>NW_009260479.1:127902-246463 GCF_000687185.1 Egretta garzetta | reverse complement strand
AGCAGGTCAGCCCCCAGCCTGTACTGGTGCATGGGGTTTGACCTCCCCAGGTGCAGCACTCGACACTTGCCCTTGTTGAACTTCATTAGGTTCCTCTCCGCCCAGCTCTCCAGTCTATCCAGATCCCGCTGAATGGCAGCGCAGCCTTCCAGTGTATCAGCCACTCCTCCCAGTTTTGTGTCATCAGCAAACTTGCTGATGGTACACTCCATCCCCTCGTCCAGGTCATTGATGAACAAGTTGAACAAGACTGGGCCGAGTACCGAGCCCTGGGGAACTCCACTAGCACACAGGTGGGTGTTGGTCTCTTCTCCCAAGTAACAAGTGATAGGATGAGAGGAAATTGCCTCAAGATGTGCCAGGGGAGATTTAGATTGGTTATTAAGTAAAATTTCTTCACCAAAAGGGTTGTCAAGCATTGGAACAAGTTACCGCAGGAAGTGGTTGAGTCCCCACCGAGTACCGAGCCCTGGGGAACTCCACTAGCACACAGGTGGGTGTTGGTCTCTTCTCCCAAGTAACAAGTGATAGGATGAGAGGAAATTGCCTCAAGATGTGCCAGGGGAGATTTAGATTGGTTATTAAGTAAAATTTCTTCACCAAAAGGGTTGTCAAGCATTGGAACAAGTTACCGCAGGAAGTGGTTGAGTCCCCATCCCTGTAGGTATTTAAAAGACATGTAGATGTGGTACTTAGGGCCGTGGTTTGGTGGTGGACTTGGCAGTGTTAGGCTTATGGTTGGACTCGATGATCTTAAAGGTCTTTTCCAACCTAAATGAATCTATGATTCTATTCAACAAGAATATTTCTTTTCAAGTCCCTCAGCATAAGAACGGATTGAGTAGAATTTGTCTGAAGCAAAAAGAAAAGACTGGAACACTGGATGAGTCATGGACAAATCTGTAAACTAGTCTGGGTAAAACAAATGTTAATCTTCTAATTCAGGCATTGATGTTATTATGAGCGTTGTTCTTTCTTACCAACCCCCAAGACTGGAACTCCAGTGAATTTGGGACATAAGCAATTCTCTCTCTTTCATCTCTCATTCATTCCCCCAGATCCATTTCTCTCCCTCAAGCTCTCCAGCTCCAAATCCTTGCTATAACTTAATTAGAAACCTTACTGAGTTAGAAATGCTAAGGCAGAATCCATCATCCTCAAAAAAACCTTGCAGGATCAGGAGATTTTTTACCCTAAGAGCTAAAATTCTCTTTCAACCTTTGTGTCAAACAACAAATAATAAGGCAGAGGAATAAACTATAAAACTGAAAAAATGAAGGATATCCTTGTTTTTCTGTTTGACATGGTTTTAAGCTTTTAGGAGAGGCACAAGAAATTCTGTTTATTTAGGTTTATTTCTTAAAGAAAAGAGAAAGTGAGAGCAGAGCTGTTTGATACAAGCTCAGGCCTCTGGAAGGACATTCACGCTGAGAACTCTTCTAAAGCTTCTAAAGAAGGAGTAAACAAAATTGACAGGTTGGTTTTGGTTTTGTTTGGTTTTGGTTTCGTCTGGTGTGGGCTTTGTTTGTTGTGCTCACATACTACAAATGTACCTAATTTCTGGACAAGTTTGCCTTATGCCAAACTTTGGGGTTGGGATTTGATTTTTGTCAGTTCTGCCGACACCAGAACACCATATTTGAGAAATATTTTCTCATACTTCTTTTTAGTTATGAAAACACAACAGAATATTTGTGTCTTCATGACTGCAGGATGCTGACAGTAGCTACCTGCTGTCTTCCCCTTAACATGTTAATTGTGTGGAAAAGAGATGTGGTGTCCCCCTGCCCCCCATGGGGGTTAGCAGTGGAGCAGATCTCCACCTGCAGCCTGGGGAAGACCCCACGCTGGAGCAGGGGGTGCCCAAAGGAGGCTGTGACCCCGTGGGAGGCAGGCACTGGAGCAGGGTCCTGGCAGGGCCTGTGGCCCCATGGGGAGAGGAGCCCAGGCTGGAGCAGGTTTGCTGGCAGGTCTGGTGACCCCACGGAGACCCACGCTGGAGTCGTCTTCTCCTGAGGGACTGCACCCCGTGGGAGGGAAGGACCCAGGCTGGGGCAGTTGGTGAAGAACTGCAGCCCGTGGGAAGGACCCAGGCTGGAGCAGTTCATGGGGGACTGTCTGCCGTGGGAGGGACCCCAGGCTGGAGCAGGGAGGAGTGTGAGGAGCCCTCCCCCTGCAGAGGAAGGAACGGCAGAGACAGCGTGTGATCAACTGACCCCAACCCCATTCCCCGTCCCCCTGCACCACTCAGAGGGAGAAAGTAGGGAAAATCAGGAGTAAAGTATAGTCCGGGAAGAAGGGAGGGAGGGGGGAAGGTGTTTTAAGATTTGGTTTTATTTCTCATTATTCTACTCCGATATGATTGGTAATAAACTAAACTGATTTCCCCAAGTCGAATCTGTTTTGCCCATGACAGTAATTGCTGAGTGATCTCCCTGTCCTTATCTCGACCAATTTGCCTTTTGTTATTTTTCCTCTCCCCTGTCCAGCTGCAGTGGGGAGCGATTGAACGGCTTTGGTGGGCACCTGACATCCAGCCAGGGTCAACCCACCACAGTAGAGTATGAAGATGTGCACACACTTTGTCCTTTGCAAAACCAAAGCAAATCTCATTTCATAATAAAATGAAAAATATTCTGATTTTACACATTTCAAAGGCTTGAAATTTTTATGTCCCTCTCTCATTTTAAATGCAAGAGAAGACAAGCAATTTTCAGGAAATTTCTGAAATACATAATGAAATAATTAATTACTTAATTTCCTTGTCCATTGCTGACCAGAGAACAATTCTGTTTTACCTGTAGTTGTGAAGTGGGTCAATTGCTTTTTCGATAAGGTAGCTCAGAAAAGTGTCATTTTGAAATATCTTTAGATTATCGTCATACAAATAACGAAACTATGATAATCCAATGCATTTTTCATTCTCTGACATTTAATAGGGAATAGCATTAAGGTGGATCATCAGCATTTGCATACTGTAATTGTTTTTGCATAGGTTTGGGAGGGCTGAGTTAACAGGGACCTGTCAGTTATATCAGCTTTTTAATTAGTTTATTTCGCTACTGTTCTCGAGCGTCTAAGAAAGTGAACTTTAAAGTAACTTCAGAATAGATTTGTGCTTTAAACTAAAATACGAATGCAATAAGCTATGTATTAGCAAAATAAACTGTTCGTGTTTCTTAACCCCGACAGCACTGTTCCTCTCTCCTTAGCTGTTCAGCATTCATAGACTGTTTAATTGGGAATAATGGAAGCATACTGGCTCATATTCATTCAAATAAGTATGAACCAGGGCAACTAAGGAGGAATTAGTCTTTATGGACTGCAGTCCATTAAAAGTTTAAGCATAAAACTTGGGTAAGCCATCTAAAATTACTCACTCCTCTCTGAAAATGGAAGATTAGTGGTCAGGCAGTTAAACTAGATGATTGTTGTAAGTCTCTTCCATCATCATAGAATTATTTAAGTTGGAAAAAACCTTTAAGATCATCGAGTCCAACCATAAACTTAACACTGCCAAGTCCACCACTAAACAATGTCCTTATTAAGGTGCAAGTTTCAGGTACCTAATCAGATGAATCCCACCCTGTAAGTCAATGATTGGTGGAAGGGCAGAGGGGAGAGAGAAAACTAATGAGTGTGATTTACAGCATCCATCTTATATCCACTTTTTGGATACAGAATGACCTTCTGGAAGGACTCAAATCTATCACTGACTGTAGGAGAAACTCAGCAACCAATTTATGTCAGACACCAACTCTTAGACAACAGACATCGTCTGAGATGAATTCCACCTTCTGATCAGAGCGTTTCTGCCTTAATCTTGAAATATCCTTCTTCCGTCTTCCCTAAAAGACTGCCCTTGAGGGATGAATCTAAACAACAATGCTGTTGGGCAACACTGTAAGCATATTTAACTGGAAAAGGAAGAAGAAACATGTATCTTGTTTGGGCTTGAGATATTAACAGTGATATGAAATGTTTACCTTAAAAATTGTGAGCTTGGTTATTTAAAAATCAAAGTAAGTACCAGGAAAATAAATCAAAATAAAAGGATAAACTATCAAATATTAGAAAGAGAAGAAAAGACTAGAGGTAGATTTGGTATTGTATGATACCTCTGGTAATGGAATTGTACTCAAGAAGATGGGAAAAGGCAAACCAGTATATCTTTACTGTTAAAAACATGTTCTGGCTCTACATTTCCATGAGGAGAAGTAAGCTCTAGATGTCCATGTCCACCCCGCCCTTCTTCTAAAGCCTTCAGAGAGATGTGGCAGAGTAGAAGGCAGGTCTATTATTTTAGCCACTGCATTTCATAGCCCAGCTCATGAACAGAAACCCAGATCAATGCTAGAGATGTATCCCATCCTGCTGTCTCCACCTGGGGACAAAACCGTCTGCTCCAGGTGTGAATCTTAAATCATATTGGGATAACCCTCATCATTCTGTAAGCTGAAGCTTCCTCCAAGAGATGTATACCATCTTTTCAAGCACTGCTTCAAGCCAGAAAACAATAGCTGTCCTTGTAAGAAGATGGTTGTCTGTTGTGACAGGACACCAGTTGCTCTACAACAGCAGTGAATGTGTCTCGTCCACTTGATGTTCATGGCTCTGTCATTTGTATGCCGGAGTTTCACTGTTCTGGTTGAGACTCATCTAATGATCATTTATGCCTGAAATACAACCAGACAGCTCTCTGCCTGTAACTCTGTCTAAATATTCACAGCATTAGCCAGCTTCTAAAAGGTACAGTTATTAATTGCTCGCCTGAGACTGTACTTCTTCCCCCTAGATCATTATACAAGGTGAAGCTAAATTAATTTGGCATCCACAAGAAACCTTGAAGACTGCCAAGAGTTCAAAATTCAGATTTTAATACATGGGAGGAGATTTTAGGTTGTTCCTTTGTTTGTAGCCCAGAAAGGTGTAGTTATCTACATTTACTGTCTGGTGATTTTCCATCTCATTCTCTTACGTCCTGCTTGTGCTGCTCTTCTAAAAGTGATGAGTGAGCTGGGCTCCTGCAAGAGCTGATTTTATTGATCAGTCTGGAGGTTTGCTCAAAATATTATTTATTTTCATGTAGTCTTATTCCCTCTATCTCTCTCCTCCTTTGCCAAGCCTTACAGTACCTGAAGGGTAGCTGTTGTCCTGTTAAATTTATCCTCCCATGAGTTTCCACCCACTTCAGCTTCAATTTGTTTATTCTTTCCACCTTTTCTGAAGGTCTTTAACTAATCTTCAGTGCCCTTCTGTTTTCCTCCAAAATGGGCATTGTCAAAAAGGCAGGAAAGCAGAAACCAGGCTGCTTGCAGGAGTGGAGGAGAGAGGACTGTAAATATGATGCATACAGTCCTGATGAGTTTTTTCCCCATGGTAAGAGTCATTAGTGGTGGACTTGGCAGTGCTAGGTTAACGATTAGATTTGATGAGCTTAAAGGTCTTTTCCAACCTAAAAAGATTCTATGATTCTATGGTCTGTGCATCATGGCAAGAGACATAGTAAAAACTGCAGACACGTATTCAGTCCTTGACTACCACTTTCACACAGCTTTATTGCTTCTAGGACACAAAATATTCCTGAAAAGCATTGTTCTACACTTCATAGAGATGTGGGCTTGCTAAGGGAGCTCTGTACACAAACATGGATCCTTGCTCATAGAGCTGAATGGATACATGGATACCTGTCCCATATTTCTATCTCTAAGCTAAATCTATTATTTACAAAAAAATGTATAAAACTGTGGTCATAATGATCTTGCTAACTTCCATCCCAGTATGAAAGTAATAAAGTTTGCCATTACCATTGGAAGCCTCTACCACAAATATTTTGGGGAGTCATATGGTGAGTGATGTCCCATGACAGCACAGTGAGAACAGGAACAGAACCCAGATGACCTTGATTATGTTGCAGGAAGTCAGACATGGTGGAATTTATCTCCTCCAAAAAGTCATGTACAAGCTAGCCGTTCAAGCTCTGTAAAGAGCCAGTGGGAAGAGGGCAGTGTCTCCATAGTACCTGAAAGTAAACTGACCCCATGTTAAAAGTGTCCCATGGAAGTGCACATCTCCCTTGTTGATTACAGAAGACTTAGTGTTCAATTCAGGTGCCCCATCTAGGTGTCTAGTGCCCTCTGAAATGCCTTAGGTATCTTTCTTGGTTTCAGCTGCTTCATGGGTCTCCTACAGGTCCTGTGCCAAATCTCCATGCCCGAAGAATGAGATTCAGCTCAGGATTAAGGTATCCAGTTTTAGGACTCTAAATTCAGACTTCTCCATGTGAGGTGAGTGTATCAGCTACATGTACAGTCAGTGGACATCTACTCAACCTGGTTGGCGGAGATGATCAATCAGCAGAGATGGGCTTCAGTTGCCAAACAGAAGCATACAATGTCACACTGTGGGGTACCCACCTGACCTCCACCTACAAGAGCAGATGGGTGAATATCTCATGTATCTTGAGCAGCATCTGCTAGTCCCATGCAGATGCAGCCCTGTGCAGGCTTAGAGTTACTATAGAAGGAGAATGGTCACCCAGTTCACATGTAGACATTTACATGTAGTTGCCCAATTACAGAAGCCTTAATCTCAGACTGAACTCTGTTTTACACTAAATACCTGGCATTCAGAGGATTGCTTTTA
Source organism: Egretta garzetta (assembly GCF_000687185.1). Taxonomy (NCBI): domain Eukaryota; kingdom Metazoa; phylum Chordata; class Aves; order Pelecaniformes; family Ardeidae; genus Egretta; species Egretta garzetta. The sequence goes on along the minus strand of NW_009260479.1, from coordinate 239,818 downwards.
GGTTGAAGGGATTCTGCTGTTAACCACAAAACCAAGCTGGTTTGTCTTTCAACTGTTATTCCATAATTCTTGCCTCAGTTCCCTTCCTTCTCTTTTTTTTTTTTTTTTTTTTTGCCAGACCCACAAGAATGTCAGCTCAGAGAAGATTGAGTTTATGTTATTTAACGTTGCAGTGATAATGCTCAGTTAGACTTTTTTCTGTTTACATCTGCAAAGGCCGATGTTAAATCACTTCAATCTACTGGATGTCCCAGATCATGTAACAATAATCAGTCAAGAACAAGGCTGCAGGTATGATTTTTTCCTTCAGTGGGCACAATTAGAAGTATTAAAAATGCTCTGTGAACAAATAACCAGGTGTTGCCTCCTGCCCCTTTTGACAGAGGGGTAATCTAGCCTAGCAGATATGTGCTGGGCTTCATTTTTTAACATTTCAAATAACAAGTGCATTTAAACTTCTGGGGGCTTTTTGAACTTTTATTTTTCTCTGAGCCAAATTTAATTTAAATAAGAATGAGGTTCTTGAGTTTATTCCTCTCTGGAAGGATTTTTATTTATTTATTTATTCATTCATTTCGCTTCACTGTTCAGGAATATGAAACCTGGAGTGTAGGAAGTATGAGCTGCAGTGCAAAGGAAAATACCAAGTGATAAACTTTGAGTGGGAACATGGGGGGATAGAGGCGGAAAGGAACTAGGAGAATAAAAAAAAAAAAAAAAAAAGAAAGAAGAGGAAAGTAAAGATGAGAGGCAGGAAAATTTCCATTTCCCTCTAGGTTTATCATATCTGCCTTTTTATTTTGAATTTACACAAGAAAACCTTTATATTGTCCTGGAGAACAACTGAGAAAATATGCAGAGTTGTGTAGATTTAGGCTTTCTGAAAGCCCCTCCCAACAGGGAAAAAACTCTGCAGGTGCAGGCCAGGATCCCTTTATTTGGTTCTAATCCGCAAATTAAAATTGTGAATTATTGCTAGATCTAGGCACTGAAGCCAGGTCTTCAAAACCATGAAGCTGCTTTAAGATTAAGAAGATTTTAGAACAGGAATATTTTACTTACCTTCTGGTGTTTGAGACTCACAGTGCATCCCTGTTGCCTTTTTGGCTGTGACCAAGAGATCACAGGGACTTTCTTATACAAAAACAAGCATGTGAAAACACTAGAGGACTTTTTCACACGTTTGTGTGACTTAAAAAACTACAGACCCTTGCAAGAGTAGCATTAAAACCTAAGCATTCAAAGGCCTTACTGTCTTCAAACTTTTGTCTTTGGCTGACTTGATTGATCATTTTTTATTTACAGCTCATTCAGAAGACAAATAACAAGAATAAAAGCTCATATTGCCAAGACTGGAAATGAAAATGCTAAGGAACATTTTACTAGAAAGTGACTCTTTTATAAGCCTACACATTTTCTTTATCGGTTTGAGATGTGATGGGGATGATTAGTTATTTGTCTTACTGTGAGTGACTGCCAGATGATGGGTTATTCAATACAGATCACCAGTGCTCATCAGGCTCTTGCTGCAGTTGATTGAGGTGCAATGATTGAATTCACCTATCATGTTCAAGAGAAGTTCATTGCCTCGTGGGAAATGAGGTCAAGATTCCCTCCATGGCAACACCAACCTTTAAGCCTACTGATTACGATATATAAAACCCACATATTAATTAGCATTGTTATTATTATAAGCAATATAAATGTTTTGATCTCATTTTCAGTATTAGTTTACGTATCCAGGCCACAGGTTTAATACATACGCATTTTGGCAGAAGCAGTCAATGCTAAGAAAGGAAGCCTGAAAGGATTTCTTTTAAAGCTACCAACCTACAGCTACTCAAGCCAAGTTTGTCAGAGAAGTCCTTAAGGGGTAGTAGGGACCATGCCTGGCAAATCTCATACTATCACAAAGCAAATCATTGTCTTGGGGTGAGTTAAGCACTGAGCCGTAAGCTCAGCAAAAATTTCTTCCATGATGAGCAGAGAGGAAGAGACAGTTATCTGTTGAAGGCCTGAATCCAGCTGCCATAAAGGTTAATATGATTTTTCCTGTTAACTGATGCAACTGGAGAAACTTTAACTGGTACAGGTTGCCTGGTGGAATTATGGGAAATAATTCCTCTTACCTTAGTGGAAACAGGAAGATAAACATTGGATTGTCCCATGTGTTAATAATTACAGCAAATTTAACAAGTAAGAAAAATAAGAATAAGAAAGAAGAATAAGCCTTATTAATTGCTTCATAAAAGTATGGTTGCACAGAGCCCTGGAGGGCTGTTTACTGTGAAAATAAAATCCTGAAAACAAGCAGGCTTTTGTATTTCTTTAAGTATATTCAGGATACACGTAAATAATGGATTGCCTAAGTTTTATTACTTTTTTTGGCATGATTTGTCCTTCTGGCAGGTTTGCAGTTCTTAAAATGACATTTGCAATTTTACCATTTTCCGCAGCGGTGCTGGTTGCCTCCTCCCGGCAGCTGGTGTTTGCTTATAATAATGTCTATCGCACGGTCCTCTGGGCCTATTTTCTTATGCTCCCTGCAGTCTAATGAATGGTCCATGACATTATTACAGGCTCACTAATTTCCAACCAGCTATTGTTCCACAGATCAGTGCTTCCAATGTGATGACTCAGCAGGCAGTTCCCCAGTCCTAAAAATCTGGGGTTTGATAATGATTTCAATCCACTTCAGCATTTCAGAAAGGCTGCCGTGCTGCTGAGTCAGCACCGATGGGGAGATACCCTAATCTATCCAAAAGAAGCACAGGAAGAGGGAAAAAAAAAAAAAAAAAAAAAAAAAAAAAGTACAAAGGAATAAATTGAAAAATCTTCATGAATTTTGCAAGGGAAAAAGGATGATGGTGTCACAACGAAGCAGAGCAACCCTGAGAAACTTCACGAACAGGGTCCATGCTGATTACACTGTTACGACCCCATCTTCATCTCAGCCACCAGCCAGCCCCTGTAAAACCAAATGCCTTTCTTCTTGCTTTCTTCATTTTGAGGAAGAGTGGAACTTCATGGCAAGACCAGTAAATCTCATCACCATGGGCTGTGTTCCTCAGTATTGCACACTACCTGTTTTAGTATGCACGGAGGGACCTCTGAATCTCCTGCAGAAGAAACACAAATGCAAAACCAAAACAACAGACATAATTCCCCCACAGTTTTCAAGTAAGGCAAAGTACAGACTTAGCTGCAAGCTTTCAGTACATGATTTTAGTCCTGATTATAAAATAAAATGAGGTATATAAACCAGGAAGATTTTATTTACTCTAATATTAAGTAAGTTCACCTCTCCCATTTTCGCTTTCCTTGCACATACACATTCAACCACCAAGACATAGCAAATTGTCCCTGGCTTCTCTTGGTCAGAGGTTAGGTGTTATTCCAATTAAATGTAATTAAGAAATGCAGACCAGTATCCTAACATGCTCCTAATGAAATGGCATGTTTTTATTTAACTATACTTATTGTAAATAACTTTTTTTTTTTTTTTCACTAGAGCCAATACATGAGCTATGCCTTTTCTGGATTATAATTAAGTATTGAAGGCTGGTAATTAATCTCTCTATTTTACAAGATAGGCTGCACTTAACTGCACTGAGACAGTGCAGGGGAACTCATACAGTAAGTTTTTTCCTGGCACTGTATGCAGAAGGAATTTTGCTACGCATGGGTGGTATCAAGCTGCTAAAGAGACCCAACTGCTTCATTTAAATAGGCCCCCCTGGAAACCTTTGAGCAGACTATCAGGTTCACATGGACCCCCATCAGCCAGGAAAAGACAGCTCTTCTTGGATAGGCATTTCAAGAGCAGGTCAGAATTCACAACATGGTACCGTTGTGTTTCCTTCCATTGCCGTTGGATGGTGCCAGCTCCTGTACTGGAAATCTTTTTCTCCACTTCTTGAGTACTGACTAACTGTTGATAGGAGGAAATGTTTAACTCGCATAAGCAGTGTGAAATGTGAATTCGTTCACTCAGAAAAAAAAAAGGAATTGGGATTTGAATCTTATCCTGGAAATAATATCTGTTTGAAATACCTGTATCACTACAATGATATAACATTGAGAGCTTCCACACTTTTGAGAACAAAAATTTTCAGGACACTTTTTGCAAGAATGAGAGTAGGAACCCAAGGACCCTGGTTTGACTCTAAGATAGATGATTCTTAGTTGCTTTCATAAATCCTTCATTTTTTTCAAGCTGATAGTGTTTTTTACTTTTTCTGTGTAAACATGAAATAATTACGGTACTTGCAGAGTTCTCCCCAAGAAAAGCTGAAAGCTGTTGCCTACTTCTGGGTTTAGAATGTCCAATATAGGCCTGCTTTTAACTCTAAAGGTTGTCACCCCCTTAAATTGGTGTGGCAAATTTTAACGCTTGTTTCTAGCATATGGAAAGTTTCATCTGTTTCTAGTTTGCATGGTGTGCTTTGGAATGTCAAAAAAGCCCCAAAAAACAAAAGGCACACACTCACCGCTCCTGCAAATACTGCAAGAGGTGTGGATTAAGCAATGCCTTTTGTTTAGAAATAAGAAGTCAATGAAAACGTGCATTGTAGTACTGCCAAAAAAGATGTTGACAATGCAAACAGAGCAGAATTCCCTGTAACCAGGAGCTCATATTGCACCTCTTCAGCAAGATTTCATCAGCCTGCAAGGATTGATTTGCTTTCAGGAGAGATGTGAATTAGACCTTTTAACCTCATGCAGCACATGTCCAAGGAGGCTAACCATGCCACCTGACTTCCTAAGGCTCTGTGACTGTCCATGGAAACTAATTAAGGCTGAGAAGTTTGCAGCCCCTGCTGTTTGGTCCAGATGTACGCCCAGCGTTGACCATCCTCCAGATACCTACGAAGAGCTACACCATTAAAGCCTTTTCAAAGCAATGCCCCTAAATGTCAGCATAGTTGGACAAATAAACACACTCAAAATATTTCAAAGTGGGGACGGAAATCAAATAATGAATGGTAAGTGTGATCCAAATTTACTCCATGAGCAATCACCCTGTTAAAACACACACCAGGGTAACCAGCCAACAGAACAGGCAATTGTGACCTCTGCTCTCCTGCTGGACTAAATATTTGTTTCTCCACAACTTCTATGAGAGAAAAAAAAATCCACATGTGCTTGTGTTTCCATTCTCTTAAGGGTTTTCTCCCCCCTTCTTTTTTCTCCCTTGACACATTTTTAGCTCCCAGTTACAGTATAAAAAACCAAATAGACCACACCCCAACAAAACCATTCTGCTTTGAAATGGTTTTTGTGTTAGTGTTCCAAGCGATTACATTTCAGAAACAAATATTCTTTAAGATTTTAAACATAGTGCAATAAACAAGATGATTCTCTATTAAAAACCAGGGGTGTTTTGCCATAAAGGGAACTGGAAGAAGAAGTCTTGGAAGAAGTATTCCTCCAGCAGATATTTTTGCTCTCTGAAATGTGTCGCTTCCATAATTCATTCTGTGCTCTGGGTAATACTCATGACTGTACTGGAAATGAGCATTTAATTAGTGCTCTAGTACAAATACCAACCACCTCCTGTGTTAATAACTAACGTTTGGGGCTGTAAATGTTTATCAGGTAAATATCATGTAATTATAAGGATCCACCTGACCTCAGGCATGGAAAACAAGTGTGATGAATTTGCTGGCTCCATCACCCAGTAAGCCAGAGAGATCAACTGATGGCATAACACAGTGCTAGCAAAAGATACCAGAGGTCAAGGAAAGGCCATAAACTAGTTCATGGGGGAATGAGTCTCAGGTATGCCAATGAAAAAGTACAACAGTGATTTTTATGCAGTTAAAAGTCACAAGAAAGGGATTCGCATCACCACAGAGTGATTTTTATTGGAAACATCATGGTGGTTAGCTTCTGTGAAATAGCCTAGGCTCAGTGCTCTTCACCAGGAATTTGGAGACATCCTCCCAGAGGGGTTCAAGGCAGAATTTCTGGTATCATCAGATTTTAAATGTTGAAATGTTGCATGGACAGAGACAGGACCCCAAGCAGGCAGGAGTACAAGGTTCAGGATGCCAGAGAGAAGAGTGAGGAAGAACGTGGTTCTGTACCAAGAAGTAAAGACAATAGCTCTGGAAGCCAATAAATTGATATGTTTTCAGATGGATTTTTAGAATGCACTAAAAAGAAATAACTGGAGCTAAATGTCCCTTTTCCAGGGGAGAGACATAGGCAGAATTCATTAACCAGAAGGTCGCTATGCCACTGGTATTAATGAATTTATATAATTATTTATGCAAATACACTGAATTTCTGCAAACAGCTCAACTAAACAGAAGCATAGTCTCAAGCCTGAATTTACACACCATTGACACTGTAATTTCATACAACTCACTTCTGAAAGCCTCCCATGGCCATATGTGAGCCTGAGGGACTCCAGCAATACAAAACCTCCTCAGCAATCCCACAGTTCCCCATTCCTGACTTCCTGTCCTTCTACAACTTACTATCCATCTCAGCTGCCCATAGGCAGAGGCAAACTTGGAAGAACAGACAAAACAGAAACCCAGATGTTTTGCATCACCATGGGATTGGCACTCTTAAATCACATGAAGCTGAGAATAAAGCACCTCCGGTGGTGAAGAATCATTGAGGATAATTCTTAGGACAGACATTAAATATTGTTGAAGACCCAGCTTAAGGCCACCAAATATGAAAAGCTAATTTCTGCTTCTAAGACATCCTTTCAGAAGGACACGTGTCAGGGTGCAAGCCAGCACCTCCTGTCAGAACACCTGCCCTTTCCTATGCCCTGCTGGCTGATTCAGCTGCTCAAATGAGTAAAGTGGATCACAATAGGAAATACAGAACTTGATTCCCAGGAAAGTCATGGGCTGGGCACTTCATGCTGATCACCTTACAATCTTAGAATCAGAGAATCATTTAGGTTGAAAAGGACCTTTAAGATCATCAAGTCCAACCGTTACCCTAACCCTGCCATCCCACCACTAAACCCTGACCCTAAGCCCCACGTCTGCCTGGCTTTTAAATACCTCCAGGGATGGGGACTCACCCACTTCCTTGGGTAGCCCCTTCCAGTGCCTGATAACCCTTTAGGTGAAGAAATTTTTCCTAATATCTGATTGAAAACTCCCCTGGTGCAACTTGAGGCCATTTCCTCTCGTCCTATTGCTTGTTACTTGGGAAAAGAATCCAACACACACCTCACTACAGCCTCCTGTCAGGTAGTTGTAGGGAGCCTCTGAGTGTCCTCTTCTCCAGGCTGAACAACCCCAGTTCCCTCAGCCTCTCCCCATCAGCCTTGGACTCCAGACCCCCTACCAGCTTTGTTGCCCTTCTCTGGACACGCTCCAGCCCCTCCAGGTCCTTCTGGGAGTGAGGGCCCCAACACTGAACCCAGCATTTGAGGTACAGCCTCACCAGCGCCAAGTACAGGGGGATGATCGCTTCCCTAGTCGTGCTGGCCATGCTAATTTCGGTAGAAGCCAGGTTGCTATTGGCCTTCTTGGCCATCTGGGCACACTGCTGGCTCACATTCAGCTGGCTGTCAACCAACACCCCCAGGTCCTTTTTCACCTGGCAGCTTTCCAGCCATCTTCATCAGGTCTAAAACCAGGAACAGAATTAGGAAAGACAGGGGGACTAAATCCTGCTGCTCAACACTGCTGGCTGCAGCGTGAACATTTCAACCACTGCAACTAGATCCTGTCCTTCCTAAATGTCTGTACAGACCTGAGATACAGTTTCCTGTAACACAGCCCAAATTTGCTGTTGGACATGCAGACTCCATATATAATATATAAGAAAAATTTGGCACCTCAGAATGGAGACTAAAATCCTCTCTGTACTTTAAGGGCTGTAGTGAGCCAGTTAATAGGACAAAGTAGATTGGAGGTGGTAAAGGAACAGAGTTTAAACTCTTGTCCCTCTCCAGACATCAGCACTTCACATCATGCTGTAAGTATTTAGACACTGTCGTCTCCAGAGCTGGGAATCCTTTTCTCAGAAGATGCAGTGACAACCACACTTTCTGAGCACAGCCGTGCTGAAGCCCACCTCATAAAGAGCATGCACTTCAAAATAAGACTCTGGGATCCCAGGTCCTTCTCATTTCCATGGCCTCAAATATACATCTTCTAAAAAAGTGCTCTAGCCACCAGAGTATAGTTAGTATCTGGTTAAGGGAACAGCAGTCTTCCCCCTTCATCAAAGACTTTAAATTGATCTGGAGAAGAAAGGAGATAAGACAGTCTGACTCAGCTGAATCCTCAGCTGAGGAGCTGACATAAGTCTCAGGCTCTGGGTTTGAACATATCCAGTGCCCACAGTGGACCACACTGAGGGTAAAAAGAGGATTGTATAGGTACATATACTGTTCTCTGGGATTGTTTTTTTCCTTCATTGGGCTGGAGTCATCTGAAAGATGTAGACATCTTCTCTATGAATCTGTACATTTGGAAAAGAGAACACATAAAAGTCATTTTTATAGTCAATGGAGATGTACTGCATAGAGACAAAGGAGAACATACTGCAGATGAGGACATCCAAAAGTCAATACCTAAAATAGGTCAGAGGAGTTATCTTTTAAAGCACCTATTTAAAGAGAGAAAGGAGTCTGGGGTGACCTGTTCAGCTAACGATGTCTCTAGCATCACCGGCTACACCTCTCAGTAGTCAATTTGCCTATCAAATCAAGCCCTGAATTAATTTATTTTTTATTAATCTTAATTTCTCTGTGCCTCAGTTTCCTACCTGAAAGTGGAGATAAGCGTAACACCATGGCTGTGAAAAAATAATTGCTTTCATGTCTGTACAGTTCTCAGTTACTCTCGTGACAAGAACCTGAAAGAAGTGAATACAAATCTGTCTTCAGACCTTGGAGGGTTCGAGAAGTGTTCACTAAATAAGACAGAGAGCTAGGTCAAAAGTAAGGTAATACCAAATGTTGATGAGCTGCCCATTTGAAGAGTACCAGTATAGCGAATAAGGCAGCTGTCCTGCTGAGAAAAGTACTAACGCAGTCAAAAAATACAGCTGAATTTTAGTTCTTCAGATAGAAAGGGAAACTAAGGTTGCACAGGCAAATACTGACAGGGTTCTCAGACTTCTGAATGATTTCAACTGCAGCTTCAATGTTACTTCAAATATTTTTCTTCAGATGCAACCTGCACAACAATGTATTCAGCACCATGTATTTCAAACAAAGGCATCTCTATGTTACCAGATGAAAACCAGATCTGTTGCTACACTGAAGATTTTGAAAACTTTTTTTTTTTTTAATTTCAAGTTAGAACACAAATTTTCACCATCTGCAGTGAATCAGAAATTATGAAAACCAGCTCTATTTCAGCATTAAAATGTGCAGTTTTAACTCCAGCTTCTTAAAAGATAAAAATTAAAATTAGTTCTTTAGAAATGAAATGGCATTTTGTGTGAAAGAAGGATATCTATAACTCTATCTAACTAAAACAAAAAACAAAAAAACAAACCTGAAAACCTAACCATTAAATTCTTTTATTCCTCAAAGATAAATGCTGGAAAAAAATCAAACAAATATTTTTTCAGCGTCACTGATGTTGATTTTCATTTAATAGTGAAGTACTTTTTTATGCGTTCAGGCTTTTTCATCTCCCTTTGAAGGCACTGGAAAAATGCTTGTTGATTAAGCTGGATCAAAATATATCCCAACATTATTTGGCATATATATGCCCAGGTAGGCTTGGTGTCATATTGCTAAAAGGTTTTTGTTGACTGAGCATATGTTTCTGTACAAATACTACACAAAATATATTCCTGATAGGATACAGCTAGCAGTGAAAGTACAGCTGAATCGTAACAGGAAAGATTTTGGATAGTGGTTTTGAGTCCAATCTGTCACACCGAATCTTGGCAGGAAACCACAAAACTTTGTCAGGTTTTATACTCTTTATGCACAAAGGAACACATTTATCCCATGACATGTTTACTCCAAAAGGTGCTATTTTAAAGGTGAAAGCAAGACCAGGTGGTGATGGCTGGGAGTTAACCAAGACATGTATGTAGCAGATATATGTTTCATTGACAGTTTATGGGATGCAACCCCAATCTGCAGCCAACTCAGTCCATCTGAGTCATCGGTGTTGGCAGAGGCAGCAGGTAATTTGGAAGCCAGGTATCCAGTTCATCTCAGGATGCTCACAGAAGTGCAGCTTCAGGACCACTTTCAGACACCTCCTGTCATATTAGTGTTGCTGTTCAAGTCCTGCCCTGGGACATATTCCTTCCTGAGCGTGGGAAACGCATCCTTCGACATAGAGCCACCCTGCACACAAGAGCTAGCAATCAAGATTATTCTTCTAGTTTCTCTACCTGGCAACCTCTTCTGTGATATGGAGAGAATATTTACTTTTATGGGATATGTGAGGTGCCCTCTGGCCTTGTTTCTGATAATTATGCTACACGGGGGAAATTGTCCCTGTTACTAATTAGCCAGCTGGCATTAAAGGAACGTTTTGTTTCATTAAAACCAGGTTAGGGGATTTTTTTTTTCCCATCCACCTCCACACACTGTGCCTCTGTCATTTCAACAGGCTCTCCTCCTGTCAGACTGGACTTATACAAGATGTTTGATAATTAAATAAAAAGTCAAGAGAGAAAGAGAGAAAGAAGACTGTTTTAAAAAAAATTCTGAGGAGCACCCATTCTTCAACTTAATATTTGTTCTGTAATAGGAAGGATCTTACTTAAATTTTGAATTACTCTTTTTTTTTGTTCTTGACTATGAAGAGGCTCTTCATGGTCTTTGACAGAGGACATGACTGTCCAGTTTGCTTGATCAGTTAGTTGTTCACATTAGCAAGAAGTTACCAAAAGTACGTATTTGTATGATGTTCCGCAGTATAAATTTGTTTTCAGGATCATAGAAGCACACACCTTTGACAGCTTCTCATGAACTTCAGGCACAGAGCCATCGCTCATAACAAGGTTCTCTGCAAGGCTCTTTTTCCCCAGTAAATTTATACTGTCTGAAACAAAGTAAACTTCCTGCTTGTTGTCGTCAGATCGGCAGTCAGTAATCATACCTCTTACTGTGATACCCAGGAGGTATTCACGCACTTGTAGTGACATCAAAGTTCAAGACAACAAGTGTTTAAACCTGTCAGAGCCTGGTTTTCCTGTACACTGAATGGAGAGAAGTAAGGGTCGTATCCAGATAATCTATTCAGATGATGTGCTTATTCATCTCCTTTTATTACTTAAAGCATGCCTGATTACAGTGGTTAGATTTAACTCATGTATCATTCACCAGTCCTAACAGACATTTACCCGTAAAGCAGTCACTCCAGTCTCCCCTGTGGTTAGCCAGTGGAAAGGAACATAAAGCTCTAGGATGCGGCTCAGTGGGTCTATTTTGGATGCCCATTTTAGGATGAGATGAATTGTGCTCTAGACTCCATTCACAGCACTAAGGAGCCCCAAGACAGCCTCAAAGAAACAGCTGGGATATACACACACACACACACCCCCCATCACAGACATCTATGTTTTCGCAGTTGACTCATACCCCAGATACTTCAATCATTCACCCCTCTCTTAATTTCACGCAGTACCAAATTTTATTTGAGGCGCCATGTTAGGAGGGCTGAATATGACCAACTTGGACTTATACCTGCTTGTGCCTGTTGTTATTGAAGGCTGTAAAACTGGACTTTAGTAAAGCCTGATGTGAAACATGCTGCCTCACACCAACAACCCGCCATCTAAGAAACCCAGAGGAGCCAGTTCCTTTAAATAAGCCCATGAGTGGGTCTCATCTGTACCCTATTTCTAAAGATCTCAAAACTAAGCCTTTTCCCCATTTCTTCAGATGAACACGCAGCCTGTTAAACCTGTTTTGAGAAACCATTCCTCAGCACAACAGCCTCACCTCCATTTCATCATCTGCTGAATGTCATCAGCCAAATGTCATCTCCTGCCTTGTCCTTTGGCACCATTTTGGTAGCAACTGGAGTAAGCAAACACAGGCCCAGCAGGTTCAAGCTGATTTGCAACTTCAAAATAGAAAAGTCCAAGTGGAAAGCTGTTGATCTGTGTCATTACATTAAAGGTCATTTCCCATTTGGGGATCTGCCTGGCACATTAAAGCCTTCCCTGGCATGAGGTGTGGGCTACAGTAACAACAGTTTTTATTGCCCAGGAAAGAGGGCAGTGAGAACCCAGACACAGCAAAATATAATGAGCTTTTTTTTTTCTTTGCAAGCATTAGGGCTGTGCTGAATACAAGCAAGGTCTCCTGGTCTGGTCATTGCAGCTACAGAAGTGAACTCTAACAAGGACTAATAAAAAGTGATATTCCCCTCTCATTTCACTATTGTGTTAAAGGAACCATTGCCTCCCACCTTACCGTTAACCACTTTTTTAATGCTTTAGGTTTGCTGTTGCATGAAAGCAATTCAGTGGAGCAGGCTTTGATGGGGACAGACAGTAAGAACAAAATGGTGATGACTCCCCGAGGTGCCCTTGATTGCAGGTGAACAAGAGGTGTAGCACCAGGTTGGGGAGCATAATCTTCCTGCCCACCTCTCCTCTTTCCTACACACTTGCAACCCACACAACAAAGCTCCTCAACATCTCATGGTTGCTAAAGGATCAGTACTTGTCCTGGCAGGAAGTACCATTATCTTTTCTGATTTTTCTGATTTTTTGTTCTGATTTTACAGATAAACACGAACACCCCTGTGAAAGCCTGGGGCAAGCGTGCTCTTAGCTAGTTACAAATACAGAGCAGAGAAGTGTGAGAGTGTTCTGGTTTTGGCTGGGATAGCGTTAATTTTGTTCACGGTAGCTGGTATGGGGCTATGTTTTGGATTTGTAACCAAAACAGTGTTAACACAGGAATGGTTTCGTTCCTGCTGGCAGGGCTGACAGACCCAAGGCCTTTTCTGCTCCTCACCCCATCCCACCAGCGAGGAGGCTGGGGGAGCAGAAGAAGTTGGGAGGGGGCACAGCCAGGACAGCTGACCCCAACTGACCCCAGAGGTATCTCACACCACGTGACGTCATGCTCAGCAACATAAAGCTGAGGAAAGAAGAAGGAAGGCGGGGACATCTGGAGTGATGGCATTTGTCTTCCCAAGTCACCATTACGCGTGATGGAGCCCTGCTGTCCTGGGGATGGCTGAGCACCCGCCTGCCCATGGGAAGTAGCAAATGCATTCCTTGTTTTGCTTTGCTTGCACTTGTGGCCTTTGCTTTCCTTATTAAACTGTCTTTGTCTCAACCCATGAGTTTTCTCACTTTCACTCTTCTGATTCTCTCCCCGTCCCTCTGGAAGGAAGTGAGCAAGAGGCTGTGTGGTGCTTAGTTGTCAGCTGGAGTTGTCAGCAGAACCACGACATGGGTAATGGAAAGCAGAAGTTTTTTGCCCCAGAGCAAGGAAAGGATGATGCACCTGCAGAAGCAGCAGATCAGCTGACATGTAAAATTATGCAGTATGAGGTTTTTGCCACAACAGATCTCAGCAATTTTTGAAAAATGAATCTTCTGTCTACCCCTTCATTTTCATCTTCAAGGCTGGTGGAGTCATGAAAAGGACACAACAAAAACTAAGGCATGGAGTTGACAGTTCCTAAGGCACTTTCAAAACTCAGGGCACCTTTACGTCAGGTGCTGTGCACAGTCAAATCTAGAAAACAGTTTGGGTAATAATAATGAAGTGAGTTTTTCAATGGCACATAACCAGTTTGTTGCATAAACAAGACTTAAATGTTGAGTCCCAATCCCATGCCCTAAGTCTGCTGCCAACAGCTGGCTCAACAGCTGCTCTCCATAGACAATGCTCAAATAAATTCAGCCCCTTACCCAGTTAGCTTTTTACCTACAAGGAAACGTGCAGTCACACGCAGAAGTACAGCAATGTATAAGAAGGGAAATTCCTTTTTTTCCCAGTGATTTCATGTTTCAAATAAGAGGATTTGGAAATCTCTCAGGAGACCAAGAATACAAGATTTTTCAGAAAAAAACACTCTCTCAGCCATCTTCTGAACCTTTTCCCCCCACTTTAGTCTTTACCAGACACCTTAATTTATCTTTTTACGTGTGTCACACGAAGGGGGAACATAAAAACGCCTGGTTATTGTAGATCTGCAATAGTTTGGTTTGGGGTTTTTTTGTTTGTTTGTTTGTTTTTATTTCTGAAACTGTTTTAAATACAGATACAAATAAAAACCATTGTGGTTATCTTTTACTGGAGCATATTGTGATAGCAGAGAAATGCCATTGCTTCATGGGACAAAACTGCGTGACAGTGCTAAAAAATGTGATAGCTTGTGTAATGCTCTCCCCTGTGTCACCTAGAGGGCACGTTTTTATGCAATGCAGATGTGGAAAAACTGTGTCCCAGCTTTTTTCCTTGATCCCTTCCCCTCAATCTTGCCTGACCTGCCTTTCAGACCGAGAGCTATGTACAAATCATCAACGAAGAGAGCAAAAAATGGGAAAGATTTAAAAACAAAAGACGTAAAGCAACAGAAGGGAACATTATGTCAGAGATGTGTGGCAAATGTCATTCTTCCCGCTCAGCAGGGTTCTGAAGCACAGCATTAACCTTGAAATTTTACTTTGCTGGTGAGAAATAGTTTTAGATGGATGCATAGTGGTTTTTGACTTTTTTCCTTTCTCTCTGAAAGCATCTCCCAGAGACAAGATCAAATAAACCACAGGACAGGGTGAGGCTTTCTGAGATTTGAGATCACTTCACTCAAGAACTTCTACCATAATTATTTTTTTAAGCATTGGCAGTTCATCAGGTTAAAGTCTCTGTCACAAGACCACTTCCAATTTGTATGTGGCACAAGGTGTAAGATACAGAGCAAATGAGTTACTACCTAGACAGCCAGTAAGGTGCCACCAGGTGCCTCAAAGCAGATTTACGACTGCATAAAGGGCTTTGCCCTCTAAGTCCTAGCTCATACTGTAGGCTTTCAATCGAAATGGGGAGATGACTTGAATTGCAATTCAGAACTTGGACTCTCATGGTCTCATGATACTACCTGCTATGTCAGAGCTATCCAAAATAAAATTTATGGCTAGACAAGCTATGTTCTCTACAGCTTCTTTAAATCTGCAATGATTGTAAGGACAGACTTCAAACACAAAGCTTCTATTTCTTGACCAAATAAAATAAAATTTTACAAAAATTATCTCCCACTCACAGTGCCTTCAGTGGCCTTGCCTATCCTGGGATGCCTCTTCCAACATTTACCATTATTCCTCATCCATGCCTAGTCCAGTTGAAATTAGGCAGGATAAAGAGGGTCTGCACAGCGCTTACCAGCCTTTCATGTCTTGAATTAGGGAATCTAGAAAACTAGGATGCTTTGTGTCAGGTATCATGTGTAATACAGCCAGTTTGTGGGTAACTTCCATGCAATAAATAACTTTCTTGGATAAACATATACAGCTTAAAAGATGCTTTATTACAAACCCCAGCAAAGCTCTCAGAAGATTTCTCACTTACTGCTGTACCAATTCTGTTTAGTGCAATGATATACTGACCACATCCCCATAGATATCACCTTTGGGAAGTAAGACCAAACCTACCTGATCTCTGCCACATCCTGTGCCTTCACGTCCCTTTGTACTGATGCTATGTGCTATCGTGCTGTGAACCAGATCAGCGTACCAATCTGGCTGAAAATAACTTTTTCCCTCTATCTTCTTTGGTTGGTTGATTTTTTAGCTAGGGCAATTCCTTGGTCCAAGTCATTACATACAAACACATTTACTTGCGAAGAAGTTTGTTGGCAGGAACAGAGCTGGGGACTTTTTCTGGTGTAAAGTGTTCAGGTAAGAACAGCTTTAGGGTATCTCTGCTGAGTGACATCGCTTCTGCTTATGGGGACACGTGACAGATTTTTATGCAACTAGCTCAAGTAGATAAGTAAACTAATCTTAGAATCACTGACTTCCAGGTGGAAGAACCTGTATCCTAAACTGTTAATTTTGCAGTTCTGTTTTGGTGGAGACTGAAGAGGCAATAAGCAAGTGTCTGTAAACTGTTACTCCGTTTTTTACCTTCTGTGTTGAGAAACCTTAATGGATTTACTGAGAAAGCTAGGAGGATCTTGAACTTTTCTCCCCTGACCAGTTTTTCACTCAGATAAATAAAGGGAACAGGGGTCTACAGAAGCAACGGCTCATGCCTCTTGCAATGAAAGAACAAAGAACACAACCTTGATTGAACTTCTTCAAGTACTTTCAAAGTTTTACAGGTGTCAGGGACCATGAATACAGAGAAGCCAAGCTGATCCTGGTAACCTGGTCTCTTGGGTTTGCTGTGGAACAAGCCCTCAGAAATGCGTCCTGAACCAAAAATATAGCAAACTACTGTGGCAAACAAAAAACCCAAACCAAACAAACAAAAGGCTTGTAATCTATTAATTATTTTTTTATATATCTTGGTATTATTCTGCATGTTCTGATTACTCCTCTGTATAACAGTTCATGTTGTAATTTGAGTTTTAGGACAAAATCCATACCACCCTATCCATAAATCTCAGTGATGATGAGGCACATTCTTTGGTGTTATTTCATTGTATTGCATTGAATGATACGATTTTTTTGCCTTAATTTATTATTTTTTCATCTCAGTGTATCCAATTTACTTCTTGCCAAAGTAAATGTTGTTTGTTTTGTCTTTCAGAACACTGGTCTGTACAGGTCCCTTGAATAAAAATAAGGACAAAAGTCATCATGCTCGGAATGTCTAGAGGTTCACATGACAAACAGAACTTCATTACATGTTGATATTTTCTTAAACAATGATTTTTGGAGCCACTTTGATTCTCACGATGCAAAGAAATTTTGGAAGTTTGCTCAGTTGCTCCCCAGTATGTTAGCTGATTTTTTGCTTTTAAGTTCCGTAGCATTTGCAGCATCATCTTGTTACCCTCTCTTAACCCAAGGGGACCCAAAGTTTTGACTGGAGCTGTTGACATTATCCAAATACAAAAAATAATCTAGCATAAAGATGGGGGGGTTGCAGTTACTGCCCCCCTTCCCACCCCCAGAGATCTTTAGATGAGGTTTCTTTGCTATGATGGTGATGGTAGTCATTGAGCCAGTGAAAAGAGGAAGGTAAATGCTCTATAGACAGAATTACACAGTCTGGAAGACAGTGGACCTGTTACAGAAATTAGTGTACGTCCCTTGAGATCTTTTGGGTGTTCGGACCAGCTGTGTTTTGGCTGGGTCCAGAACTACTGGATGAATGTCAGCCTCGCTTATGTGGTACAAGTATCAAGGAACTCTAGAACATGAGTGGTGGCTGTGCCTCTGCAGCACTCCACCAGATTTAGCAAATCTTGCCATAGGTCTATGTGTCACTTTCTCAGCTTGTAATTTAGGGATATGAAGGCTCATCCACAGCTTCAAAATACTTTTGGATTTAGAAAAATGGTAGATATGTAAATCTACTTTAAACAAAACAGATTTTTGATGAAGTGACTAGTAATCACCTGCACATACACGCTAATTACTGCCTTCTAGTGTAAGACTAATTAAGGAAGCTCTTAAAATTCAGTAATACTAGCCTGACATCTCAAATGTCTTGATTTTCAATAAGAGACGGGTTCTTTGGTTTTTCCTGTGTCTCTTTTTCAGTTCCCCTTCCCTGACTGTTTTAGAAGTAATAAGCAAATGAGAAACAGAAACTGCTACTGAGTTCTCCTAGGTTGCAAGATGTCTTGCCTGTATTTCAGTTCAAGGTGAAGATATGTTTGATATAGATGTTTTCACGTGAGTTGAGTGTTTAAGGTTCTGTGCTCACTAAAGGTCTAGGCAGCGCAGAGACCTATTTTACTGACAAATGCAGGGATGGCATTCAATCACCAAACATAGATCTATAGTGCCATCTGAAATCTCTAGGATACCCAATACATCTCCATCAGGTTGGTAGGAATGGTCTGAGATTTAAGGGAAACACCCTTTTCACTAGCAGCTGGAGGCAAAGCAAAATAGCCACAAGCTCCTCAAATGTCACCAAATGTTTATCTTCAGGCAACTCAGTCAAGATGTAGAAATCTACTCAGGATGAGCTAAATTACACTCTGGGCTCCACTAACCGCACTGACTGGTTTTCAGTGGACTATAATGGGAGATTACACATCTGCTCATCTGGAGACATCTATTGGATAGATTGATCATAGTATGGGTTAGATATCTGTCTCATATGCCAACACCAAAATTTCAGCATCTTAAGCTATGAGCTGAATCACATACTAAAAAAGGTCTCATCTTCCTAAGCATTAGTGGCCATGTCTGTCCAGCCCTCGTCTCTTAAGGCACAGCATTTTCGCAAAGTGAAGAGCTTGCACAGAGCAAATTATTTTATGACAATTACTTGGTAATACTGTGTAAAATAGTAGCTCATATCCATGGTATTGTGGTCAATATAACATGCTAAAGCTACCAGGACCTGCCCTTCTGAAGGAGTAGATGAGTTATGGGATGCAGGCGGGAATGAGGTCGAGAAATTGAAATGATCTCAGCCTGGAAAATTCTTTAGACTAACTCAGACCTTATGTACAAATTTTGCTAAGGTTTGTAAGAAACACCATGGCACCACTCTAATCTCTTTCTATTGCACTAATTCCTTCTCTAAATCTTCCTCTTTCAACTCCTGTTTGTTGTAGTAGTACCGAGAGCCAGAATTCCTTCAGTATACAGCAACAAAAGGCTATCTGTCAGATGCAGGAACAAAGCAGGATGCTCTTGGGTGACAGCTACCAGTCCAACAGTCATAAACAACTTGTATATTAAAATCCTTTTCATAAGGACTACTGCTTCATAAGGACAACTACAGGCTAATTTATATGTCCTGAGGCACCTTGAATTCTTGAGTATTGCCAGGAAAAACCTTATAAAAATGGAGATAATAGATACTAAATAGGTTGCCTATTACCTGCTTAATTAATTATTAGCAGTGTTTTTTACCACTGTCCAAAAAGTCTAATAGTTAAATTACCTAGAATCTTAAGTGAGCTTTATTATTAGAGCATGCTGGACTTGCTTCCAGGAGGAGCTGGTAACATAGGTCAACATGCAAGTGAAAAATACTATTTCTGTTGGCTTGTACTGAATTTTTGGTATTAGGAGTAAAAGGGTTTTTCTTCAACAACCAAAGTTTTCCAACTAAAAAAAAAAAAATATAGTATCACTACATATCTTTTTAGTGAACAGTCAGGGAAAGGGAATACTGACTCACTCTCCACAAACCAACTACTGACAAATCCAGAGGTGTTTCCACACACTGAGCACCCAGATGAGGCATGAAATTGTTCAAGTTTTGGGGAAACTATGATATTTTACTTGCAAATAATGGATTTAAAGGTGCAAAGAAAATATTCTTGTTCCTTCCAGACCCCTTTGGGAGGCTGCTGAGAACAAAAGATATGTCCACAGTTTCATAGAATCATAGAATCGCTTTGGATGGAAAAGACCTTTAAGATCATCATGTCCAACCTTTAACCTAACCCTGCCACCCCACCACTAAACCATGTCCGTAAACACCTCGTCTGCCCAGCTTTTAAATACCTCCAGGAATGAGGACTCGACCCCTTCCCTGGGCAGCCCATTCCAGACCCTGACAGCCCTTTCAGTGAAGAAGTTTTTCCTAATGTCTAGCCTAAACCTGCCCTGGTGCAACTTCAGACCATTTCCCCTCGTCCTATCGTCCGTTCCCAGGGAGAAGAGGCCGACCCCCACCTCACTACAGCCTCCTGTCAGGCAGTTGTACAGGGCGATAAGGGCTCCCCTCAGCCTCCTCTTCTCCAGACTAAACAACTCCAGGTCCCTCAGCCGCTCCTCGTAAGCCTTGTGCTCCAGACCCCTCCCCAGCTTTGTGGCTCTCCTCTGGACATGCTCCAGCAATGCAACATCTTTCTTGTAGTGAAGGGCCCAAAACTGAACACAGGATTCAAGGTGTGGCCTCACCAGCACCAAGTACAGGGCCACGATCACTTCCCTACTCCTGCTGGCCACACTGTTCCTGATACAAGCCAGGATGCCATTGGCCTTCTTGGCCACGTGGGCACACTGCTGGCTCATATTCAGCTGGCTGTCAACCAGTACCCCCAGGTCTTTTTCCACCAGACAGCTTTCCAGACACCCTTCGCCAAGCCTGGAGCGCTGCGTGGGGTTGTTGTGACCCAAGTGCAGGACCCGGCACTTGGCCTCCTTGTTGAACCTCATACAGTTGGCCTCGGCCCATCGATCCAGCCTGTCCAGGTCCCTCTGCAGAGCCCTTCTCCCCTCGAGCAGATCGACACTACCACCCAGTTTGGTGTCATCTGTTTGACCCATTACATCTCTTGGCATAAACACCCAAGTGCTAATGCTTGTGTCTGACTTGTCACGGTGCTAAGGAAATCATCTTGATGGATTTCCCTTTTTGCAAAAGCTCAGGAAGGAAGGGTCTTGAGCTTTCTGTACATGGGAGGTCCATCCAATACAAGAAAAAAATAGTTATGGCACTGAGGGCACCAGGCCCACCTACAGTAATTTAAACCTCGATAACACTGAAAGATGAGAGCTGGGTTCAGTCTGCGATCTTCTCCAAGTCCCCTGGGTGCTGTATCTTCAAGTTGTTCCTTTCTTCAAAATTTTCAGAACTTTAATCTTCAATTTTAAAAGTTTCAGAAGGATAACGGGGTTCAATGTGTGATTCAACATGCACATAAGTGGCATGTACTTATTATTCTTCTCCCACATCTCAAATTTTCATGATAACTTGTTAACATGAAGGTGTGCCCTAACCTTAATGACATATTACAAATGTCCCCTGATATAAAGATGGCATTTATTAATTTTTCAACAGGTATGAAACAGCCTTACACTTTTTCTGCAACAGTAGCTGGGCAGCAGTTAAATTCAATACTTTGCTAATATCCTGTGCATCAACCTTTTAAATCCTTATCAATAGCTGGATCAATTCTTATTAGTAAACTTTGTAAGGCAGGTCGCCCTGGCAATTGAGTCCAATCAGAAGATTAGTGTCTAACATTCAAGGCAAGCTCTTAGCTTATGCAGTAAATTGAACTATCCATCATGTTGCTGAACTCAGACCCAATTGCTGAACTCAGATCCAATGGGCATTAGAAAGACACCATGGCAATTTGCACGAAGTTCGGTGAGACATATCTACATTCTCTCTAAATAAATGGAAGTTCAGCATGCAATTAAATGTTTCAGATGCTTGCCTTTGATTATCCTCCTCTTTGTTATTCATTTGCCCCTGTTATTTTTTAAGCCCTTTATCCTTTACTGTGGCTGCGCTCAACCACGGTCTTCACATCACTTCCAGTGTCACACAGGAGCTCTGTGTTTCCTGTTCTACAGAAAATAACCACTTGAAATGGGGTAATTAAATGTTGTTTAGTTCAAGGCCAGGTAGAAGTCCCTGTGGGATATTGAAGATTCCATAGTTCCCAGAGGTTTTAATTTATGTTTGTCTCCAATGAAAAAATATAAGCTGAAGAAGGGCAATTTAAATATTTTTTCTCCATTGCCTTCCCATCTTGCAACGGTCTTTTACTGTCTGACTGCTTAACCAAAAGCTCACATACTTCATTGTTTCTCTGGTTGCAGAACTGTCCATCCCTTTCTTTCTGAAATTGCTTTACAAGGTAAGATCCCAAGAATGGCATCCTCTTTAGGGGCATCTCAACGGACAAACATTACCCAAACTTAAATTAAGTGGAAGAAGTTTAATAAATAGAGTTTTTGCTGTATGGAAGACAAGATTTTTAATAGGTATTTTGAGACCATTTGAGATTGTTGGCAGGGATATGTGCATGGATACGCCAAGCCTTGCTAGGCTGCTGTCTCTGGTAGGCAATGGCTACCAACTCCCAGCACAGCTTATAAGCAGGAATATAATCAAGACCAGAGCAGAAGGAGAGTCAGCAGTATAACAGGTTTAATGAGGGAGAAGCTGATGATCTCATCTGTGTTTTCAGAAGTAGCCACACTTTCTGGATGATAAAGCAACACCAAATGTCATAAAGCTCCTCCTCAACAAAGTGACTCATCTTCTCTTTTTCCTGCATCCTACACAGCTGCCATGTGTTTATGATCAGCTATGAACTGCTATTTGGGTACTTATCTCTGCTATATCTTCCAATACATGCTTCTGAAGACAATCATAGGAAGAACTTAATCAAAAGTCTATTAACAAGCAAAAGACAAAGTCCTAGACTTGTCTTCCTGGAGCAGCCACTCAGGTGTGACAGCTTCCACATCCATCCAACTGACAGGACTTACTGCCCAGGCAGCTCTCAGCATGGGCCCAGGATCTGAGAGGATTTGGCTCTTTTCAAGGCTATGAAAAAGTTCTGAAAACAGAAGAGAAAACAAGAAAGTGAGTAGCGTATTTCCTTCCCTTTCTCACCTCTCAGGAGATCTGTTGGTAACCTCTTTAAAAAGCTACTTGAGCTCCAGCTCAGGACTCAGGATGGTCACAGTGCTCCAACTGGGCTTGGGATCCTTGTTTTTAAAACCCCTCCAGCAGCCTCAGAGATCCAGACCAGTGCTGCTTCTCACTCTTTGCAGTACGGTGCAGCGTTCAGGTACTTTGTGATGGTTAATGTCAATAGACTTGATTTGGGTGTAAAGTGGGAGAGAATTCCACCGTTAAAAGTTGGGCATGCAGTGTTATTTTAATGTGGCTGAGTTCTGGGCATGTGCAGAGGATGTGTGAATGTGAAACAACCTAAGAGAGGCCCATGTACTTCTGGAGGCCAAGTGGGACCTGTTCTTTTGGGAAATCATATTGCCCCTCCACTCAATTCTCTGCTACTGCCATAGCTGATGCAGCTCACAATTTCACCACAGCATCCTTTTCCTGCCAAGGCAAAACAATGTGTTCCAAGTCGTTCTGTCCTTCTGTTGTTCTGATTGCGCTTTACTCTATGGAATTTTTCCAGTTTATTGTCATGAAAGGTGTCACTGCTGAAGTAGATATGAGCCTTTTGTGCTAAATATGACATGAACAAAGAACAAAACAATCACTTCTTTTGGAAACTTAACCCTTCTAGGGGATACAAGAGAAAGAGAGAAGAAACAAAAGACCCCACACTAGACATTATGATGGGCAGAGGTCTCAGTACCTTCTTCACATTGCTAATCTTTTGGAGACTTTTACAAAGAAGGATATTTGCTGAGCAGGATTCAAAGCTATTAGGAAGGTCAGAAGAATGGAGTGCTTTTATAGACATCTTTTCACCACGTTCTGGAATAAAACTTTTAGGTTTACATTCTGCTGTACACAGTAAATATGAACACAGATTCTAATGTTAGTGATTTTCTATGATCTTTAACCATAAAAACCTATAAGTAAAAAAAAATGTAAATTTCCTACCTCGGGACACCTCAAAGATCTTCTTTGATTCACTTGCAGTGGAATGAATAGTTCTTGTTGAAAGCTTTGATGTAATAGCTTGACTTGAGTTTCATAGATTTACATGAATTCAAAAAGGTCAAAGCTTTCAGTCCTTAAAGTATTTGTCAATAAGCTATACATGAGGAATTGATCATTGATTGATCTGTGGAGCTGAATGCTTAGATTACATTGATGTATTTATGACTTCCAATTGTTACTGAATCTCGTAAATGAAACAGGAATAATCCACAGAAATACTAATGGGCAAGATATATTTTACAGTATAAAGACAAAAGGCTACAGCAAGTGCCTAGAAGTGTAATCAGTTCTTATTGTCACTGATAGTGCACAAACAGGTCATTTAGCTCTTACTTCTTAAGGTAGTTCAAGTAAGTTATATATTCAAACCAGGTTATTAAGACTTTTAGGAGCTCCACAGAAAAAATAACGCCATAAATTTGAATAACATTAACTTAAGGTCTGTTTTAAGAAACTAATATCATCCCTTTAGCTAGGGACTAGTTGGCCTGGTATGGCAAACCTTGACCTTGATCGGCTAAATCCATCTAGGACTTTAGTGTCTGCACTACTGTGGTCACTAAAAACCTGTTGTGGGCCTTGCTGGTAAATAAGGGAAATAATTATTGACCAGAGGTAGCCCAGCACCCTGTGACAGAGGTGGGATATGAACATTTGGATGAGGGAGCAAGAACAGTGTAACACGGAGTTGTTCTGATATCTGTATAAAAAAGGAGTGAGAAATCACGTGCGTTTTGATTTAACTTAGAGGAGCTGGGACTGTGTTGTACCAGTGCCATGTCACAGATATACAAGTGCTAACACCTCATGTAGTAGACAATGAATATATTCAACATTTGCTATAGAAAAGAAATCAAATCTTCTGGAGACAAAAACATGGCTTTGCTGTCTCTCACCAGAGGGTCTGGTAGCCCAGACGTTTCTGAGATTATCAGTTTGCTTTACAAGTATTGTAAAAAGAAAGACCCAGAGAAAAATACCTTTTATTATTATTATTATTTCTTAGGATCTCCATTAACTGCAACTTCAGACTGATCTATGAAAAATCTCTACCTCATTGTCTTTATTTGTATTCATGCTACTTCTTACGGAGAAGTTATTCCTCAAAAAAACCCATAAACCTGGAGGCAAGGGGGGAAACAAAGTTAGGGAGGAGAGAACTTCCAGGGATATTTGTCATTGCCAGTCATGCCTATTATTGGACTTTGAGAACAAGTTCCTCCCATACTTCTGAAGGAACATTACATGGCAGACAACAAACTGAAAAGCACAAAACAAAGATCTGATTAAATCAGCAGAAGTATCACCGGTCAAAGTCTGTTGGCCCTACACAGTTCTTCAGAGGTGATGTTGTGTTGGTCCTAACAGGCTTGTCACATAATAATTGCATTGTTTTTTCCATCCATATAACTACATAAAAAATAAGAAGCAAGTGCCTAGGAGATAAAAATCAAAAAGACTGGACTCTTCTCACCTGTGACACATGCATGTCCCTATGGTAGTAGAAAGAAGAGAGGTCATGAAAGATAACTTTGATGAAGGGTTGTCATAACACAAGGATCACAGCATATACCTACATCTCCAGTACCATATATCTGCAATCATGTTGCCATTGAGGTTAATGTTTTGACAGCAATTCAGAATCAACCAAGCCATTCTGAAACTCAGCGAGCTACAACCATTTTTCCTTGAAAATTCTGCATTTGTTCTTCAAATCTACCTGAGGTTTGAAGGTAATCAAGGTTTCTGAGAAATCTATGACCGGTACACAAAGTAAGCAGGGAATTACTTAACAGTTGGAACGTGAGACTTACTGATTAAAAATATCTTTCCCCAGGTGTTATGCATGACCTTGTGAATAAAAGCCATCAGCCCATTCACACTGAGTCACTTTCAAGTAAAACAGCCATGCAGAATAGAGGCAGCAGATTCCAGGCTAGCTCCTTAGGTAGTATAAATTAGTGCAGCTCTTCCAACTGTGGCATTATAATGAATATTGTCCCTTTGAGTGAGTGCTTGAAAACGCAGGCGTGGAAAACACAACCTCTTGGTGGAGGCCACTGAAATCTCTCCGGAATGGAGGCATCACATGCACTGGTGAATATTATGTGCCATCCTTGTCGATGCAGGAGCAGATTAAAAACGCCAGCTGCTGTGATTAGATCAACAAACTATTGGTTAAAGAACAGCCCAAAAGCCACACTAACGTGGACTCACTATTTGTCTTCTAAATAATTGATTCCTGCTACTGAGAGGAGTTGAAAATCTACTTGTTCCAAGAGATATCTGTCTTGTGAGCACTGCAGACCTCAGTGTTCCTATTCATTGATCATGACTGATAGGTATTAGGGGATGGTCCAATGAAACAAAGGTGATGTGTAAGTAAAATTAGGTTTCTTAGTCTGTTCCGTGCTAACTCCAGCAATTCTTTTGGCCTCGGCAATTTGTAATGGACACACTTTTAATTAGGTTGGCTTAACAATGCTCTAATGTGATTCTAATAGTGTAGAGTTTTGAATGAATGTTGACTTGATACTACATTCAGGTCCATCACATCATTTTATAATTGATAAAACTAAAAAAAGGAAACTGAGCTCCAGAAATGCAAGAAAAATATCTTGCAGCACCCTAAACAATACAAACGCATGGATTCCTGTATGCACCAAGGAGGACATAGTTTAGTCTCCCTTGGATTGTCCCAATTATATTTGGATCCTTAACAGCAAAGAGAAGTAGAAGACAGGAATATTATTGACAGAGCAAGCAATCCTTATCTATCTCTAGCAATGTTCATCTCTCCCCGACTCTGAAACTATTTCTCGAAGTAGAAGACAGGAATATTATTGACAGAGCAACAATCCTTATCTCTAGCAATGTTCATCTCTCCCCGACTGTGAAACTCTTTCTTTCTTTGCTGTCCCACATTATGTCTCCAAGTTTGTTTTGCAGGGCTTATCAAAGTAAAGATTGGGGTTTTCCATAATATATGCAGCATTTCAAAGAGCAAAAGCTATCAATACTATCACTGTAATAATATCATGGTTCTAATAAACCTAAACCTACTTAATTTTGTTTGTTGCTTATGAATTTTCCAAAGATTTTGGGTTTAATTACGTTTGCAGAGGTCATAATAAATACTGATATGACATATTTTTCAACATAAGCCCTCTCAGATAAAAGCGGAATGATTCACTGGATGATCAGTTTTGTAATGATTTAGAAGGGGGATTCATTATTTATTTAGTATTTTGACACATTGTGAGCAAGGTTCCTAGAGTGCTTTGGAAACAAAAGGCCAATGATTCCCTGGAGTGAAATCATGGTGAATTGCAGTTGATGACTACACAGAACGAAGCGAAGAGGCTTCAAAAAACCCCCATGAAACAACTGGGAGGTAGTTCAAAGGAAGCAAAGGGATAGAATAATTTGTTTGCCAGTACAAAAGGAATCTGCCTCCAAACAGGAACCTAGGAACAGATTCCTTTCATTGCCAACCAACAGTTTTACCCATCTGAACAAGCCAACTGCTTTACCCATCTAATCAAGCAGTAGTCTGGCCACAAAATATGGACTCTGAATTATTTGGTGCATCTTAGTCTTCAGAGGTGTAATTTCCACCCACCTGTATCCCTTGTTTCAGGGCTGTCAGGCTGCCGTTTTTCTGAAATGGGCTGGCAGTCGTACATCAGAAGGTGGAACTTGTTATCCACACTCTCTCGAGTCTCTGAATGTGGTCTGACTGCTGCCCTCAAGATGTCTTCTGACATAAGGAATGACGTAGTTTATCCAAGGCGAAGTGTCTCTGCCTACCCACCATATAATCCAAATACAAATATGAGATTGACAGATGCTGAGAAAGCAAAAAAAACCCAACTGTGTGCACTTGTGGTGACTTCCATCCAAATCCAGAGAGGGGTTTTTTGTGTGCAACAGTCCAGCAGTACACTACAGATGTTGTAGTTATGAAAAATATAAAAAAATTATGCAAAATATAAAAAAAAAATGGGATGGGCATATAGACTTAGAAGGTCAGCACCCTCTGGAAAAGATGTAGGAACTGACCATGAGAGCACTCAAGGACCACTTCAATAAGAAGTAAAGCAGACTGCCTGAATATTTGATACACTCAGACACAGGCAGATTTGGGTCTGACTAAAAAAAAGTTCTGTCTGCTCTGCTCTTCTCATTGGGGTTGCATCTGTGTTTTGTTGTTCGGTTCCTTGTTTTTTGGTGGGAAGGACTTCTGGAAATTAATAAATTTGTTTCTTACCCTAATTCATTCCATAAATGTTATTAACCATGAAATGTGGACTAGATGCTTGCAGCATACTCATTCCTTAGAGACAAGCATCCGCTTATTGCCATGACATGGAGAATTGCCTGAAGTCTGATCTCAACCACTCTGCTCCACAAATTTATGGAGATCTGGCATCAGACCTAAATATTGAAGGAATAATTGAAATTTGGGATTCATTTTGCAAAGTGAGATATTTAAATTAAGGTGCATGTGTCTGAGCTGGTTTAAGCTTGCTCTATACCCATTGGAGTAGTCAATATAGGCAGCAGAGCCCAGATAACTGTTCAGCTCATGCTAAGGAATACACACATAATGCAGCTTGAGATGACCTGGGGTATTCAAGGCAAGCAGGTGGGGCATAAAGGAGACCTAGATGCACTTGAATGTAAGATGGAGGCCAGAAAAGATATTCCAGGGCATCTGAAATAAGCTGTTACATTCAACCTGCTATATCTGGAGGCTCCTTTCACTTCACTGCCTAGATTTCCACTAGCTGTAAGGAGATCTGAAACACCCAGCCTGCAGGCAGAGCCTCACAAGGACACGTCTAAACCTGAGTCAAATCTATGACTTGAAACACATCTTGTATAGTTACACTGTGCACGAATCTTATATTTTTCAACCCCATAACTTCGAATTTCATGGCATTGGTATTTCATGGTACCACATTTCATGGTATGGCAGATAAGATGTGCTCTTACAAAGAGTGCCCAAAATTGATCCAGGGACAATGTTTCACATTGTGTATATACAGGGCTTCACACAGCATGGCCCTTGTGCATGAAAGCCTTGCATGTTGTGAAAAGATCAATAAAAGTTCTTCTTTTGAAAATACTGGATTACTTGTGGAAGGGAAATTAACACTTTCCAGCTTCAATTCCTTCTTCATCTACCTGGAAGATAAAATTGTGTGTATACATATCGGCCTGGTTTTAACCCTGAAGCACTTATTGGAAATATCTAGTTAAGCATTCTATTGCTCTGTCCCTACACTTTTTACTGTTTGTAAGTGCTGCTTGGGAGCTCACAACCATGCCTTTCACTGTAATCTCAGAGCCCACCCCTAAGGAAAAGAGTACACACCTATATCCAACTGAAAGAAGCATTTAATTGTCCATTCAATTGGAGAGGAACGACTTGGGGAGCAGTCTGCTAGCTTAGCCATTTCAGTTATGCCACCAGTTTTTACCTACCACGATCTGGATCCATTTTCCCAGAAGAAAAATGAGGTTATTCTCAACCAAAATACTTGCACAGTACAGGCTTACAAAAGCAAAGACTTAATAGTTACTTCCAATATGCAGCCTTATTTGAATTTCTCCTATAAAACAAAAATTAAATCTTAGTGTAGAGAATTATTTTTCATGAAAACTCCAAATGTTAGTTTATAGAAGTGGCAGTCACCAGAGTATCCTGAACTCTGCTCTTTATTTCTACAGTAAGCAAGAATGTAATTACAGCTGAAGACAACTTGATGTATGAGGTCCAGAAAATGGAGGAAAGGGTCATTTTAGGAGTTTCTGTGGAAAATATTTAGCGTGTTTAGGTGCCTCAACTATGTGTTTCCTTACCAGACATATTTTCCATTTACAGCTGCAGAAAAAGAAATTCAGATGGAGCATTATCACAAACAGCAATGAATTCCTGGAATACATACTATCAGTTGTATGCCAGCACTTATGTCTAAGTTTAAAGGGTAGTTTCTCTGGTATAGCTGAGAAATATAAAGGAACAAGAGAATCTCAGCTATTTAAACAGGTTTACTGCTCTTCTACAATATGAGTTTTTCATCAGCCCTTCTGGGCCTTTGCCTGTAATCCTTAAATTGTTTTCAAGATCTAAGAAAGCTCAACATTTTATAAAAGTGTTTGATTTTCTGCCTCAGTTTCCCCTGGACCACTGCCTTTTTCCTGTGTGCTGCAAGGCATATGGAGTCTTTCAGGTACCATGCAGTTTCACTTGGAAAATCTGCTGCAAGCACCCTTGCCACCTCCTCACATCAACGCTGACTGAGGAAAACTTGTTTCTGGATTACCAAGATAAAGAGAGGGAATTAACAATGTTACCATGCTCCCTCACAAAAGTGATTTTGTTACATGGCAAAACTACACTGGGCGCTCCTTTTTGTAGAGGATTACAGGTTATGCATGGAGTTATTCACTCCTGTTACCCAGGTAGGACCTACCCCATGTCACCCCCTCTGAGAGTTACCTGAAATAGCTGAAATCACTAAGAACTGCACTGATTTATTCCAGCTGAAGTTCTCTAACAAGGGTGCCTGCATACATGAATATTTACTGTGATTATACATGCAATGCTCCCTCTTTCTGGGAGATGGACAGTCTTAACCAGTTTTCAATTATTTTTTATTCCTGCAGCTGTTTTTTTAACACACAATGAGGGTTAAATGTTATGAGACTGGTCCCATATTTTTGCTTTAAAATAGAAGAATTTGATTTTATTGAACTACTTGTGTGATGCAGGAGCAGAATCCTTTTTTAAACTGGAGCCATTTAAACAAACAGAAAACTTTGAAAATAAGCAAGTCCCCGAACTGTGTTGTGTAGCCTTCCGAAAACTGCACCAAACCCCATTGAAGATCATTAGAAATCTTCCAATAGATTGAGATTAACTTTTAAGTACATATCCTGAACAAGAGAGAAGGAAAGAGAAATAAATATTAAAACAGCCAATCTGTTTTGTATAGTACTATGAATCTGAAAACATTGCAGATTTTCCCTATAGAGCTCGATTTCACCCTATTTATTGCTTAATAAACTCACACTCCATTCAAGGCAGATAGGCCTTTATAGAATTTTGAAGAAAAATGTCCATTATAATTTCCAATTTTTAGTTATTCCTAACTTTGTCAAATTTTGCTCCTGATTCAGACTCAATCCAAACTTGATTTTACTTTTTGTTGTTTTCTTATTCCCTTTTGTTCATTTGTTTGTCTCATGTAAGCTTGAGCAAAATTAAGCCTTTTTCTTAAAGAGCTTTTTTATGCTCTTGTAGAGCACAAAACCCAAACCCAAATCATGTTCATTGTGTCCTTTTGGAGACTCAAATTCTAACACAAGTAGAAGCTGAAAGCTGAAAATTCTGGTTTGTGAATAGCCCTGGTGAAACATACCCCTTGTTCCAAAGGAAATAGATTCTATATTATGAAAATAGGTGATTTTGAACATTTTCATGCTGTTCACAATCACTCAGGTTTTGGGGGGGGTTATTGGCGGAACAGCCTAGAGCCATAATTCGGGGCTCTAAAGAGGCTGCTTGTAAGTGCTGCCCAGGAGCCCACAGCCGTGCCTTCCCCTGCAATCTCAGCACACACACCTAAGGCAAAAAGGGTTGTGCACCAGAACCAACAGGGAGCAGCTACCCTGGGCTTTTTGTAAGGGTTACAGGTTGCAGGTGAAGTAATACTTGCACCTCCCTGTTCCCTATAGCATAAATTCACTGATTATATTGCATCCTCTCATAGGGTGGGCATGTCCCCCATATATTTTTACATGCACAGCAATGCTCCATGGTGGTCACACAGCCAGCGGTTAGTCTTGGGGGAAAGCAGTCCAGATGGGGGACCACATCTGTGGGATCTGAGGGGTGAAGAGGTGTCCTGTTCTTTTGGGAGGAGAACCTCTGAGTGGGAGAAAAAGGAAGTTTAGCAATTGCTAGTTGCCGCTGCGCCAAGCGTGAATGACTGTGTTCCCGCAAAGGTTTTGTTGTGGGTGTCCTTGATCTTTGAAAAGCTTAGGTAAGCTGCATCCAGCTCATATCAGAGCTTGAGAAAGGAGAAGCACAAACACAACATGTGATAAAACAGCTGCATTAATATCAGACCATGCTTCAGTTGCAGTCAATTGTCGCTCCATGGAGATCAGGCTTCCCACCTCTCCTACCTGCTCAAGGTTTTCCAAGCTTCAGGATTTAAAAAGCTTTAATGATAGAAACAGTTTTACTTTAATTTTAAGGACAGGGAGAAGTGTATTTTCTGAGCACTGACCTTGCAGGTTTTTCAGTGTGTAGGCTGCAGAATTTAGCATCCTTCCCATCTCTCTCAGCTCCTTCTAATCCTAGCAGAGTGCACTCTCCTCATTTGTACCCAGCTGTGGGCAGGAGGCACGGCTGCAGACTAGGAAATGCACCACTGGGCTGACTCTGCTCCAGACCACAAAATTTACTTTCTGAGAAAATTGATTTGTGCTATTTGAATATTATCTAAGCAGGGTAAACCTTGAATACTAGTGCTCGCTCTCAGCTATAGTAATTACCTGGTGTTTGTGATTTCCTGGGACTGTGAAACGGTCAGGACCAGACCAGATCACTGCTCAAGGAAACCTGGCAGTGGGCATCCAGCTGTGAACACGCTAGTGCAGAGATGAAACTCTTTAAAATGCCCCAATCTGTTTCTGTAAAGATGCTGAGAAATATTTATGGGTTGAAAAACACCTTCCAGCTCATCCTCAAATGCCACCAGTGCATGGCATGTTCCTAGGTGGGTTGAAGTGCTCTGACGCTCGAGGCAGGAGCAGGAGCTGCATTGCCTTTAAAGGCAGAAGTCCAGCTGATTTCCAGCCATTGAAATGAGGCAGTAACACGTCTCTGATTAAAGTCTACTTTCTGTTTCACTAAATCATAGCTTCCAGGAGCATTCCTTATCTTGCTTTTATAAATGTCATTGATTACCCCTAGCTGGCAACTAAGCACCACCCAGCCGCTCACTCACTCCCCCCCCGATGGGATGGGGGAGAGAGTTGGAAGTGAAGAAGTGAGAAAACTCGTGGGTTGAGATAAAGCCAGTTTAATAGGGAAAGCAAAAGCCGTGCACGCAAGCAAAGCAAACCAAGGAATTCATTCACTGCTTCCCATCAGCAGGCAGGTGCTCAGCCATCCCCAGGACAGCAGGGCTCCATCACGCATAATGGTGACTTGGGAAGACAAACACCATCACTCCAAACGTCCTTCCCTTCCTTCTTCTTCCCTCAGCTTTATGTTGCTGAGCATGACGTCACATGGTGTGGGATATCCCTGGGGTCAGTTGGGGTCACCCCTGTGTTATCAATGCTGTTTCCAGCACAAATCCCAAACATAGCCCCATACTAGCTGCTGTGAAGAAAATTAACGCTACCCCAGCCAAAACCAGGACAATAAACATCACAGGGTGGTAAATGCAGCTTATGCTCTAGCAGTTTGTTCTAATAATCCTCAGGTACAATTATTTAAGGGAGTGGTAACAATTTGGGTTTGGGGGTTTTGTTTTTCACTCCCAGCCATTTGTTCCTGCTATGTGCCTCCCCACTTCTGTAAAAAGGTTTTTAGCACCAAGTGTCTTCTACCTGTGAAGGCAGATAACCACCGTTCATCATCAGAAATACAGGTGTCAGGTTGGAAGGGCAAAATGATCCATTCATAATAACTTACTTTATTCCCTTCCTATTAAAATACTCTTTTCACCCTATTTCTAAAGCATCGCTCTGCAGGAGAAATGGTGTTTAATTTTGAAGTGCTTCTGGGTAACTGCTTCCTTCTGTTCTAGCCCATATAATTTCTATTCCACTGTAAATGAAATCCACATAAATCAGTGCGTGACTCTGTTTCCAAAGTCTTTGGTTAGGCCTTACGTGGCATTTAAGTGATGCTTTCAGTCACGGGCGCAGAGACGAGAAAGGTAATAGCAATTCAATTCCCAGTCCCAGATCAAAACTTATTCAGGAAAATTTTATCCAAAGCTTCTACTAATCTAAACAAGGTGATGAATTGTTGAAACAAACAAAGGAGGGAATTGAAAACAATTGTGACAATATTAAATGTAATTCAAAATCTAAGGCACATCACACTAAATCCTGATGTATATAGAACATTTAATAATTTATGACAAAAGAAACCTCACAGCTATCACTGAAACTGCTTATACACTAAAAAAAAATGCATATTTTTTATGTTCTGAAGAACTGAAAATGAGACTGAAGGTCACACTTCAGAAATGCTTTAGGATGCCTTCAGATCCAGATACCTGAGATGTATGCAGATAGGTTAGGATAGGTCTTGGAGATGTCTGAAGTCTTCTCATTGCCAGTGGAGATCTGGGACAGGATTGCTTAAATATGGACACAAGGTTTTATACTGGAAATAATGGTGAATTTTACCTGACTTCCAGCTTCCCTCCCAAGAGGGTGAGTATCTTCTGTAGGTCCTGTATGATACTTGCCATCCTCACATATCCATCTTGAATACCCCAGAACAAATAACACTTCTCATATACATATGAGCTTTATCTCAAGGTGTCTATAGGCACTTTAGAAGACAGAGTAAACAGTAGCTCCTCTCTATAGAAGAATCCAAAGCCGATCACTAGGTGATATTTATACCACATGGGATACAACCCTCCTCAGGCGTAGGTTTAAAGATGCTTACATATTGAATAGGGAATATCCCAGGGCCAATTGAAAGTGTGATGCCTGGGCCTATATCTGTCTGAAGTCTTCCTCCTCTCCATTTTGGCACACCCAAAGTCAACTCTACGAAGCCACTTAAGCATATGGATGCATTTCACTAGGGCTCTAACACACTGAGGGTCTGCACAAGTCTTGGATCACTACCCAAGTCATCATGAAACACTGCCTTTCAAGTTCTGGAAGTGACAGAGGTCCCTTTCGTCATCCACCCCTACACCCTTTGTGTGGCTTTACATTATAGTTATGAACAGGGATTTAAAACAGAAATGGTTACAGCTGTTCAGGATGTCTCTGCCCTCCTTTGCCCAAGCGTTGGTGACGTGGGAACTGTAACCGAAGCTTTCTGCTCTTATATCAGTAGATAGCTGAAAACCCGGAGATTAGTTTTAAAGCTGCTGACAAAGGCAGATTGGAGCTAAGCTACAGGACTTTGGACTGACTTGAATTCAGAGTGTTCATGTTATTAATTTGCCGGAGTTTACATATGGGAATGGTAACTTCCTAAGATACTCTACCTTAGATCCTGCAGAGTGCACCGTGGCCTCACATCTCCCTGTTCCATGGGGAACAGTCGGTATCAGGCCCATAATATTCACATGTTTTAGTGCTGTGAGAATACTATTAAGATCTATTGTGATGGGTTATGACCCGCAAACCACTGTGTTAAGGAGTATACAAAATAAAGAAGTAATCCCTATATTTTCTTTACCTATAGGGGTATTACCTATAGGAGTCCACAGCTACACATAGCATTATTTTCTTTGAGACCTATTTGAAGACCTGCCTGTCCATACAGCCTGCAAATCACTAGAAAAAAATTTATCTATTTGTGTGCCAAAAATAGAGTTGTACGATTAAATAACTTTTCCCAGTCCATTGGGAGTAAAAAATGTATTCACGTTTTCAAACCAACTGAACACAAAAGCTCTTGAAACTAAATAAAATGTTTTATTTGAACTGAAAATACATATTCCATTTGTTCAAGTCTTTAGCGATTTTATAAAAAATACATTCAATTCCCAAAAGAAAAGCCATTTTGCACCCAGAAGTGCATATGGCTTTGTTTTGTACAAACAATTCAAGTTCTGTAGGTTTCAGGGGGCATTTTTCTTCTTTTTTTCCCTGATTAATTCAGTAAATGTGAAAAGAAATTCACAAGACTACTTGGACCACCTGACTGTATTTTTGAAGGAGAGAAGCTGGTGGTAAAGTCTGAATAACTGCTACCAAGAATTTCACCTTCTGCCTGCAACTCCTCCACTCTTACCGTCACTATAATGTCTTAAAGAGCAGATTAAATGGGGAGAGGAGGAAAGTTGAAGTTGCTGTAACATCACTGCTATCAGCACAGAGTTAATGAAGCACCGCAAGCATGGGAGAGCCTGGCCAACTAGCAGCTAGACTTTCACATGCTTGGAGCAAAATTAGATGCTGATGAGCTATAGATATTCATGGAAATTGCTGATAGCTTCTGGAAGAATGAATTTGGACCATTTAAAGTAATAACTTTATTCTCCCAATAATAAGAATTTTTCTGTTTCCTCTGTATTGGCCATCTCATACTCCCGCTATATCCCTAACAGTAAACTAATTCTCCAGTGACATCCATATGTAGGCAAGTTCATTTTATGTTTGGGAAAACAATCTCCAAAAGAGGGAACTCCTTTTCACTAGCAGTAGTAAAACCCACCCATCTGTCTTATTCCTCTTTGTTCTGCCAAAGCTTACTACCCCAATTATTTTGTTTGGAACTCCATTGGGACTACTGTTGAAAAAATCCAAAGTAGTACCTGTCTGCCCTGCAAACTGCATCCCCGTACACCCTACACCATTGCAAAGCCCAAAGCTATCAAATGTGTGGGTTTAAAATGATGAGAATAGGTGTTGTCCATTCAGTGCAGAACTTGAAGTAGTCTGGAGAACAAACTAGAAGCAGCAAATAAGAGAAGCTCTTTTTGAAGGAAAAGAAAGATCTGTGTTGTCAAATACTGAGGTGGGTTTTCTGGTTCAACCACCTATCAGTGTATATCAAACCAAAATTCTCTTCTCACTATGTACCCATATGCCTCAAGATAGCATGGGTTTTGTTTTCTTCTGTCTCTGAGAGATGACTCTCTCTCCAGCCTTCTTCAGTGTCACTCAAAGTTTTTAGAAGCTGTTGTAAATATGCATGAGAACATCTTTAAGGTTTTCATCAAGCAACTTCCTTTTGTGTCAATGATGACAAGCTGAAAGAAGAGGATCTGTGACCAAGAGGAAAAGAAATGTATGTAAAAGCCAGTGCACATGAAAGGAAGCAGAGGTTTGATAGAAAACCCTCTCGTTGTTTGTACTTGTTAACTCTTTGCATGTAAAAGCTAATGCTATACAACTGTGATTCATAATACAGGCAGGCAAGTATAACCTGGACGTCAGTGAGCTGGGCATGTGTCAGGGGCTGTAGGCATGGACAGATCCCCTTCCTCCACCATGATTATGCACTTCTGATAGGCTTTAACAACTTAAAGATTACTTTGTTAAAAGAAAAGTAGCAAATTTGAATTACCAGAAGGCATAAAAGTATGAGTTTAAGCCTTAACAGGAGTACCAAGTCTTTCCTGCAGCTACAAGCCTGTACCTAGTCTTTTACTACAGCTTATCTGATCAAGAATAACTGGTTAAGCAATAATAAAATAACCGTCAATCTGAATCATTCCATCAAACCCTCCTCTTGAAAACCAAAGAAGAGAATGCTGTTAAATGTCAAGGATTCCTCACCTGTCAATATGCTGAAATTTGGTGACTTACGATAAACTTTAAGAATGCGTTTTCCTGATACAAAAATTATTCAACTGCAGTCCATAATTAGCCCCTGTGGTAGGGATAAAGTAACACTACTTTGGTGATGAAAGTGAATTCAATCTGTAAAGGCTGTTTATATACTTTATAAACTCTCATTCTTTACATAAACATGCATAATTCTCACCTCTGAATAACTGTGTATTTTTTTATTCTTTAGCAACTGTTGTATGATGAGAAAAAGTCTGTGGTGGGTCCCTTATCTTACTTTATGTTCTTTTTATTCCTCTAGCTTCTTCTACCCATTCTGCACAGTAGGTGAGTAACAGGGTATTGTTCACAGATTCACAGAGTCACAGAATCACAGAGTGGTTGAGGTGATAAGGAACCTCTGGAGATGATCTGTTCCAACCTGCTTGCTCAAGCAGGGCCACCTAAAGCCAGTTGCCCAGGACTGTGTCCAGGCAGCTTTTGAATATCTCAAGGAGTGATACTCCACAACCCCCCTGGGCAACCTGTTCCAGTCCTCTGTCATCCTTACAGTGAAAAAGTGTTTCCTGATGTTCAGACAGAACCCCCTGCATTTCAGTTTGTGCCCATTGCCTCTCATCCCGTCACTGGGTACCACTGAAAAAAGGCTGGCTCCATCCTCTTTGAACCCTCCCTTCAGGTGTTTACATACATTAATAAGATCCCCCCTGAGCCTTCTCTTCTCCAGGATAAACAGTCCCAGCTGTCTCAGCCTTTCCTCATAGGAGAGATGCTCCAGTTCCTTAATCACCGTCATGGCCCTTCGCTGGAAT
This sequence comes from Egretta garzetta, assembly GCF_000687185.1. Classification (NCBI taxonomy): domain Eukaryota; kingdom Metazoa; phylum Chordata; class Aves; order Pelecaniformes; family Ardeidae; genus Egretta; species Egretta garzetta. The sequence continues at coordinate 202,027 of NW_009260479.1, read as the reverse complement.
CTCTCCAGTATGTCCACGTTTCTCTTATACTGAGGAGCTCAGAACTGAACACAGTAACCCAGTTCTCATTCCAATTCTCATTCCATTGCTCTGCCTTGACCTCACACATCCTCAGGTGAGAATGAAGACTTACACATGAAGACAGGTTCAGCCTCTCAAAAAAGAAACACCCCTGAGGTACTAAGGCCTTCTGGTTGGTGGGCTCAGGCTGGAGCACTAGCTGCTCAACATGAAGAGCCATCCTTGATCCATTCTGCTGAGACTGTGCCTTTTGGGAGAGAAAGATCTCAAACGTTGTTGGACTACTAAGTGTAATTTAGGCAGCAGGATGCTTTCTCTTTACTTTTAAGGGTCATCTCCCCAGGAATCATTTCCTTCTCCAACATACATCTTTCATACTGTGTAAGCAGGGCTGGAAACTTGGGATCATTTCAACAGGAAAGGTGAAGGCTGTCCAGATTCATTCTTTCTTTTTCTCATACCCTTCTCTTGGGAACAGATAATGTTACTTCCCCATATCCTTCATGAGCAATTTAGCCTCTGTGTAAGTGCATATAAAACAGGTGAGTAGTGCCACTGAGGCCACATTAGCTGCTACTCAAAGGAAAGAAACGTCCTCTTCCCACTGCAATTCTCTGATTTATTTTGAACACGTGCTTTCAGGAGAAGATGATTTTCTCCTTTAATGACCTGGATGCATTGTGCAGGTCTCTACTGACTGGAAAGAAAGACCAAGATGACAAGCCTGAACTTAGAACTTCTCAGTTCTTCAGATGAATTCCACTCCAACAGCTTAAGTGAGGTAATGAGTGTGCATTTTATTTGAAAGGTAAAATTTGTACTAATGACATTTTTTTCTCCATCAAGACTCAGAGAAGTACCCACATCTGAAAAATCCACAATCCTCAGCCGGTAGCTGTACATGTTGAGTAGCTGCAAAAGCAGCCTTTACTCATTAAATGCTAGATCTCATAAAAGAATGGCTAAGTGGGCTAATGCCAGCCTCTTCATGGAACTGCTGTGTTCTGGGCCATATGGTTTTAACTTCTTCATCTAGTGAGAAACCGTCACATTCCAAACACTCTAGAAAATGCTGAAACCAATTTAGAGTTTTTTTGGGGTTTTGCTCTTTCTGTGTAAATACTGCTGAAGTTTACTTCATCAACGATACTTTTTTTCAGTTCTTATAATGATTTTTAAATATTTAAGTAAGAACGTGCAAAAATGGGAGATATTTTCCAGATTTTGTCCTAGTGTGATTACAGGAGTGTGTAGTACCTTTTAGAGCACAAGGCAATAATGCTATTAACTCACACAATGAAAATAATCATTAACTGGGGTGTCAGTGTCCAGTGCCACATCTTCAGAGGTGAAGAATGTTCACAGTCCCAGCTATATACAAAATTAAATACTGGTGATCCTTTGGGATCAAGATGAAGGTAAAGACCTTGAGCTGAATAGAAAATTTAAAAATGAGGCATCCTATTGAAATGAAAGATCTTTGGGTCATAACACAAAATGTCATCTTCAAAGACTTGCTTGTCTTGGAGATTAAAAATCTGATGGTAAAGGAAACAAAAAGGAAAAAAAAATTAAAATCATAAAAATTATGTGCAAAATCTCTTGAAAGTGCATGTTGCTGGGAAGTGGTTTTAGGGACTGCTCAAAACCATTCAGTGATGTTTTTGTTGTTGCTAGGGGTTTTTTTTTCCAAAACAACTTTCATGTACGGATGCTTTGATCCTAATATGTAGCTCATTCATAGTTGTGAGTGAAATCCTGCCAAATAACAGAATATTTCATCAAATTTTGTTGTAAATGAATAATACGACGATACACTGCTACTAACAATGTAACATGAGGTCCCTACAGAAGTAAGAGACTCATTAGTGTAGAAGCAGGTACTAAGAGACAATCTTCTTGAAAGCTTACAGTCTAAAGAGCCAGTGTAGGATGGGAGATAGGGAGGAAGAGAAGGGAAGTGTTGCTCATAGTCACCCCTGAAAATAACAACAAAGAAGAGAATAAATGTTCCTCCAGCTTTTCAGAGTTTGGTTCATGCAAACTGCCCATTTTGCTAGCCTGACTGCCAGATGTGGTGTCCTTAAGATACATCTGCTTTTCTATGGCCATGCTTGTATTTGTAAAGGTAGGGACACAGTTTCTCACCAAGGATTTTCAGTGCCTTAGGAAGGGAAATAGGGCATAATGAAAGATTGGCCATTACAGTGTTTCCCAGAAACTGTTGTGATTTGTTGCATGAGGCTAAGAACAGAGCCCTTTGGGGCCTTTTGGGAAAAAAAAAAACCTACATGGGTTCAGATTTACATGTTTTTCTTGCCTGTTACATGTCTTAATTTAAATGTCATATACCACCAGCATCCCCTGCCCATGCCAAAAATCATTCATTCTCTACCAATCATAGAATTTTCTTTTTAATATTTTTTAGTATCAAAAGTTCCAACTTCTAAAGCATTTTGAACTTTATAACAGTAAGTAAAAAATAATTTCAAATCAAATAAAGACTTTTTTTTTGTTTTCCTGGTGGAAAATATGAGGCAGTGCATTTGAAGAAATTCAAAAGTGTAAAGCTTCCGTAAAGATGGAGCTTTGCCAGTCTTGACACTTTGTTTAGAACAATTTCGCTTTTGGCAAATCTACATTGCTTTTAAACCAAACTGGCGGTGTTGGATAACTTTCACATGGTTTTAATTAAAACTGTTCCAAATTACTTAGTACAACCAACCACTGTTTTCTTGTAATGACTCCATGGAGATAACAGTGATCAGAGCACACAACACGTGGATCATCCCAACCTCTCGTGGACAAAGCATGCTCTGTTACCTAAACTCATGGCAAGTTCTACCAATTAATAAGGTCTCCTGAAAATAAGCACATGCCACATTTGAATTAGTCAACCAATACTGAGACATGGACAGCATATAGGCTTTTGCAGGAGAATTCACATATGTATTCAATGCCCTCAAAGGTCTGGTGTTGATGTCACTCCTTCAGACTCCCTGTGGAATTTGGGACAAGACATCTAGATGCTCTACCTGAGGACAGGTATCTTAAAAACTACGAATATCTCCAAAACTTTCCCATATTCAAGGGCTGCTTAAGTACCTTCATTAGAAATAAATAAATCTAGTATTATCAAATATAATCCTACTTAAGATAACAGGCAGTTTTATTATTATTTCAAATTTAGTAGCACACACATCAACTGGAAGTGGCTTAATTCATTAGGGTTTTGTTACAGTCTAAACCTCAAACAAACCCTACTAATCCCTTCCTTAGGCTGCTGCTGTTGTAAAGTGGTGAGCTACAGACCCTGTGGGATAAGTTTGCTTGTAGCTAGAGAGAAGGGGCACAACATAGTTCCCGACAGTAGGAAATTACCCATATGCTGGGTTACGCAGACACAGCCTTCCATATTCTTTATGCTGCCATTTAGACTACTACCAAATTTTCCAGCTAATGCTTTGAAAAATAAATTAGAAAATAAAAAGTACAGATTTATGGACTGAGACTAGCAATCATTATTTTTGCTGCTGTGAGGAAAACGTGTTGTCGTTGTTTTTTTATTTTCTTTTTCACAGTGTGGAAATCTGCCAAATTAGGGGCCATTAGCCCAAATAGCTGCTCTGCTCCCACCTACTTATCTGTCAGATGCAATAGGGAGGAATTATATGTGTTCTCTTAGGAGATTCATCTACATCATAGACTTCTAAGCTACATGATCTGAGAAGTTTACAACACGGTAAAAAGATTAGTCGAACAAATGTTGAACAAATATTGGTTGGTAATGTTTTCTGGAGGAAACAGTCTCACTGGTCTTGTATTTGTACTGGTGTGGCCTGATGGGTGACCTTGCCTTAGTACTAGAAATTAAAGCAGTAAGGTTCACTGAGTCCATGAGTGGCCCTGTAGCATCAGTGTGAGAGTGTCTCTGCGTGGCTTTTTACATAGCTTTTTTTTTAGACAGCTGCGTAAGTTTCGCGAAGGGGCCCAAGCATCCTTTAAATTCCAGTTAAGAACTTAAATTGCTCCTAAACTTTATATATATAATCATAGACCAATAGAATAATCTGGAATGGACTTCTGGAGATGGCCTGGTCCATCTCTTTGCTTTAAAGCAGGGCCAGCTTAGTTCAGACTCCTCAAGGTCATATCCAGTTTGTTTTCAAATATCTCCAGTGCTAGAGATTTCACAGCCTCTCTTTTTCCCACTTCTCCAGCTATCTTCATGGTAAAAACTTTTTTCCAAAAATATAAATGGTTTTCTTTCGCCACAACTTCCATGTGCTGCCTTTCATCTTGTCACTGTGGGCCTCTGAGTAGATCCTACCTCAATCTTCTTCATGCTCCTCATCATTTCCTGGAGTCAGTATAAGAAGGAAAGAGAGCATACGTCCTTAAAAGCAGCAGTGGTTATCACTGAAAGAGTTCACTATTCTGAATTTCCTTATCTGAATCATTTCTTTGTTCAGCTAATACAGTAAAAGCAGCTTTAAAAGCAGCTGTGACTAAATAGCCATTCAGTTTTCCCAATTAAAAAAAAAAAAAAACAAAAAAAAAGGAAAGGAAAAACCTGTGGCACTGACTTAAGTATCCAGAGATAAAAAGGAGAGGGAAAAAGGAATTCTTTTGTTTGACCTTAGGAGCGCTGGCCTGGAGCATAGGCATGGGCTCTCTGGCGTCTCAGTGTTCAGCATCAGGACGCCCCTTGTCGTGTAATTGCTCTCACATCTCTTTCTCCTTCAAAGCAACACAACTTTTTTTTTACTTGCAAGGCTCCCATATGAGTCTTTTTAAGAAACCAATGTTTTGATGACTAGAAATTTTCTTCTAAGTTGCAATTAATATTCATGTGTTTACTGTCTTTACTCCCTCTGGCCACAGAATCACAGAATCCCAGCATGGCCGGGGTTGGAAGGGACCTCGGGAGCTCACCCAGTGCCACCCCCCTGCCCAAGCAGGCTCCCCCAGAGCAGGTTGCACAGGACAGCGTCCAGGCAGGGGTTGAAGATCTCCAGAGAAGGAGACTCCACAGCCCCCCTGGGCAGCCTGGGCCAGGGCTCGGGCACCCTCAAAGTAAAATCTGCCAGAGCACATTTCTCCTCCCTGATATTTACCTTGCGAAGAGCAGGACTGCCAGCCTGTCTCCCACCTGCCTTCCTTTGCTACAATAAATAAGTAATATCTTTTTGCTGTTGGGTTTTTTTTTTGCTTTTTTTTTTTACTTTTAAAGTGCTCCCTGATCACATTTTCAAGCTTTTCATTGTAGCCAGGAGGGTTAAAATGGTTTGACTTTTTTTTCCTTTCTTTTGCATTCTTTTTCACTCTTTCTACAGTAAACTGGGAACTACGAAACTGAAAATCTGCTGAGCTTTATTCATTTTCAGCAGCTAAGACAGTTTTTGAAACAATCACCAAATATTAAGAGAATGCAGCATCAGCAAAAATCTGGCATGATTGTCAGGGACTGGCTGTGGATCTAGAAAGCTACAGGAGCCAAACAACAAAACTGTATCTTTTTTTCTCTTTCTTAAGTCATATTAATAAAATATGGGCTTTTATATGACTGGTGTGAGTTAATTCAGGTTCATTCTACTAACAGATGATGTCCCAAGGTCCCTTCCAACCCTTGCCATTCTGTGATTCTGTGTGTTTGCTACATCCTTGCCCTTGTTGCTGATAACTGACCTTTTAATGCATTTCCATCTAAAGTGTTAAAAAGGGATGAGAAATAAAAGTGAGAAACAAAACAGAAAACCACGGCTGAACTTTTCCTTCTTGAAGTTTGCCTTTCTTTCTCCTTGCTCTGCATCTAACTGCCCATTTTATGCTTTCTGTGTTTTTATTTTCTCCACAGACAACGTTCTCTCAATAAAAAGGCTGAATTACATATTCTCCTCCTGGAGAAGATAGTCCTACCTGATTACTCATGCTTCCATATTTTAAATAATGGGGTACAAAAGTTTTCTTTTCCTCCTTGCTCTGTTCCATCCTTTGTGCTGCTTTCTTTGCATTTGCTTCTTTGCTTTGGTGAATTTGAGAGTCATTCTGGTAGAATATCACCTTATTTCTTTCCAAAAAGCATGTTAGTATATTTTACATGATGAGACTTTGCCTAGGTCAGCCGTTTCAAAGTTTAACATAGGCCAAACTTAAAAATTGGTTTGGTTTGGTTTGGTTTTTAATTGAGGACATGAGAGGAGAGTTAAATGGCAATGGCTGAAGACACCTATTTCTCCCCAGTGACCACAAAGAAAGTCATAGAAAGCCTAGACCATGAGGGTTAGATGAAATTAATTTCCTTTTAAGAAAGTGATTTTGAAAATGAGATCATGTCTTCAAGCAAATTCTTAAGTGGAAAAAAATCTCAGAATAAATCTTAGAGATATAAGAATTGGGAAACAAATTCATGGATAGAGAATATTTCTACAGCACATACCACAAAGGGTCTTGCAAATCTTTATTATATTAATTTTAAATCCCTTTCTTCACCCACACTGTCAGTTTGGGCTTCCATGATACTCTGTTTCAGACATGTCATTCTGTTCAGTTTCCTTCTTGATATTGTTACCATTTTCTTTTTGTGTTAATTACTTTTTCCTCTCGTGTTTCCCAAGAATGAACGGTTGTAGCTGTGGTAAATATTGAAAATTCTGTGCCTAAAGGTAAAAAGAGCTGTTGACATGTTCAAATTAGCTGACATTAAACAACAGCAAATGCTCCCTTGCCATTCTTGTGACAAAGACAATAAAATAAGGAAATTACAGGGCATAAATAAGACTGTAAATAAAATTACAGTTTAATCTAGCACTCTGAAAGAGTGACAGAGAAAGAAAGAGAAGGAAAAAACCAAGGGAATTCAGGGGAAGGAAATGAATTAATTTAATGAAATCACTTTTATCACAATTATCACAATCACAGTTATAAAGCCCTAAGTGCAATTGGGTTTTGAGATGACTTTGAAAAGTCTATGTGGGGAAAAGCAAGAGAACAAAGAAGAGAGAAACAGCAAAAGACATTCAAGAGGATGCTGAGGAGAGGATGCTGACTCCTTTCCTAGTGTGTTTCAGATCTTATTTGTCTGGAGGCTCTTTGCAGATATCTTTTCTCAGTCCTCCTATCGGCTTCACAGTGAAACCTCCAAGGGTCTTTCTGTATAACTATTACAACAAGAGAAAAAGAATTGTGAAGGCAATGCCACAGCGACAGGAACCACAAATGGCTCCTGTTTATAAATCAAAATCAGAAAGGGAGAGAAACTTTTCCAAAACTAGGCTTCCAGGAAAGACCTGCAAATAGAATCTGTAATCAAGAAATAGACGTTCTGGTTTATGGGGTTGTTTTAAAGCCTTATTTTGAGCAGTAGTGGATATAATTTTATGGAGCTGTTGCAAGAAAGAGCTAGAATTTAATGCAGATAATACTCTGGGCCCCCAGGACATTTCTTGCTGCAGTATAGTTTTGTTTTACTCAGCATGAAGTTAGACTATACAAGGGTTCATAGGATTTTAAAAACAAATGATATGTGTTATTTTAGCAGTGAGACCAGCTCTCCTTTAGGAAATCAAGCTTAATTTTGGTGGTCTGATTGATCAATAACTTACTAATGTAGTAGCATCACTTTTAAAGTAAGCAATAAGATACAGCTATTACTTATAATAAAATCTCCCTTTTTCCAGTTTATGAAATTACAGCCTTTCATCACATCACAATGAGAACAGTCACCCACTGGAATAATCTCCACAGGGGAGTGGTTGACTCTGCCACATTGGACACTTTTAAGAGTCAGCTGGACAGGATGCTGGGCCATCTCGTCTAGACTGTGCTCTTGCCTGGAAATGTTGCACCAGATGATCCTTGATGTCCCTTCCAACCTGGGTTTCTATGATTCTATGATGCTTTCTTTTCCCGTTACATTCCACTAGCTTAATTTATTTTTCTTTCATCACTTTGTGATATAGGCATGTTAGAGCTCCACAAACACAGTGTAAACCATCTAGCAGGATCTGAGATAATTCTTGCTCCTACTGAGGTCAAAGGCAAAAATCCTGCTGACATCACATGACAATGAAACTGTACCTTTTGCTACACTTCTGATCTCTTCAGGTTCTTTTACCTCCTTATTAACTGCTACAACCACTGTTGGCATCTCTGGGGAATGTTGTAGACTGTAACAGGAAAGCCTGGACTTGCGGTAGAGACACAGCAGATAGGTCATTGCACTTGGGCTCAAGGAAACTTCAGGTTGATTCCCAGCAGTAGCCTGTAATATGGGAACTTTGACTTCTACACTTCATACATAGTTCAGCACACGTCTCTCATTTCTCTCTCTTCCTTCTACTAATTACCTGTAGTGCAAGCTTGTGCACTCAGGAGCTGTCTCACACTGAGAGAGAGGTTCTGGGAATTTCTAAGATCTTTTTTTTTTCCCCAGAACATGATCAACACCCTCGTTGTGCCATTAGATGCTGAGCTTATGGAGGAAAATAAGCACCAATCCCAGAGAAATGTTCTCTGTGGCAAAGTCTGAAAGTTTGTAGCATAGACTAGCAACAAATAGCTAAGGGTAGCTGCTCTTTCTGTCTCTCTTAAACCCTCTTACCTACATCCACAATTTGTACAAATTGGTCTCAACTGTACCTGATATGTGCAAGTTCGCATCTGACACACCACATGTGGTTTGAGCAAGTCACGTTGATACCTGCTCATGTTTTGTTGGAGCTTAAAACTAGAAGTGTGTGTTCGTTGCATATTTTTAATGTGAAAATACTGAAAACATGAAATGCTTTTACACAGGAGGGTTTCTTTTCCAGGCTATGCCTTTGTGGAAGCATTTCTGTGCAGTATTCATCACAAATATTTATGCCGCTTTAGTATTCACACTTCACAGTAATCCCAGCTAACATCTCTGCACGCGAGAGTCTCGTGCCCTTCATTATTTCAAACTTCAGACCTCCTCATGTGTGGAGTTTGTGTATGTTTTATATTTGCATAGGATCCATCTGCCCCAGTCACCACACTTTTTTGCTTCAATGCAAAACCCATGATCAAGTGCCAGCAGTGTAATGAGTTACCATCTGTCAGTTGAAGTGTATTAACTAACAGCGTGAGCGCTCCTTGGGTGTTGACCCGCGTGACTTCAGCCAACGGTTGGAACATTTCCAGGCATCGCTCCGCTTCTGCCAGAGGCCATCACTGCTGCAGAGCAGTTGAGGAACATATAAACAGATCGAAGTGAACAAAAAAAACTCTATCAGAACTTGTGCTGGAGCAGATGAGGCATTCTGGTCTGGTGATGCTTCATGGGAGCGGTGTTCCTCACCAACTGTACTGAGAAAGCAGCTAGGCCATCACTGCTGCAGAGCAGTTGAGGAACATGTAAACAGATCGAAGTGAACAAAAAAACTATATCAGAACTTGTGCTGGAGCAGATGAGGCGTTCTGGTCTGGTGATGCTTCATGGGAGTGGTGTTCCTCACCAACTGTACTGAGAAAGCAGCCGAAAGTGGAAACATTTCAATTAGAATGTATTCAGCTATATTCACTCAGCTCATAGATGTAATTGAGCAGCTCATGAGTCCTTCCCCTGTAACCACAACAGAGGTGTTTACCTGGCTTTACCTAGACATATTTTACATGCTTTGGTTACTCTGCTGTATATTGACATTGAGACAGCACATCAACCATGGTTGTGGAAGACAAACCAGACAGGAGCAGAGCAGCAAATACCCATTCATTCTGTCTGCTGTGCCAAGCGATTGCAAGGATTTTTTCATAAAGATTTCCCAACTAAGGTTTCAGGAGGTTCACATTCGGGTATAACAGCTGCTCTCTAGAAAAGCATCACCCCTCCACCCCAGCAGCATGTGCTTGGAAAGTGCAGCAATGTTGGTTTTGAGACTTGTAATGATGTATACCCTGATGTGTGGGAGGATAGTGTTGTCCTTAGGGTCGATGTAGACAAGGTTCTTTTTACTAACTGGCACCATTTAATCATCTTGGTGGGAAAAGAGAATCAGAGAGGACTCATTTTTCATAATGACTTAATTTTAGAAGACTGACATCTTTTGGTATAATAAGTACAACTTTGGGGTATGCTTACATATTATAGCAAATTTAACCCACCTTCTAAAAACACTTTCTGGCTTCTTTGATTACTTGCTGTAACTTGAACATCTTTTCTGGTTCTATCTTTCTGGTTTCACAATGGAAAATAAGGGGAAAAAAATATTTCCTGATATAAATCCTACAAGATTAGGTTATCTGTAATAGTCATTGCAAGGCAGCAATAACAGATAATTTGCAGAAATTGTTGGGAGGTTTCAAATTTTGTTTTTTTTAATGACTTAACAAAACTGACTAATGCTAAGAAACCAGCTTGAGAATAGTTCAGTCTAACAATGGACTGATTTCACATTTAAGCCTTTTAAAATGACCCTTCTTCCCAGTCATGCAGCCTGTTCATATTTCATTCCATAGATGAACAAACTTTATTGCTATAAATTCATTACCTGGTTCTTCTGCTCATTTCTTTTTTTTTTTTTTTTCTTTTTCTGTTCATCAGCTGCTAAATAATTTGGCTTCAACTTAAATGTAGTTTAAGAAAGTTCTGATGCCTCCTAAATGATGCCTTTTGGGCAAAACTGCAGATGTTCTGATGTCGGATAAGTACCTGCTGTTAACTACATTGCATCTCTAGACACAGTGTAAAAAAGAGTAAAAAATAAAGATTAAAAAGACTATAGATTACACACGAGCAAACCATCTTAAGCACAGGGAATAGCATAATCAGATTACTGCTACCTGATCCATATTGAGCCCACATAGAACAGCTACTTGAATGATCACTCTCAGTTGGCTTACATGTCCAAAACCATTATTCAGACAGACACTTTGGAATCCTTAATACGACTTAATTCACCCCAGATATGCCAGGAATGGTGTGCAAGAATTGGCATGCAAAGTTTCATACCCTTCAGTTTTGTTCTGTAGAAGCTGAGAGATAATGACTGTGGTACAGAATATTTATCTAAGGATCAAAGAATATTTTTATGGAGTCCATATTTTGTATGCATTCTCTGAGCAAGAATGAATTGCTAGCACAATGAGCAGCTAGTTTCAGCTTTACTCATGGAGGTGTAACCTATTTCTCCACAGTCAGGTCGCAACAAGTACGAGTTACCTAGAATTAGTCTGTTACTAAGTGGTTCCTACTGCCTGACGACAGTAACAGCTGATTTTCTGGCGTCTCCCAAAAGACAAGTTCATGGGACTGACAAAGAAATGCACACCTTTGGGGGATGTAGAGTTCTATGTACTTTGTATTCTTGATACTATACAGGACTATACAAATCAGGGGAAATATTTCCATCATCTCTTCCAGGGGGTTCATGACCTGAGGTACTAATACGCCAGAAGTGTTGCAGTTACTGTCCTTTCTGTATGACCAGTACATATACATGTGAAGAAAAACTGTACTAAGAAAACTGAGTGACCAGCCTTGGCTGGCATTTGCCTATTACCTCTCTGGAAGTACAACCAGAGCCACAAGTGAGCGAGTAAGTCATGCTTTTTAGTCTTTTTCATTTGTATGCCAGGAATATTTTGATGGTTTTGAAGGTCTGTTCTAAGTCAGAACTTTAGGGGTATTTTTGTAATTCTCAACTTGGGCCTTACATGCACCAGCCATCAGGGGGCAAAGCCCCTCACTAGGTGAGCCTGGCAAGGAAAATCCTGCATGAGGACCCATTGCAATGTGAATTTAATCAAGTAGCTTGCAGGGCTCGGGTTATTCCATTATCCAGGAAGAGAGGGGAAGAAAGGAGAAAGGATCCTTGATGGAGATTCAGCTCAAGATTCAGATATCTAAATTTAGGCAATAGTTGCATATATCTACATGTAAATTAAGCATTTAGATTCCCGTGACAGTCATTAAAAAACCAGTCAATGTAATCAGTGGACCTTCCAGCATGATTTAATTCACAAATAAGTCGATACTTTTAGATGAGGTGAATAACTTTCCGGGATCTATTCATGTTACTGACCTTCTGTATTGACCATTTATTATATAGTCCATTGGTATCGACATGATTTTATAAACTTAACTCATATAAAGACAACCAGAGTTAAAAATCATAAATGAAGCAATTCAATTTAGTTGTCTGTAATACAAAGTTTCATAGGATATTCAAGAATGCCATAGGGTTTCTGAAGCATCCAGAAGAGTTGGCAGTCATAACACAGGACCTGCAACCTTCTAGGCTGACAGCTGAAACCGGATGGGAAGCTCAGGGATACCTATAATGGCTTTGGATGCCTACAGAGGGCAATCAAAGCAAGTCATAGATGTTTCAAAAATCTGCTCTTTCTGTTCCTCCTCCTCCTCCTCTCCATTCTTTGTGATTATCATAGGGCAGAGTTGCAAACTAATACTTGCCCCCAGGAACCCTTGCCATTGGTGCAATGTTCAGCTCCTGCCTCCCAGTGCCTCTGGATGTGAACGCAACAGTGACTGGCCAGTTCACCTGCTGATTAAGAACCTAAAGGCTCAAACCTAACCTTCATATCCTATGGGAATATAACTGTAGAGCACAGGAGTGACCCATGCAGTTCAACCTTGGCTAACACTCATCACTGAGCATTTGCACTGTGTGCTAGAAAACACCAACACATTAAGGCATTATGAGCATTAACACATTTATGGGCAATGGAAGTAATCAAAACATCAAAATCATGGGCTTTTCACAAGTAAAATTAACTTACCATTTTCCAGTTAGGATATATTTAGGGGTTTTTTTTAAGGAACACTGCAGTACCCAATGCAGAAACACTTTCTTAGGTATCAGCCTGATCTAGTTAGCGGTGTCCCTGCTCCTGCAGGGGGGTTGGACTAGATGACCTCTAGGGGTCCCTTCCAACCCAAAACATTCTATGATTCTATGATTCTATGATTCTATGATTCTATGATTCTATGATTCTATGATTCTATCATTTTACTCCTGCAAGCTTCATAGAAAAAAACACCAAAATAAAAAATAAGTGGGAAAATATTGCAGTGAGGGGAAGCAGCAGCTTCCAGACAAGAAGCATACTTACTATTCAGTGGATGCTTCACGCCCAGAATCTCTTTCTCAGGAAGTTTACAAATGCACCGTGCTCTACTGAAATGACCTTTACATGCCATCAGAAAGGAGTCACTGTGAAGAATACATGACACCAAACACATCTCCCAAAAGCAAATGTCACCTTGCCACATAAATGTCAGTAGGCAAATCTTTTGGAAGGAATGCTGATGGGCAAAGTCAAGTCCTGTTGCACCACAGCACAAGACATGCTTTGTGAGTTCAAGCCATGTACGTTTGTTTTTGAAAGGCTCCAACTATTTCTTTTGTCTTGTTTGGATTCTTCTGGGAGTCTAAATGATTGACAATCCCTAATTAGTGTCTGGTGGAAACCTTGAAAATAACAAGCTCCAAAGGAAAGACAAAACTTTAACAGGTTATATTTAAGGGTAAATTAAATAACCTAAAATGACTGGATACTTTTTTCCCTGTCTCATATATGTTGCAATTTTTTTTTCCCTGTGGTCAGCTTAAACTAGGTCTCTGTCTGTAAATTATGAAATATGCCAAGCATGGAGTATATCCTATTTCAGAATAAATGTGACTTTTGTGAAAATCAGGCCTTAAGGCCTTTAATTTCTACACTAGCTTTTTTTTTTTTTGTCCCCTACACCCCTATATATGTAAGGAATTAGGAAGTTTCAACATAATCTCAGCACATTACTCTGGAAATGGAAAAGAGCAGAAAAGGAGCTTTTCTATAACTTCTCGATGTTGACATCAAATGTTATCATTCTTTCCACATGTATTTTATTCTTTTCTCATGTACACTAATTATTGTACATTCTGTAACAAGTTGAAAGGCAGATTCTGTCCCTAGAGTTCTGCTGACCCACATTATCATATCTCCTTATTCAGGAGAGCTACCACAATTTAAATCAGCTGAAAATCTAGTCCCATAAATTGTTCACTGCAGCAAGATGTAAGATACACGGCCATTGCTCATCTTTAATTAACTTTCTCTGTCACTGCATTAATGATCAGAATAAGGAAAGAACAAGGCACTTGCTTCTTTGTATCTTTCTAGCAGATGTCTGTAAGCACAGTTAAGGCAACCACTATGAATCTGTGTAATTCATAGAAGAAATTATTCCATGACAAACATTCAAATATGAGCTAACAGAATAAAACAAAGTCATAGTCTCTGAAAAGCTTCCCCTAGAGAAAGGAAAACCTAACCTAAAGATACACTTTCAAAGGAGTAGGGAAGATTAGCTCTGCCTTTCATGATCTTATTATTGACTTCAGCATAATAAAAGAAAATCTCAAGGCAAAAACTTGACTTTCCTAGCACACACACACTCCATTTCGTTATTTCTTTATGCTTTTATGTTGTCCCATTTCTCAACTTGAGAATGATTGACTGTGTTAGTAATTTTTCCTAATTATTGGGAAAAGACAAGAATGACATTTTCTGGTAGAAGAACAAATGGATTTAAACTGGTATCCAATAAATTTAGGCTACACATTTCTTAGGTATTTTTAACCACAAAACAGATTCCAGACCAACCTTTTAGTAGGCTGGAGAGGACAACCAGTCTAGTTAATTATAAGATAGAGTTTGATTCACTGATAAATGGAATTGTTTCAGTAGCAGAAGACTAGATGTGGAATGAGATTCCCTCAATAATCAGTAGAGAGAAATACATTAGTTCCTATATAGGATGGTGTGAACTGGCCTCCATAGGTGCCTATTTCTCTTATATTGTTTCACATGAAGCAGAGAAGGCTGCCTTCAGCCTGACATTAAACTTGCGGATAGCTAAAAGCTGGCATGTGACAAGACTGACAACCCAATAGATCTTCCATCCTATTGCCCAACTTCGGCTTGGTCACACAGTCCTGGATGGGAAAATCACCTGACCCTTTTACTCTCATTGAGTACTTGGTTCATCACAATTCCAGAGTGTGTTTAGGGATTTTGCACAGGATTGCTTGAGGTTAGCTAGGTTAGCTGCGTTGTTCCCAATTCAAACAAACCTCTTCAGGCTCGAGTTGTAACAGAAAAACAAACAAACAAACAAAACCAAAAGGAAAAAAACACCACCACCACCCCAAAAAAAAAACCCACAAAAAACCAAACCCCAAACCAAAAAAGCTAAAAAACCAAATAAATACAGAATATTTTATTGAAAAAGAAGATCTGCCTAACTCTAATTTAAATCCTCTGGAGACCTGTAGCCATTTTATCCAAGGCTGGGTATCCTTTCTCTAGCTTTGCTTATCTCCAAGGAATCATTTTGTCTGATCACAGTGAAAGTCTCCTGACACTGTCTTTCCTTAGTACAGAATATTCACTGGTGAGTAAGACAAATAAGCAAAAAGGCCAAATAACAGTAGTGCCCATAAGTAAGAACCTGATAAAATCTGCAGTCTAGGTAGACTACAACCCTGATAAAAAGGATGAAAGTAGAACCACAACTCTGTTATACACTTATACTGAAGCTTCTGATCCTTCTGTCCAAGGTAATGAAGGAGCGGGCAGATTTCATATACCGCATAAGGATATCTCCTTACATGCTTTAATCCTCTACCTATTCCTCCTTTGGCTGACTTTACCTAGGCTGTCAGTTGGTGGTGTCATGACTAATCGTTAGAGCAGAAAAGCCTAGACAGGACTGGAGTAATAACTCCAAGTGCTGTAATTAAGCAGGAGAACAGAGTCAAGACACTCCTGAGCCAAGAAGCCAGCATGAAATGGGGCTTAGAGAAGATGCACAGGCCTATGAAACCTGAAAATTCATCTGAAGTAAAGGCAAAGAAGATTGAAGGTCAGTTGTTTTGTTATAGCTGGTCTGGGCTTAAATATACTTTAGGCTGGCCTGCCATGCCATCTTTGGGGCATGACAAGGAAATTGGGATGTAACAGCAGATTTCTGTCATGTATCTGAGAAAGCACGGAGGGAAAACACTTGGTCTTTCTCTGTAAAGTAAGGAGGACACAAATGAAATGTGTTGATTTAGGTAATTTCTACATCACAGCCCAAAGGCATGATAATAGCTCCTGTAAACATGCCTAGTGTAATATTAAAGATGTTTGCTCCAATACTAGTCTGTCTCATGACTCAGGGTCAATAGTTTTCATTAAAACTTGCAAAACCCTTCAAAAAGTCCTGAATAATACAGATATCCATTCTTATGCTGATACCCTTGCCAGCTATTTTAATGCTGCCTTGGAAATATATCTTGCTTCAAGATCACCTTTGAATTGTGCTGCCAACATGTTTTAGTCTTGTTTTCCAAACGAGCTGGGCATCTGAAATTATTAATGCTCAGGAAACCAAACAGTGCAGCAGGACCTCTGTGGCTCCACACAGTAACTATTCTGAGAGGGAAATACTTGCTGGATATCAAGGCTTAAAATTGCCGCCACTCCCATATACTTCCCACATCTTCCCACACCTGATATGCATTCAGAATTTGTCCACATGGCACTTTGATCATGGGCCACACGTCTCACTGCAAGTCAAAAGGATATCCATTCTTAAGTGACTAAGTATCTTTCTTTTGAAATACAACGTGTGCTCCTTAGGGGCTTGGATCCCTGCAGAATAAAACATGACAATTAAACCTCTCTCATCATAATTGCAAAAAGATGAGTAACAGACAACTGTGGATTTGTCAAGCGGAAATCATGTTAGCAAAGTCTAATTTTTCTTGTGCACTTTGTGAACAGGAAAGAAAAAAAATTATGAGTTATACTATGGCATCAGTAGAGCTTCTAACACTATTTCTCGTGACAATTTCATGAGAAATTAAGGAAAAGCTGGTCGTGGTGAAATTATTACAGACTGGGAATAATGCCACCCTATACGATTCCCAAGGAGTAACTATCAGGAGTGTAATGTCAAAATGCAAATACGCTTCACATAGGTTCTATAGGGTTCTGTTCTCTGACTCTTTTCAATGACCACAATGATCAAAAAGAGTGTATGTTCATTAAACTGTACCCTCAGCAAGTTTGCAGATGACACTAAGCTGGGTGTAAGTGTTGACCTGCTTGAGGGTAGGAAGGATCTACCAGGGGGAGCTGGACAGGCTGGATCGATGGGCCAAGGCCAACTGTATGAAGTTCAACAAGGCTCAGTGCCGCGTCCTGCACTTGGGTCACGACAACCCCACGCAACGCTACAGGCTTGGGGATGGGTGGCTGGAAAGATGCTTGGCAGAGAGGGGCCTGGGGGTGTTGGTCAACAGCCAGCTGAATGAGCCAGCAGTGGGCCCAGCTGGTCAAGAAGGCCAACGGCATCCTGGCTTGTATCAGGAATAGTGTGGCCAGCAGGAGTAGGGAGTAGGGAAGTGACGGTCTCCCTGTACTTGGCGCTGGTGGGGCCACACCTCAAATACTGTGTTCAGTTTTGGGCCCCTCACTACAAGAAAGACATTGAGGGGCTGCAGGCTGCAGTGTGTCCAGAGAAGGGCAATGAAGCTGGTGAGGGGTCTGGAGTCCAAGGCTGATGGGGAGTGGCTGAGGGAACTGGTGGTGTTCAGCCTGGAGAAGAGGAGGCTGAGGGGAAACCTTATCGCTCTCGACAACTACCTGAAAGGAGGTTGTGGAGAGGTGGGTGTTGGTCTTTTCTCCCAAGTAACTAGCAATAGGACTAGAGGAAATGGCCTCAAGTTGTGCCAGGGGAGGTTTCAATTAGATATTAGGAAAAATTTCTTCACAGAAAGGGTTATCGGGCACTGGAACAGGCTGCCCAGGAAAGGGGTCAAGTCCCCACTCCTGGGGGCATTTAAAAGACGGGCAGACGAGGTGCTTAGGGACAGGGTTTTGTGGTGGACAGGTACGACTGGACTCGATGATCTTAAAAGTCTTTTCCAACCAAATCATTCTATGATTCTATGATAAACTGGCAAACACAAAATAGAGAGGTACTGCAAGAACACTGGAGGACAGGATTCACATTCATAAATATCACAACACAGAAAAAAAAAATCCGAAAGAGGAAAAATGCAATAAGAAAAAGTGTAGTACAGTTTACTTTATCAGTAATAACAGACTTTACATGGATGGGACGGGAATTAGCAATGAGACAACAACTTTTCAGGAAAAGGGGTTAAAATGGATGAACAAGAGTCAGTGATGGCTTATGCTTGCTAAAAAGATAGATACCATAAGGAGATGTATAGTCTGAATAGGAAACATTGTTGGTTGGGTTATGTGCATATGTACTATGAGGGTGTTGAGACGCTAGAACAGGTTGTCCAGAGAAGCTGTGGATGCCCCATCCCTGGAAGTGTTCAAGGTCAGGTTGGTTGGGTCTTTCAGCAACCTAATGGAGCAGAAGATGCTCCTGACTGTGGGAGGTTAGAACTAGATGATCTTTAAAGGTGTTTTCCAACCCAACCCATTCTATGCCTCTATGTGTAATCTGCAATCCAAAGATATGATGTTAGTGTAAATGTAAACATAATTATCTGCTTATATGACATTAAAATGAATAGTGAGCGGCCTTCAATGGCATCGCAGTAACCCAGAGACATTCTTGAAGGAGAAACTTGTATTGATACTTCAGAGACAGGGCCTGCTAAATGGTACTCAGGACCAGACCTGGATGGAGGAAAAATAGCCTGAATTTTCTTGCCAAACTATTCACCAATGCTAAGAACTTAGCAAGAACCTGATGTCAACTATTGGACTCCACAGTCCAGGAAAATTGAAGTGGAATTCAGTGGAATCCAGAAGACATTAATTTAAATAATCAGGGCTCAGGAAAATTCAATGGAAAGAGATGGCAAGAACTGTGGTTGTTTAGCCTGAGGAAGAGGAAACTGGGAATGAATATACTAGAGAGTCTGAAAGTCTCTTGCAGGGAGGAAGGGGATAGTGTTCTCCATATGCCTGATGGATAGGACAAGAAGAGACGGGATTAAATCACACCATGGAAGACTCAGAATTTAGTTTTCCAGTGATGAGAATATTGAGACACAGCCCAGGGGAGGTGTGGGTTATCTGTTAATACAGTGTTTTAAACACAAGTTAGATAAAAGTATTTTAGGAATCATACATGGATCTTCATACAGGAATTATCCTGCTTTGAGCCAGGCAAGGTTTAGATGCATGTTATAATTCGCTTTTCTATTACTTTACAGTCTGGGTTACTGTAGTTTTATATTTTCATATGTAGAAAATATAGAATAAGAACTGCTGTCCTCACTAATTTTCTTGGTCCTTGTTGAATCATTCATCTTAAAAATACAGAAAAAAATGAAAATATGTAATAGTTGAGTTCTACTTATTTTTAAACAACTCAACTTTACGTTTTGAAATTCATTGTTCATGACAGCCAAGTAATCCAGACTGCTTTTCTGTGGTTCTGTAGCACTAATAGAAGCATGAAAGAGTCCAGGTTATTTCTATTGTAAACAAATGGAAGTTGGATAAATGCATACGGGGAACATCCTGTAGAAAAATGTGTTCATTGTACATTGGCTTTCAAAGCAGAAGTGCTATTTCAATGCAAATGCCTCTGGAAGAAAAAATTGTGATGCACTCCCATACGAATTACCTGTGTATATGCGTGTGTGTGTGTTTCATTTTGATAAAGTAAATTAAGCTGAGAGAAAATTTTCCTGAAGGCAGAAATGTGCAAGAAGGCAGATGCGCTTCTCCATTGGGAATTTAAATATATTGAGTGGCTTAGCAACCTGATTAAGACAAAACACTGTACCTCCTTGAGAAGTGACGTGCTATCCTGGTAGTGACAGGCGTTTGTGTCAGTTTGTCTTGGGGTTGACCTACAACAGTACCCATCAGAAGTCATGCTCATCCCCATTGAATTTCTAACCTCATAGACACATCTGTTTGCTTTTGGCCAGTAGTGTCCGCCAAAAAGAGCCCACCTCATCACACTGGTCATGTTAACCCCTAGAGCAGGACCACAGCAGATTCTTCCAGAGTTTGGGAGGGGAAGGACAGCATTGCCCGTCACTGAAAAAGTGTGTAATTAAATTAATTCCAGGGACACATTCAAGCATATCACACACTTCTTCTGCCCACAGAATGAAACGAGGACCAGAAAGCTGATTTGTTTTCCTGCTCAGCCTTGCAAAGAAAGCCTATTTATCAGCCAGGTTTGTTGCAACATCATGGTATCAAACCTCAAGCTGTAAGTGAGATGGTACCAGCTCTAAATTGGCTTCACTGGGAAATAAAATGGAGGAAGATATCAATCTTCATTCTCCACTAGATTTTAGTGTGTGTGATGGGGCCTGAGGCTGGGAAGGACACATTGGCTTTTGACCTTTTCTCCTCTCTGAAAGAAAATTGAGCAAACTATAGAGGTGATATATGCACAGCCACATCTTTCCTCACCATCCTCCCTCCACACTCACTTCAGGAACAAGGCTGGAGTCAACCAGCTCTTCTGGCTTGCAAGAACACATCGTCTGCCAATTTAAATTTCCATGGTGAGAACCAAGGATGGTGCCCAGGTCTTCAGACACTGTGGTTCTTCCTCTTCAGATTGTATTTGGCCATCACTCCAAATGCCTTCCTTCTCTTCATGTAACACCTGTATGATCACTACTCAATCTTTCATGTCAAGCTTTTTTTTTTGGATGGGAGGTTACGCCAAGAAAAATGCATACACAATTCTCAACAGGTTTCAAACTTATTTGGCATGTATAAATGTATTAAAGCTGATTTTTTTTTCTATATTATCAGAGTTCCTTGTAGCAGAACTAGTTTCACTCAGTCAACATGGGAGAAAAATAAAACTTAGACAACTTTGCTGGGATAAGAATGCCTTATCTATGTGGCCTAAATCACAGCTGAAAGTGATTGAGATGGAGCAGATTGCATGGGACAGCCATTTTGTCAGGCTCACATCACTCTACGTGTCTTTAAGAATCAATAAAATGCCAATAACATACATACTAACAGTAGACAGAAGTAGTTGACAGGAACAACCCTGAAGGTGCCAATGCCCGTCGGCTGATCACTGATGGAGGATGAAGAATACAATAAGCAAAAAAAAAGGGACTCAGTTCTCAAATTAGGGATCACTTGAGTTGTGAGCCCAGCAATGAGTAACTATGAAAAGAGACCCTTGAGAAGCCTTAGTTTAAAAAATTATCTTCCTATTTCCATGTGCCTATTCAATGAGTTAAAATAGAATTTTATTTTAATGATGGTGATATAACTGCTTCTTTCTTTAATAAATTTGGTACTTGCAGCTTTTCCATAGCTTACCAATTCTCTAGCCTCCTTTTCCATAAATTTGGAATATAACATCATCACTTCCATATAATTCATGCAACCTGACTTCAAAATCTAATTTTTAAATGCCTAAATCTGAACAGGTCAATATGGATTCCCTTTAGCAATAGTGGGGAGAAATCAACACTCCCACAGGGCATCTAACAGCCATAAAAAGGTCACCAAATGTGGCAGAGTGCTCCCCCTGTATGACCTTTTCCCATAACCCTGCTCAAGAAATAACCACCCGTGGTGGTCATGATAGATGCATCTGGTCGTGATGGATGCAAACAACACAAAGTGAATTTGGAGGAGACAGATAACAATACAATAGCCAAGGGCTACTGTGCAATGTGCCCACATAAGCACAGTGAAGAAACTAAAATCTGTGGTCGGTATGTAAACATGACTATGAGCCAATCATCCTACCCCCATCAATAGTGAGCAGCCCAAGAGCCCTTGGAGCTCTCCTGCATGGCAGCGGGCTGCATGCCAGGATCTCCCCTTGAGCAGGGATGCCTCTCAAGGTTATTCCTCGAGGTTGAGAGATTCTTTACTGCAACAGATTCTCAGTAAGTTGCTAACAGCATGCTAACTCTGAAACCTTAGCTAGGTGAGACAAAGGATTGATTGCACATATATAATCCTTTAGACATAAACCGTTGACCAAGTCTGGGACTATGATTGGATCCACCCGCACCTAGACTCCTCTCTGAGAAGGAGTTTAGAAAGCAAGGGGATCTTTTCTGAACAACACAACTCAACGGAAGGGTGTCCCTGACAGTTTTGTCTGACCCTGTCCTCCGTGCAGTAAATAACCAAGTGTATCTTGCCATTGAATCTTGTTAAACCACTGTCTCATTTACTACTGATCTTTGTCAACTCACTGATTTATATCAATAAACTAAACTTTTTTTGTCTCCCTCTCACTCCATCCGCGACACCAAAGGAATAAACTTCTGGAGGCAACTTTTTCTCTCTATTTTCTTTTTTCTGTAATGAGAACATTCCTAAGTTTAGACCAGCTTAGAGTTACACACTTAACATTTAGACATCTAAAATCATGAGATATGAATCAATACGTGAGTTGTCCAAGGCCCACTCTTCTGATTTTGTGAAGTGAGAGACTGTGCACAAGTTATAAATATGCTGTATTCATCTCGTAATGTTGTTCTAAATGTTACATCTTATAGGCAGCAATTCTTCCTTTACAGGAGTTGTGTCTTTTTTTTTTTTTTTCCCTTAAGCATTCATCAAGCAGGAGGCTAGCACTCAATAAAGGAGACAACAAGCAACGCCTTTCAGAGACAGTCCATTTGAATGATGATCTTAATGTTCTATCATTACAGTTCACCAACTTCTCCAAGGTACAATTTATGGTGGTTTCCACACCTGTTTAGTTCTCTTCTTTATTTATAGAGCTGTTTAGCAGAGCCTGTATTTCTAAATTTCATCTTTTATTTTTTCTCATAAATATTATTTCCATCCTAGAGAGACATCAACCTTTTTTCTTCTACTCTAATACATTGGGTAATATGATAGTTATCCTGCTCACATCAGGAATGTAATTAATCTTTCAGATGTCAGCCTGATTCTGTAGTAAATCTTCAATGTTTTGAGGAGAATGGAAGAATGTTTCAAGGAAAAGACTAGGGAAGTTTATGGCCCAATGTAAGGGGAAGCTAGATCAACAGGACCATGGTTAAAATATCTCCAAAATCTACCCTTAGTGTCCTTGAGCTTTGAATAAGGAAAGCTTTGCATCCTAAGTCCTTATTTTAGAGAAAATAAATGGGAACTGAGGACTGCAAGCTGGAGAAGGAACCTGTTTTAGTTATGTACCACCAAACACTGACATTTGCATGATATTTCAAAGATTTTGAAGATTTGCCAGAGATTCTCAAAGATTTCAAATTAAAGTAGGTCAGATTTATCTCCCTTTCTAATAGCTCCTGATTCAACTACATTTCCCACTAATCCAAGGAAAGTTTTTGAGTTGTTTTGTGTTATGTTCTGTAGAATAACTGTTAGGCAAGGTGTTCAGAATTTAACCAAGTACAAAGGGCAATATTGGCTGCCTCTTCCAGTTAAACTGTATGTCTAAGCCTTGAAACCTCTTTCTAATATGGCACATTAGACAGTGTCCAGCTTCTTTGTTTTAATTACACTGGGATTTGCAAGTGCTCAGCTTTACCTTGTGTTCTACAACCCTGTGAATCCCACATTTTGCAGGATCCACCATAACAGGAAACAATGGGTTGGTTAAAACTGATTCAAATCCAACAAAGCCGAATGAGGTAAGCAAAGAAGCATGCTACCAAGTTATTTGCAATATAAATCGGTGTATATAAGAGAAGGATAGGAAATTTGTCATTATTTAGAGGAGCTGGCTGTGTATGTATGTTATTCTCCAAGAATCTCACAGAAGGAATCATTGTATGTAGCCAAAATATTTGTGCTAAAGGCATCAAAATCTGAACTGTTTGCCTTCAGTCAACGGAAAGAAACAAGCCCTTTCAGAGGGCAATTCCTCCTCAAGTAAATATCAGAGCATCTCAGAAAAATCCTGGCCCAAATTCTCCTTTTTCTCTCCACTGGTTATTGCAAGGGTCGGCACTGTGACTAACTCTGTTGTAGTCAGCTCAAGTCCAGTGAAATTATTGCCACTTGGTAGAACTGATTTTTCTATTCCATTCTCTGCTTGGGAAAACAAATGAGTGATTCTTTCATTCTCCAAACTAACCCAAAATATAGAGATGTGAGTTGTCTGCCAACTATGGAATTCTAGGGTATCAACAAGTAATGGTAACTTGTAAGCCCACTGACTGAGGAATGTCCAAGTGGTAGCAAGAGAATTTAGCCTGTGAACACATTTGGTTTTAAAGCAGGTCTGTAACACATCAGATGATAGCATCAACTGTTAGAAATGACCATCTGGTGAACTCCCACACTTTTCACTGAAAGCACTTTAGAAAACCATCTAGAAAGCCTTGAGCCACATCTACACTGCTGGATGCATTCACTGCAGGGAGATTTCCCTGATCCCAGCCCAAATGATAAGGTGTAGCTCGTGTCTATCCTGTTGAAGATCAGCCATCTCTAAAGCACAGTGTTGCATCCACCTGACAGAGCATTTCATTCCTGCCTCCCTTAGGCTCCGTAGAATGCCCCTGTGGCCCTAGGAAATAATTATCCTTTTTAAAAGCATTTGGATATTTTTCCAATTAGAAGTGTCTTATATAATGTGAAGGTTGTGTCACAGCCTGCAAGGCAAATATTTTTATAGCATGAAACTAAGGAAATGTGTTGCATGTCCAGAAGTGAGATGGGGGGTGGGGAGGATATGTGGTCATTGTAATGGCCACAGTAATGTCTGCTGTTTAGCAGGAATAGACCTCATCTATCAGCTTTTTACTGCGACTTTGTGCCAGTGAAATCACTAAGGTGAAATAGCAATAGCAAGAAGGTCTCGCACAGTGGGAACAGCTGAAGTCTGTTCTTTTGCTTTTTCGTAGGAAAAAGGATGCAGAAATGTGTCTTTTCAGTGCAGGTGGAAAGATAGTAACGTCATTTTGAAAGCTAATAATTCTTACTTAAAACAAAATTGTCTTTTCTATGCAAACAGAAGCTGAGCTTTGGGATTTGGGCAGTGGAATGGTTTTGCAAAAAAGGTGTTTTGTAAAAAGGTGTCTTCTATCTGTTGCTTAAACACAACTTCGATTTGGCCAAGACATAGGGTGTTAAAAAATAAAAGGTAGAAACACCCTTGCTTGTCAGTGTTTCACACAGCATGGTTTATTTTTGGCTTGCTGCTAGGCTACAAAGCGTTGCCTGCCTTACATGGTTCAACGGCTTCGAATAAACAGCCGGCAGTTCATCTCTAACAGGGACTGGATTGTTGAGTAATGTTTGCAAATAGAGAATACTGAAGGGCACAAACATAGCTGAACTTTAGAGCTCAGTTTGATGTTTGTCATTTATTTTGTATTTGTTTTGGAGGAGGGATTCAACCAAACACTAATGATGACTGATGATCTACTGAAGTTTGAGAATGAGCTTCAGCTCACAGATGTATGTACCATTGACCAAATATAAAACGTCGTTGTAGACAAACATTCAGACATTCCCCTTTTCAAGGCAACCCTTTGTGTTTTCTGTAGGTGTTTACCGATCCCATAGCTATGGCTTAAAATTCACTCCCTGGAGGTTAGGCAGTTGGAATCTTTTTGGAAACCGCGTAACAGCTGATCGAATAGCTGGATATTTTCTCATTCTATGGTCACATGGTAATCATTGGCTGAAACCAGTGGCCAAAAGTTTTTCCTTTTGCAAGAGTCATAATACTACCAGCTTCCACAATAATTTTTATTCAGAGAATAGATAAGAGCAAAACAATGGAGCTAAAGAAGGGGCTGATCCCAAAACTTCCACTTGCTCAAGAGGCACTAGAACACTAGATCAGACATATTGGACATTCATCAAACCCATTGCGCCCACAGGCATCTGCATCATGCCCATTTGAATATTAATCAGTAATGGAAAGACTCATAACTTGGCCATGATCAAAGCATGGTGCTGGTCAAAAGAATTTTGAGAGTTTCATAGCTGAGCAAACCTTCACATGGTTCATCTTCACCGCCATGACAGTTCTCCAGGGATGCTGTGTCTGCCTTTCCATGCCACCCTGGTCTTGGACCATGTCCAGTCCCACCATCCAGTCCTACCACCATGTGGGATGCCGAGGGTGGTGTTAGCCAGTAGATGTCACTGGTGGAGCACTGGGCTATGAGACTGACAAAACAGACTGTCCAGAAGATGACCTGTAGGCCTGCTGGCAAATAAAATGGCTAATTATCTTCTGATTGTACAAGGAGCAAATGCAAACACGCATCCAAAAAGACCCTGAGCTTCAGGTTTTTTCTTTTTTGTTGCTTTCATTTGTTGCTTTGTCAGCAATAATTTGCATCTGGGAGACAGAATTTTCAGACTAGCATCTGTCTGGAAAATGATGTAGCAATTTCTCCTCTGACACAGTTTTGTGGCTATTCTGGGGAAGAAGGAAATTACAGGAAAGCAGGTACAGCCTTTGGTGCTCATTTTACATTCTGCCCTTCTTATTGTGAAAGCACAGTTTACACTGTGCAAAAGGGAGGGGCTTAATTAATTGTGTTACTGGTGAACGATGCCCAGTGCCGGTTCCTCTCTTCACTTCCACCTGAACACCAAGAGGCCAGTCTCTCCACCAGAAAGTGCCACGAGTTGAAAGATTTATCTATATGGCAGTCCAAGATGTAACAAGATACCAGTAACGGCACAACCTGGAGTCCAACACAGGTGTCCATGTGACCTTTAGTTAAAGCTTTCGCCGAGGTGTTACCAAAACAAACCAGGATGAGACTTTACCCTTGATTAACCAGTCTGGATCCAAGGAGGTGCAGCTGCCTCCAAACTATGGACTCCAGACTCAGAGGTTTGTCATGATTGAACTGCTGTGCAAACCCAGAACCAGAAAGCTCGTTTCCGTCTCAGAACTTATAAAAAAATAGGATTATGTAACAATAACAAATAAAAGAGTACAAAAAAAAGGAGCAACAACAGCATGGGATTGATCTGTCTAAAAATAGATGTGGATGGTCTCCTAGGCTGCCTTTCAGGTAGAGGAAATATAATCAGGATATTCAGAGGAGTGCAGGACATCACAGGTCCTAAAATAAGTGTCCAAAATAGACTGAGTGAATTGTGTCATGGAAGGTGGGTTTGTTTTTTTTTTTTCAATCCATTTGCTGTAGAAGGAGCCCTCCAGCTTGGAAAGAGACATTGCACAGAAGGTGTCTAAACTCAGAGGTCTCCCACCAAGAGAAGCACAAACAAAAGGCTGGCACTGAAAACAAAATGCGTGGAAAAAAAGTAAGTTCCACCATAAATGAGCTCAGAAGCGTCTACACTCAAATTCTGTTACAAGCTATTAATACCTGTGGCCAAGGTGAGCATGACCTGTTCTCAAGCACAGTACCAGTTCTAACCTTTAATCCAAAGCTGAGATCCTGACAAATCCTCCCAGGAAACAGTTTAATTTCATCAATAACTTTGTAATATTCAGACTGGGTATTTCTTTTCACTGTGGCACCAGAGACCTAGGTCAGTAGTTTAATTTCAATTTTCATTTGCCTTAACTTTGGTTTAACTTCAGAGGGTGGAGGGGGATAGGCTTGGAGAGTGAAATAAAGATATCTCATTTGGGCCTGAGCACCTCATGCCATGCACTGTTTAACAGGCCTTCTGATAACCCATTTCACACACTAAGTACCCTCTACTTTAAGAACTGGCATCTGTCTTATTTCTACTTTTTTCTGGATTTACCTTCTGAGCCGGCAATCCTGCTATGTTTCTGATTCTTTTCCTTTATTTAATAAGAAATTCAGATCTGAGTAATTTGTTTCCATTAAAACTTTGCAAATTATGTCTATGTAGCTAATAGAAGCCACCTGATTCATCAGTGCTGTTCCATAGATCAGAATAATTGCTTGGAGGTGGAAAGAAGTAGAAATATACTGACTCATCAAGACAAGGTTTTTAGTGAACTATGAGCCAGGATTTTTCCCTCATTTATACCAATAAAGTACCTTTTAAAGTGCCTTGTACGCAGCAGGACACAGAAACAATTATGAAATGGATCTGATGTCCCCATCCTTAGGAACGCTCATAAAAAGAACATGGCTTTGAAAATAACCCAGGGTCACTTTTTTCACCTCTGATAGGATTTAACCTGTTCCTAAAAACTCCTCCATAAAGTATTCCCACAAGGTAGGCTATGTAACAGCCGTCTGCCATACAAGCCTGTAACACAGGCTGGGAAACCTGGGCTTTCCACTTCAAAAATACTTGAACTAAAATAATTGCAAGACCTGCTATGTGCCATTAAACACAATAAGTGGAGAAAATTAATTACACTTTACTAGCTGCTCTGAGAACCTCCACAGAGAGATAGGCTGCTCCTGAAAGTGATGCTGTGTTAAAGACTGATATAGGGCAAGCACCTGGTTATCGAATCATAGGATTTTTAAGCTGGAGGTGCTTTGGCACTACTCCCACTTCAGATCATGTTCAACAAGGGTGGTTCACAAACCAATGAAGGTGGCATCACCCCACTGGAGACAGCAGCATTAAGCACTCACTTAAAGACATCAGTGAGCAATCTAAAAGTAGTTTATTTCTGCTGGATCCTAACTGCTTTGGGGTTAATAAGGTGTTAGGGTGGATGAAGGTGTTCTGCATGGATTCGAACAACCCCAAACTTTGAATGCAGTGAGAGGGGAAAGAAGCTTAGATTCTGCATCTGAGTCTGCATGCAAGCTCTGCAGACTGGAAATCCTCTTTATAATGCTTCCAATTAGGACTTTGGATGCCACGACTCCATAATTTTTAGCATTTGAATCAGGCTCTGCAGTTTACTATTCAGACAAATCACATAAATAAAATATACAGTGGAATCATTTGCTTTCTTATTATAGCTACAAACAGACTAATAGGCAAATAAATGCATGCAATCAAACTGAATGTTCTCTTAGTTATTTCATGGGAGGTAAAAATCATCTGCAAACAAAATCAGATATGTTTTGTGGGTTTCAGGTACACAAATATTTTTAAAAGATAAACAAGGTAATGAAACCTGGCTAGGATGAAACTCATCTTAATTCAGAAGAGGAAAAAGAACAGTCTACATGGAAGCTCAATAAAACAGACAGCAGCTCAGGGAGAAGTGTGTTGAGAATTTCATTGGGTTGAGTGACATAGGCTCACAGTCCTTTGGGGAATGATTTCTTCCGTATGCCTCGGTTCACCATCTCAAAGGTGGTCTACAAATGGCACAGGTCTTCCAGTCAAAGATGCCTCAGAAATTCTTGCCACACATTGCCATTTTCTCTGGCAAGCCATAAGGGGTGTTTTAATGTACTGCCCAGTGTGCGTACATGGCTGTGTTCTATGCAGTAACACAATACAGTCAACAAGGCTTTATAAACAATGAACAACTGAAACAGCAGAAAAAGCAGAAATAAAAGTGGCAGTAACACCCCAGAACTTACAGATTGCTTAGACAGGACCTATGAAGAGGTGCTTCATAAGAAACCCTTAGTCATCACACCTAATCATTCAAACGTTTTGCTGGGTATTCACAGAATCACAGAACAGCAGGGGTTGGAAGGGACCTCAGGAGATCTTCCAGTCCAACCCCCCTGCTAAAGCAGGCTCACCCAGAGAAGGGGGCACAGGACATTGTCCAGTTGGGGTTTGAATATCTCCAGAGAAGGAGACTCCACAGCCCCCCTGGGCAGCCTGGGCCAGGGCTCAGTCACCCTCAAAGTCAAGAAGTTCTTCCTCATGTTCAACTGGAACCTCTTCTGCTTTAGTTTGTGCCCATGGCCCCTTGTGCTGGTGCTGAACACCTCTGAGAAGAGTCTGGCTCCATCCTCGTGACATCCACCCTTAAGATATTTGTAAGTGAGTGTTTATTCACCACCATCAGTCTGAGCCCAGGTTTTCCTACACAAGGTCTGGACAGAATTAGGTACTTGCAAAGGAATTCTAAAACAGTAAATAAACCTATTTAACCATTCACCTCAAACAAATTCAGTGGTAGAGCAGACCCCTACAATGCTGGGATCTCTTCTGCTCTCTTTTTGTTGCTCCCTGCAGACCTTTTGTCTTTTGTTATAGGGCTTGGGGCTGTAACAGTGTTAGGAGCTTCTTGTATCCTCAAGGGGACAGAGAAGGGAGGGAGGCGTGTGGGATGGACAAACAAGACCTGATTCATTTCATGCTGTTGCGGGGTGGATCCAATAACACAAAATGAACCATCAGGACATGGTTCAGGTTATTCTGTTGTTCTGGAGGCAAAGGATGTGCCTGGAGGTACCTCTGTGCAAGGAGAGACTCGAAACTCTTTTCCACCCCAAAAAGCTGCCACCTTTGCTTCTCTGTGCTCCTTGGGCAGGGAAGCCAAGCTTGTAGGGGATGGAAGAACGGGAGTTTTAGTGTTTGCATTCATAAATAGTCTCTTCTTGACATCTTTCACATGGAAACAGTATAGACCCTTATAATTATTAATCTTTAACTTAACAGATAAGCTAACAGCTATGCAAGGGAACAGGTCAGGGAGCAAAACAGGCAAGAAGACCAGCATATCTTCATTTCTGCCTTTCATTTAGTGATTGCCTATCTAATAAAAAAATCTGTCTGAATCAGGATGCTCCAGTGGTACCACATTGCAGTCTGAGCCTTAAAAGGCCAGATATCTGCAATAGACTCCAGCAGAAATACTTACGGATGTTTACCATTGGGATCTTTAAGCACTGATAGTGTTAGCTGGCAGCTCAGCAGAAGTCTCAGGAATGTCAATAATTCCTGAAAAGTGAGCTTGGAACCTAAGAAAACACTGTTAAGGGTCTAACACCTTTTCCTATTAGGGATTTGGTGTGTATTAAAGCAAGCTGAAAACTCATGCGCGCTGGTTATTTTGGAGCAGTCCCTGCAAGCACACATTTAGTTCACAGGAAAAGAGAGTGCAAGGCAACTTGCTTCACTTTGGGAAGCAATAAATTACACACTGCATAGCCAAGTTAATCAAAGCTTCCATCAAGTGAGAATTAAGTTAAACACATCAGTCAAGCTGGACCCGAGAGAATCCATAGATGAAGAAAGTATGTTTATCTTGCTGAGCTCAAAACCTCACACACACATGAGCTCTAAGCCCAGGTGTAGGACTCTGAGTCTTCCCGCTAATATGATTCCTGGAAGTTAAAGACACTAGTAAGTGTCTTAGAGACCAATTCAACAGGCTCAGCTTAGAGACCTGGAGCCAAACTCTGTTCTCAGGGTTGTGAGTCACAGCAGGGATGGGAGAGCATGGCAAAGTGGTCACAGCCTCCAGGGGTCTGCATGGACCTTCATTCACAGGTGGCTACATCCCTTGAAAATCAGAAGCTGAACCATGGAATTCTGTAGTGCTGTGTTAAATAAAACTGAATTTGGTGATGATTTTTTTTAGAAAGGCTTTTATGCTCTAAGTGTGGAATAGAAAAGCAAGAAGGGCTTTCTAATCTGCTGTCTCAAGTGGAGCAAAGCCCTCGCATGGATCCAAGGTCTCCACTGCACAGGTGCTTATCTGAAGTGAATGGCTGAAGGTCAATAGAGTTATTTCAGATTTTGGACTGTAACAGAGGAGAATGTTGCCCAGAAGCTCATTGCAGACTTTGAGCTGCAAGGCTACCTAGGTTGTGATTAGTAGCAGTCCGTTTGAATTATTTTTCACCGACTACAACAGTGAGGCCACCAACGTGACTGCATTGTGACTGCACTAACTGTGGTCCTGATTGATTAAACGCAATAGATTTATATGGCTTGGAGCTGGAACAGGGATTTTGCATGACACAAGGACAGCAAGATTTGATGGCAATGGCATTAGCAGTATCCTTTCACCCAATGCACGTATCATATGTGTAATCATATCAAGGGAAATAAATTCTGTCAAAGTAAATGCTGTCAAAGATAATTAGCATTAGGCAAAATCATCTACAAATAAAACCATCACGGGCCTTCAAGTCTGATCCATGTGTCTGTGTGGGGTTGGAATAAATAAAGGCCTCAAATCTTGTTAGCATTAAGCCAATTTTCATCCAAAGCATAATGGATGGCTCTTCCAGGGACACATATCACTAGTGCATGTTCCCACCTTCTCCTTCTTCAAGGAAAACCTATGCCAATGTAAAGTAAAATCAAATCAGTTGTGCTAAAAGGGTTTGGCTGGTTTTGTCTCCTTTTTTATTCATTCTTAACCACATTCTTCTTTTTCATCTCAGCATTTTAGTTCTTCATGTAGGAGTACAAGGTCATACCACTTGCCAGACAGGATCAAATATCTACTTCACTGAGAAATCAATCTTAGACAGATGCTAGGCAATGATGTTAAGAAATGCCACTGTGGTTGCAATTTATTCCAATGTGAGATTTCCTCCTCATGTCTGATCACTACAAACAGTTGTAAACTCTGAAGCAGGAGACAACTGTCATTAATGTCATTTTTATCTCATACTTGACACCATATAACTGCTCAGACCTTTCAGGAAACTTGCTAAATACCTAACCTTGAAAACTCCCTGCCACTGTAGCTACATCTATATGAGGATATTGAATCACAGAATCATAGAATCATAGAATGGATTGGGTTGGAAGGGACTTTTAAAGGTCAGCTAGTCCAAACCCCCTGCAATGAGCAGGGACATCTTCAACTAGATCAAGTTGTTCAGAGACCCATCCAACCTGTGCTTGAATGTTCCAGGGATGGGGCATCTACCACCTCTCTAGGCAACCTGTTCCAGTGTTTCACCACCGTCATCATAAAAAATTTCTTCCTTATGCCTAGTCCGAATCTATCCTCTTTTAGTTTAAAGCCATGACACTATCACAACAAGCCCTACTAAAAAGCTTGTCTCCATCTTTCTCATAAGCCCCCTTTAAGTACTGAAAGGCCACAATAAGGTCTCCCTGCAGCCTTCTCTTCTCCATGATGACCAGCCCCAACTGTTTCAGCCTTTCCTCATAGCAGAGGAGTTCCCTCCCTCGGATCATTTTTGTGGCCCTCCTCTGGACCTGCTCCAACAGTTCCATGTCCTTCTTGTGTTGAGGACTCCAGAGCTAGATGCTGTACTCCAGGTGGGGTTTCACCAGAGCAGAGCAGAGGGGCAGAATTACCTCCCTTGATTTGCTGGTCACGCTTCTGGAATGCTCCAAGGTTCCAAGTCCAATTGATGATGAATCACTGTCCTGGTTTCAGCTGGGATAGAGTTAATTTTCTTCATAGTAGCTAGCATAGTGCTGTGTTTTGGATTTAGTACCAGAAGAATGTTGATAACACACTGATGTTTTCAGCTGTTGCCAAGTAGTGCTCAGACTACTCAAGGACTTTTTGAGCTTCTCCTGCTCGGCCAGGTGCATAACAAGCTGGGAGTACAGCACAGCTAGCACAGCTAACCCAAACTGACCAGAGGGCTATTCCATACCACAGAACGTCATACTCGGGGGGGGTTAGTTGGTCTGTTCGTTCATTTGGTCGGTCGCAGGCAGAGTGGTCGCAGCTCGGGCTGTGTGCTTGTGGCTTGGGGGGAGTGATCACTGCTCAGGACGGGCTGGGCACCGGTCAGCGGGTGTGAGCAATTGCATTGTGCATCACTTGTTTTATATATATTCTGTATATTCTTTTACCATTATTATTATTACTATCGTTATTCTTCTCTCTTATTAAACTGTCTCTATCTCAACCCACGGGTCTTACTTTTTTTCTTTTCTCCGATTCTCTCCCCCATCCCACAGAGGGAGAGGGGGGAGTGAGCAAGCGGCTGCGTGGTGCTGAGTTGCCAGCTGGGTTAAACCACGACAATCACCCATGTGTAATACTAAATTCTCTCATCCACCAAAATAATGGGGCCACCTATGAAATGACTATTGAAGTAGTCCCTGGCCTGTAATAGGTCCTCAGCTGCTCTAGAGAGGGACCAAAATTTAGCAGTACAGAAGACTGTATTCCAGTGTCACCAGCCAAAGGTTTTAAAGTGCTATTTAATCTACCAGTATGATGTAGCTAGTGAGGTCATAGTCTAATAACGTTTTGTATGAAAAAAAGAATGCACTTTCTTTAATTTTGTTCCGTTCCTTCTGTACCTGGCTTTATGAGAAAGAAAACACTATTTGTTCCATTCTCTGTCCTATTGCTTTGTTTTTACTACTTAACCATGATTCCCTTTCTCTCTGTGAAGCTACCAGTCTTTTCCTAGAATTTTGCTTTTTGATTAGATTCCCCTCACACTCCCTGCCACCAATATTTGAGTATTACTTGTATCTTTCTCTGATTCGTGTATGTTCTGCAAATCCTTTTCAGTACAGAGTAACCACTACTGTCAAGCGCATCTGGACGAGACCAATTTGTAGCTCCTTCTGGACAGATTGAAGCTCTGTCTGCAGCACAGAGGAAAGTATAAAGTCACAGTTGCTCAAGAAACAGGGGTGAGCAGAAAGGAGATGGATATAGTAACACAGGAGACCAATCGTATGATGAAAGATGCCCTTGCTTTAGAGGCCTGGTTTTTTTGAACTCCGATGCCCTCCATTCCTTCTTCAGCGTACTGTATCAGGAGGCTTGTGTATCTCCACTTGACAGAAATCCTCTTCTGGTTGGAGGTACCTGGTGTTGTCACAGGAGCAAGTGTGATTGTGCATGAAGAGGACATTAGTGCATGGAGATCATTCTGCCCTCAGCCAGGGATCTGCAGTGGAAACATGGCCACAGGTTGCCCAGGCTTCCTACACTCAAATGTCTAATCTAGTTCAGATATTATTCAAGGGATCACATCTGAGTTGTACAGACAATGTTACTGCCGACCCTGAAAAGCAATTTATTCCTGGGCTGTGCTCGGTTTTGCTCCAAATGCCACACAGCAGCAGGACAGGCAATAGGGCAACACGTGTCTGCCTTGACTGTGTTTGCCCACATCCTAATGTTTGCCAACCTTAGCTGGGTCTAAATAATGAGCAGCAATACAAAGAAATAAAGCTTGACAGAAAAGCAGTTTTAGCTGTTTTTTATCCTAACATTCAGGACGACATTTGCGGTCAGACGAAATTCTTGTAAAAAATATTACTTTGTGGATATCCCCAGATTTAAATTTTCCTTTTCCTTAGTGGATTCAGCTGAGCCAAGCAAGAAGTTAACAAAGAGGTAACAAAAAGGAGACAAACAATAAAATAAAAAGGAGGTAAAAAAATGGGGCCACCCAACTTGAAAGCAGCTTGGCAGAAAAAGATCTGGGGGTCCTGGTGGGCACCAGGCTGAACATGAACCAGCTATGTGCCCTTGCTGCAAAGAAGGTGAGTGATATCCTAGGCTGTATTAGGCAAAGTATTGCCAGCAGGTAAAGGGAGGTGATGCCTCCCCTTTATTCAGCGCTAGTGAGGCCATGCCTGGAGTACTGGGTCCAGTTCAGGGCTCCTCAGTACAAGAGAGATACAGACCCACTGGACAGAATCCAGCGAAGAGCCACGAAGGAGATTAAGGGATTGAAGCATCTCTTCTGTGAGGAAAGGTTGAGAGATTTGGGACTCCCTAGAGAAGGAAGGCTCAGAGTGGATCTCATCAATGTGTATAAATACCTAAAGGCAGGATGAAAAGAGAGTGGAGCCAGGCTCTTTCCAGTGATGCCCAATAACAGGATGAGAGGCAGTGGGCACAAACTGAAACACAGTTTCCTGTGAACATCAGGAAACATTTTCTTTTTCTTTCCTTTTTCTTTGTAATTCATAATCCATGACAGCTGCTTGTGAATTGCTTTCACCGCATGCTTGGGTACATCTAATTGGACACCCAGTTCCAATTTTTATCTAACCAAATCACAGCATGTTGAGTTCAAGTTCAAGTTCTGCTGGGAACTTGATGCTCCCGGACATTTGTGCTCTAGGTGCCCATGTGGGTGTTGGTCTCTTCTCCCTGGTAACAGGCGATAGGATGAGGGGAAACGGCCTCAAGTTGCACCAGGGCAGGTTTAGGTTGGACATTAGGAAAAATTTCTTCACAGAAAGGGTTGTCAGGCACTGGACTGGGCTGTCCAGGGAAGTGGTGGAGTCCTCACCCCTGGGGGTATTTAAAAGCCGGGCAGGCAAGGTGCTTGGGGACAGGGTTTGTGGTGGGATGGCAGGGTTAGGTTAAGGGTTGGACTTGATGATCTTAAAGGTCATTTCCAACCTAAATGATTCTGTGATTCTATGTATGGCCCTAGATGCCCAATGACAATTCTAAGTATTGTGGCATAGTGATTTTCCAGATGCCATCTGGGAAGGAAGCTGCAGAGATGGGAACAAGCATTCAGATTATTCAGCTCCAAAGCTGTTAGCTCTTTGCTACATTTCTGCAAGCTGGAGTTAAATATTGCATCCTTGATTTAAGCTGAAGAGATACTATGCATATAGGTGCAAACATGACCTCAGATTTAATTCCTGTAACTCCAAGATAATTTTTCCTTTTATTTTTCTCCTGGCATCCTGACCAAAATCACCAGGGGAATAAAAGTCAACAGCAAAGCTCAGTTATGCTAAATGTCTTCAGCTCTATGAGCTAAAGCCTCAACCATAAATGAGATCCAACAGGAAGCAAACTCTGCACAAATGCTTACAGAAGGCTCCAACCAGCCTTTTATAGCTTAATGTTGTATTCACTGGATTTTATTCAGAGAAAGAGAAAAGGAAATTTTGAAAATACAGCACTGTCCACAGCACTTAGAAAGTGGAAAAGAAGATGAAAATATGATATACTGAGGGCAACTGGAAATGTTTTCATGTATATCCACATATATTCAACTAGAAAATCAGGCCACATTCAAACTGGCAGACCCCTGTGAGCATTGCATTCCTCAAAATTACAAGAGGAAAACTGTTGTGGAGTTTTTTATCACACAGGAAGCAGGCTAAGGCTTAGGGCACTCATTCTGCTGGGCACTGATTACTGGCTCAAAGGATGCCAGGATGCTTAGTGCTGCCTTTTGGTCAGTGGAACTAGTTCCAGTATTGCTGCTTGACCTTGCAAATAGACACAAACTGGCTCGGTCATACTGGTCCCATGTCTCTTTTTTCCAGGCTATGTACTTTTCTGATGCCAGGATGCCTTCCACAGATTAGGGAGAGAAGTCTGAAAGCCTCCTTTCCTCTGCTTTGGGAATAATACTTTCATAAAGACTGAACTATAACTCGTCAAACTTAGCTCCTTTGCATACCTCTGAGTTTTAGCTGGATGGTTTTTGTACTGAAAGTGAAGTTGGTTACATTCCTTTTTCTATTCACTGTCTGGCTTGTATGCTTAGCGCTTGACAAAGATAACTTTAGCCTTCAGTTTTAATATGCCAGGTGCACTACAGTATAAAAGGCTTGAACATGATTTATTACATATTCACAATGTTCATTTTGCAATAAAAATGCTGAGGTGCTATTGTGAAACATTTCATTTTAAAAGTTCATGGTCCTAGGAAACAAAATTAAACATGATGACCTATAGGGTACATCAGCAAGTTAAAAAAAGGAAGCACTGTGATTTGGATTGGGTTTGGCATTACAGCTCCCCACGCTTGAATTAAAGTACTCTGCATGGGAAAGTCAAGGCTAAAATGCACAGCCTGTTCCATCATTTCCCTCTTCGTTAGAAAAATGAGCACAACAGAAAGAGAAAGCTGTGACATATAAGTGGTGCTTGCTTACAAAAGGAGAGAAACAACTCCCATGCATTTAAATCCTGAGGATATAAGATGGATTTCAATGCACCCCTCTTAATCTCTTGAAGTAAATGACAGCCACTACTCCAGACTGTGAGCAACCACTACAACATGCACCGAGGTTGCTGCTTCAGATCCACTGTTCTTCCAATGGGAATGAACTTTACTGTTTTTTCTACTTTTTGTCTGTTATTCAGTCAAGCATCTGGGAGTGATGAAGTTCAAGATGTGATGGTTTTGGCTGGGATAGAGTTATTTTTTTTTCACAGCAGCTAGTATGGGGCTATGTTTTGGATTTGTGCTGGAAACAGCGTTGATAACACAGGGGTGTTTTCATTATTGCTGAGCAGGGCTTACACAGAGTCAAGGCCTTTTCTGCTCCTCATCCCATCCCACCAGCGAGGAGGCTGGGGGTGAACAAGAAGTTGGGAGGGAACACAGCCAGGACAGCTGACCCCAACTGACCCCAGGGGTATCCCACACCATATGACATCATGCTCAGCACATACAGCTGGGGGAAAGGAGGAAGGGAGGACATTCAGAGCGATGGTGTTTGTCTTCCCAAGTCACCGTTACACTTGATGGAGCCCTGCTTTCCTGGAGATAGCTGAACAGGGAATTAATTCCTTGTTTTGCTTTGCTTGTGTGCACGGCTTTTGCTTTCCCTATTAAACTGGTTTTATCTCAACCCAGGAGTTTTCTCACTTTCACTCTTCTGATTCTTTCCCCCATCCCACCAGTGGGAAGTGAGAGAGTGGCTGGGTGGTGCTGAGTTGCCAGCTGGGATTAAACCACAGCAGGGAAAGCACATTGATAAAAGTAGTAAAGTTTCAGGGGTAAGTGTAAACTACTTTCAGGATGGAGCTTGATCAGCTTATGAAAGGGCTGTGGTTGTGTGTGATAACAGGAGAGTGGAATCATTATTCGAACAGGTCTCCACCATTTCTTTCTCTTCTCTCTAATCTTGCTCTGCCCAGAAACATGCTTATTTTTCCTGCAGAACGATTAGCAAGCGTACAGGTTGGGATGGACCCCAGTGGCACTCAGACAAGGCTAGACCACCACTAGCCTTGTTGCCATCAACTTGATGAGCTCCTTTTACATTTCCACTTCTCTCCTGTAACACACCTGGGGACACTGCACATTTGCTGGAATATTTCATTCTCTGAAAGCTTGAACTCCTCTGTATGTCAGGGTGTATAGAAGTCTGAGCCCATTACTCATATATAGAAAGGATACACTTTGTTGTCTTTGGAAAGGCATTACCCTTGCATACACAGCTCCCATGT
The DNA here is from genome assembly GCF_000687185.1 of Egretta garzetta. NCBI lineage: Eukaryota > Metazoa > Chordata > Aves > Pelecaniformes > Ardeidae > Egretta > Egretta garzetta. Next base: position 163,089 of record NW_009260479.1, on the reverse strand, counting down.
TTCTCTTTTATTCTCCACTCTGAGGAACTCCCATGAGAGTTTTGTCCCATTATGAAGACTCCACACTTTATATTGAGATGTGAGAAAAAAAAGCACAAAAAAGCACAAAAAAGTGTCTATTTTGAGCACATCTATCATCTAATTTTTCAGAAGACAATGCAAAGTGAGGGCAAAATACTGTGAATGGCATAACTCCATTGAAGTTGTGTCTCATACGTTCACTGCTTTACCTAGCCAGAATTTTGAATGATTTACTCAACTAGCTAAAAATGTTTTATGGGCTTTTCTGCCTTTAGCCATCAGTGTAGATGTCACAGGGGACATTTGCACACCCTGGTGTAGACTTTGCTCTGCTTTTTCAAAAAATGATTGATATTAGAATCATAGAATCATAGAATGATAGAATCGTTTAGGTTGGAAAAGCCCTTTAAGATCATCAAGCCCAACCGTTACCCTAACCCTGCCATCCCACCACTAAACTAGGCTAGAGTAGCACTTTCTGGAAAGCAGGGGACTGGCTGAAGTGATAAACAGTGACTGCCACTTTCTGCCTGGGATAGAGAGAATATTGCATGGCATCATGTTAATGGCCAAGATTTGACTTTATGCCAGGACTTTTTAAGGACTTGAATTTTTACCCCATATCCCACCTCTCATACTACACATCACACACACATAGTAGGTCAACAAATATATGCCTTTTTTTTTATAGGTTACATTGCTAGAGGTCAATGGTAACCAGGCAGGAATAAGATGTAAAGAATACAATAAATAGACTATTTCAGTTGGAAGGGACCTACAGTGATCATGTAGTCCAACTGTTTGACCAATTCAGGGCTGACCAAAGGTTAAAGCATGTCATTAAGGGCATTAACCAAATGCTTCTTAAACACTCAGCTTACTGTTATTTGAAAGATGAAGGTAAAATAATCTTTTTTTTTTTCTTTCGTTTTTGCTTGTATAAGGTATTATTCATTTTAAATTTAGGATCGTTGCCCTTATGAAATGAAAAAGAAAAATCTTTCTCAATCTGACCCAAGGCTGAGTTTGGGGATAGATGAGTTGAAACTGTAGAAATATCCCGAGTTAATCACAACAGATACTTCAGGCTGCTGCTTCCCCATGTCACTTTAAAAGATAACTTTGCAAGACTTTCAATAAGTAATGAAATTAACAGAAACAGGCATCTGCATGATATTTGGAGATCGTTTCAGAATGCATACTATGCCTGAATACAGCTTCTCGCACCCCATACTAATTACCCTTCAACCCATCAAATACAGAAACAGAATTTTAACTAGCTGGGAAGCCAGCTTTTCACTGGAACAAGGGGGTTTGTGTTGAATGTTAGCAAGCTGGATCTCATGTTTGCAAGATTTTAATTTGAAGATGAGTTATTGTAATTCACTGAATCTCGACTATATATTAGAAAGACTTTGCAGATAACATTTTCTAAACTCTTCAGCAAAACTAATAGTGAAAAGAATACACTTTCTGCAGAAATTAATGAGCTTCTCCTTATACACTATTTAAATTGTTGCCATTGATATAGCCAGTCACATATATGCAGTAAAGCTTCAGGAAAGAAAAAAAAAGGGGGGGAAAAAAAAAGTGGAAAAGAATTACCCATTAACAGTAAGACAAGGGCCCAAAATTGCTGGTATATTTTAACCTAGCTAGCCTGTCAGGGAGACAAGGATGCTGTGAGCCGGTGAGCAGCCATGTGCAATGGTTACCACCAGAATGGACTCATGAGCAAGGGGCAAGGCACTGTGGTCAAGGCATGCAGAGGTCAGGAGCTAGACCTTACTCAAGCAAAGTAAGCTGATAAGGCAAGAAGAGAAGAGGCCAAGCTGCATTTCAGGAATTCACATACGGACAATTTTAGGATGGGACGTATTGAATGATGGGTTGTAGGAACCAAGAGCTATGACTAAACAAGAAGGAACTAGGAGAGAAACACGCTTTGCTGTTGCCAACTGATAACAACTGCTCAAACAGCCTCCTATACCTGGCACATGTGATATCCCATCACTAACTACTCCTTCCTCAGCTCATCAAGCAATTCAGCCCCAATGTCCCTCAACAGAACAACTGTTGCCAGATTACCATTTGTAGAACTTGGTCATCCAATTGAAGTTTAATGGAGGTCAACATAGTGGGAATCTTGGATAGAAAATCCAGCTACATAGCCTGGTTTCCAGGAACCATCTTCACTAGTGTTAGCAAGTATAACTTGCTTGGAAGCCATCCCTTGCCAAGGCGTGAGTCTGTTTTAAATGCAAACTGGCATGCCTTGGAGGGTAACCTGAATCATAGAATAATTTGAGTTGGAAGGGACCTCTGGATGTAATTTGGTGCTGGCCCCCTGAGTAATAGGTCAAGCACTTTGTGAAAGGAATAGAGTGGCAGTTCTGACCTCCCCGTTCTCTGAGCATGTACTGGTTTTACAGCACAATTACTCCCACTCAGGTTAAATTGGAAGTTGTCAGTACAATTATAACTAATTTAGGTTAATGTGTCTGAACACAAGGGCCTATCTTCAAACAATATTTGCATCTGTGCAATTCTGTTTTTTCTAATTTCTACTTTTTCCACTGCTCCTTTTCTATCCTGGCTTAACTGCGTCTGTTTTTATCACCTTTATTACAGCTGCAGTCAGCCATTTGGATAAATACCATAATGACAGCAAAGCAACCTATAATACGGTATATCAGCCTATGCAACCACTACTATAATATTCATTCACGCACCTATATGACATTGTGCTCAGCAATAAACTCTTGGGGAAAGGAGAAGGAAGAGGGACATTCATGGCTATGGCATTTATCTTCTCAAGGAGCTAGCTGTTGGACATGCAGAGACCCTGCTCTCCAGGAAGAGGCTGGAATCTGCTTGCTGATGAGAAGCAGTGAATAATTTCCTCTTTTTGCTCTGCCTGTGCGTGAAGCTTTTGCTTTCCCTATTAAACCATAATTATCTTGATCCATGAGCCTTCCCAACTTCCTTCTGTTTTTCTTCCCATCCTGCAGGAATTCTGCATAGATTCCTAAATTTACATGTCGTAATTGACAGTCTCAAATCCACCCCACAAAAGGACAGGATTCAGTTGCCTAAACATAGCTATCTAGTGCCTTTTGTGGTCACAGGGTATCTGAGACTCCTGAACCAGCCTCACAGATATGATGTGGAACCCACAGAAGACCAGTGCTCATCTGGTTTGGCAGGTGGTGTCTGGGGGATATCCAACAGCATCTCACATGGCATTAGATGACTGTTTAGGCAACTAAATCTTTTACAATTGCAATTTAAAAATGGAGTTCAGACCATCTTTGTAGATGTATCCGACTTGCTCACAGTCTTTACATGGAAAAACAAGATATATGAGCTGGCCAGCAACAGCACTATGAAATAAAAGCAGAGAGAACCTTGTGTGACAGGATGGCAATGGGATTCATAGAATCATATAATCCTAGAATCATTAAGGTTGGAAAAGACATCCAAGATCAAGTCCAACTGTCAATCCAAGACCGCCATGCCTACTAAACCATGTCCCAAAGTGCCTCGTCTACACATTTTTTTAACACCTCCAGGGATGGTGACTCAACCACCTCTCTGGGCAGCCTGTTCCAATGCTTTACCACTCTTTAAGCAAAGAAATTTTTCCTAATATCCAATCCAAACCTCCCCTGATGCACCTTGAGGCCATTTCCTCTTGTCCTATCACTTGTTACTTGGGAGAAGAGACCAACGCCCACCTCACTACACCAGTGAGGCAGTTGTAGGGAGCGATGAGGGCTCCCCTCAGCCTCCTCTTCTCCAGGCTGAACACCCCCAGCTCCCCCAGCCACTGCCCATCAGCCTGGGGCTCCAGACCCCTCCCCAGATTCGTTTCGCTTCTCTGGACATGCTCCAGCAACTCCATGTCCTTCTTGAACTGAGGGGCCCAAAACTGAACACAGTATTCACTGTCTCACATTCTACACTGTTGCAGTATTCTGCTGGCTCATATTCAGTTGACTGTTGACCAGTACCCCCAGATCCCTCTCTGCCAAGCAGCTTTCAAGCCTGTAGCGTTGCAGGGAGTTGTTGTGACCCAAGTGCAGGATCCAGCATAAACATTTAAACTGGACGTGTACCCTGCAGTAAGAATAAACAAGACTGGACTTCCTCTTGAAATAGAGGAAAAAAATAAGGGAAACAAGGCAGTCAGCTTTGCTAAACAGTTTGGTGAGCACATGGATTCGGTCTTTCTTCAAGAATCAGCATGTAAAATTTTCTGGACTTTATTATACAGAAAGCTGCAAAAAAATCTTTTGGTCATAAAAATATAAATATCTACCACTCAGTAGTGAATCACATAATGCATTGCAACCCCTTTCATATCTGGGACGGCAGCCACATAAGTATAATTTTTTATTGTTTTAGCAATTTATTGAACTTGCTTTTTTGTTTGTTTGGGTGGTTGGTTTTTCTTTTTTTCCTCTAACTGAATTTCCATGACTGACTATTAAGAAGGAACATCATTATATTGCAACTCTTAATGACACTAGAAAAGTTTGGGGATTATGTATTAAGAGCAGGGCTTGAGCTCAGAATGATTGTTGCTTCCTGCTATGGAAAAATCCTATATGAGTATTTACTTTCCCAGCTCTTACAGTTTTCTGTAACTGCAGGAGCAAAGTATTTTAAAAACATCTTTGTATCCTTCCTCCTGAGTATTGTCTGCATTCCAGATCCAAAAGCTGCTCCAACCCAGTTACCACAGTTTGTGGTAATGTCTGCACCTGATAGTAAAGGCAGATGTAAACTTGAGAGAAGGGTTTCTCGTCTCCGTAAAGGCTACGGCGTTCAAAGCTTCCTGACTCACGCGGCTTCAGCTGTTTGCGAAACACGGCATTGATGCAATTTAGAAGCACGGCAATTGGAGAATGAGAGGGTTTTTCAAAAAAACCATGACGCACTGTGTGACGCCAGAGAAACTGTGTCTCCTCTGACAGCCTTCGCTGTAAAAAAAAAAAAAAAAAAATTGCTATAAAATAGCAATAAGGGCACCCCTCTTAGCAGTAATAACCCAGCTGAGTCTCCGAGCCTTTTGAAGATGTATTTGCGAAGGAGGAAGAGAAGAAAAAACAAAATACTGAATGGAACCTACAGCAGAGGTAAAATGGCCCTGTTTAAACTGGAGACTCTAATCTATACTGCAGGCTACACAGCAGAAAATGACACCATTAGGAAATGAAAACTCATTCCAGCAACATTTAAACAGTCTTCCAGCAGCTTAAGGAGTTAGTATTGAATAAGACAGTAAGCTTTCATCTACAGCGGGTTGTTATTAATTCTGCTGTTAAAGTGGCTGTGACATCGACCTGTTTGCATAAAAACCTGCAAAAAATTGTAAAACAAAAATTACAGGCTTATGCTGGCACACACCAAAAGAAGCCATGTTCTAGACAAACCTGTAGCACAAATAGTAAACTTAGGCCATCAGAGGGTTCGAGTCAAAGCCCATTACATTCCTTCCATCCTCTTCAGAAGAAAGTGGACCAGGCTAGGGGTCATCTGTTCTGCTGCTCAGTGTTAGGCTTCAGCATTGGATTTGGTGTTGACTTTTAGAGGCAGTGACCTGAGTGAGTCAGACAGCATCTTTGCAGAGCCAAAGGTTTTCTTACAGAGACAACAAAGCATTAAATATAGATATATAAATACAGAAAGCAGCTCTGCTGAGAGGGACCTGGGAGTCCTGGTAGACCACAAGCTGACCATGAGCCAGCAGGGTGCCCTTGTTGCCAAGAAGGCCAATGGCATCCTGGGGTATATAAAGAGGAGTGTGGCCAGCAGGTCGAGGAAGGTTCTCCTCCCCCTCTACTCTGCCCTGGGGAGACCCCACCTGGAGTACTGTGTCCAGTTCTGGGCTCCCCAGTTCAAGAAAGATGAGGAACTCCTAGAGAGAGTCCAGAGGAGGGAAACTAGGATGATAAAGGGACTGGAGCACCTCCCCTACGAGGAAAGGCTGAAAGAGTTGGGCTTGTTCAGCCTGAAGAAGAGAAGACTGAGAGGGGACCTTATCAACACGTACAAATATCTTAAGGGCGGAAGTCACGAGGATGGAAGCAGTCTGTTTGCAGTGGTGTCCAGTGACAGGACTAGGGGCAACGGGTGCAAACTGAAACATAAGAGGTTTCAATCGAATATGAGGAAAAACTTCTTTACTCTGAGGGTGACAGAGCACTGGCCCAGGCTGCCCAGGGAGGTTGTGGAGTCTCCTTCTCTGGAGATATTCAAAGCCCGCCTGGATGAAGTCCTGTGTAGATTGCTCTAGGAGAACCTGCTTTAGCAGGGGGGTTGGACTAGATGATCTCTCGAGGTCCCTTCCAACCCTTGCCATTCTGTGATTCTGTGATATACATGTATATACATATATAATTATATTCATACGCACATGCAAGTACTCCAAAGGTAGCATGGGACAGTACAACATCTGTTTAGCTATCTGTAATTTCTCTCTTCCCTTCCCACCTCCTCCCAGATATTCCCATGCTGCTGGGAAAAAATGGGATGAAAGATGCAGTGAGAGCGCCAAGCAGTTTTGCATGTTTGCATCTGGACAGGCGAAAGGCCATTTTATTGAAAGAGATTTTTGAAAATGTGGTGATTTGGGGAAAGATATTCTAGAAAATGAGCTCCCTTTCTCACACACTTACTCATGTACAGAGATTCTTATCCAACAGTGGTGTGTGCCCAGCATCGCTCCAAGCTGCAACTGCCCATTTTGAGCACATCCACAGTGAAAAATGACTGACTGTGCAAGGAATCTGGAGATCCTGGCTCTTGGATAAATGTGTGGGGTGTTTTGGCTATATCTGAGAGTTTTTTGCATTGCAGGATTTTAGTTTTGTTGGGGGTTTTTAATTTTATTTTGTAATTTTATTTGTCCTCCCACTTGAAAACTAATTTAAAATACGTCTTGTTCTGTTCCTATAATACTGGGCTGTATTGTGTTGCCCTTTATTATGCGGAGGAAAAAGGGGTCCAGCTAAAAAGTTGAAGAGGTGAATTTAATGTTAACTGAGTCAATAAGGAGAAGACTTTGAGCTTTATCAAAAAAGGGATCAATTACTTTAGGTTTGCAGCTTGGTTCTGAGCCTGACCTGTGACCTCGCTGTTAATTAATGTCACAGTTGCACTCTGCAAGGAGGCAAATGTGCTATCATTAGTAATTAATATCACAGCTGACCTGAGCTCTAAAGGTTCACATGTGGCCTGAGGGGACATTTAAATGCTTTATGTTAGCAGCTGGAAGTTTTATATATGCTATTGTGTAAAGTCAGAACATTGTAAAGACCCTTAAGGCACTCAGAAACAGGACAATAATATTTGAATCTGTGCCTCAGGATGTCATGCAAAGTATGAAGTAAAGTCTCCACATCTTGGAAGGAAGCTAATAGACAGTTAATGCAATGATAAGTTGCTCACTGTTCTCTCTCTCTCTAGAATATATATATATATAAAAAAACCCCAACCAAAACCCAAAAAAACCCTAACAACAAAACAGGTAAAAGAAGTAAAATAGTACCAACTACTTCCCTCATGGCCTTCTTTCTTTCATAACTGCTATTGGCATAAAAAGATACTGAGTCCTTCTATGTGAACCAATTTGCGCTTAAAATGGGAATCCAAACAGGTGCCAGTACTGACATCCAACATAACTCTCTCAGGAGTCATCTAAACCCAAAGACACTTAAACTCCCACAGTACCATCCCTTTTCCCCTGAAAGCTTTCTAGACACCTGCAGTGCCTCTCATGCCTTCAACTGGACTGGTCTGATTAATTAAGAGACAAACACCACTGGAGTCCTGACACTAGCTGGAGCAGCAGGTTGAGTCCAATCTGTTACGTTAGTTCAGAGCCAAACTGCCCTGTGTAGACCCCTGACTGGTCCCTTGTAACAAGCAGAGGTAATTACTTTCCTTTTGACCACAGTAGGGGTGTTAGACCTGGTTTTGATGTAATACCCCGCTGTTCAGAACACAGTCTAAGACATTTTAAGCCTGTAGCACCCATCTGACAAGAGACTGGTCTAACAATCAAAGCACAGATGAGGAAAAAGAGGGAGAAAATACGTGGCTGAAGATGCTATCTTCCCATAATAGTGATGCCACGCTTATGGGGCCAGAGAAGAGGAGTCCAGACATCAATGGATCAATAGCAGTCCAGCAGTCCATGAACCTGCATCACAAAACACCAGGATCTAAATATAAAGCCACTAACCTGCAGACCCCTCTACCATTTTAGTAGATGCATCTTTTAATTTCTCCATTCAAAACCTGTACAGTTACATTAGCTCTGCCTATATGGAGATAAACTGATGCACTGCTAGCCATCCAAGAGCTCCGTAGAAGGTGGATGGCCTCGTACACTGAATCCCCTGCTCTCTCCAGCTGTGGCCTATTATCTTCCTCTCCATATTGTTATATCTGTTACCCACCACAAGATCTGATGGACACTGGGCTGCTAAGCAGCCCTTCTGCCACCATGCCTGTTGTCTACTGGTGTCTCCTCAAGCACCACCTACCAGATAGGAGACTGACGATATGCTGCAAGGTTTCTCTTGTGAGGTGGGTGGTCCCAAAGGTCCTGCATTTCCTTGGAAAGCGGGTGGTAGTTAAGCTGCAGTAATGCTCCATGTGCTGACTCTGGCCTGGGGAGTAACACGTAAGCCAAGAATTCACTATGAAAGGACTGCTAGGCCTCTATTGGTTTAATAAACCAACACTTGCTTAAGTGGTGGTGTTTCTATCACAGTTATTTCCCCTGGAAGTACACCCATAACCTCAGGATTCAGAAGGTGAGAGAGCAACCTGAACGGTTATTCTCTCCACCCCTTCAAAAAAGATGCACTGCATCCTTCACATCCTGAGGATGGTAGAAAGGTGCAGTGGAGGCTGTGGCATCTGGCCATATGCTCCTGCCAGGCAGGTATGTGTGTCTGTTTTCATCAATTGCCCTTCTTGCAGGGATGTTGGACCTTGTACAGGGTGAAACCAGCACTGATGGCCCTGTTACTGTGGGGAAATTGCTCCCTTCTGGCCTTGCAGAGGTTGTGGGGATTTACAGACCCAGTATTTTACTTTGTGCTTGCCATAGGGAGTCTATGGTGACTCATGAAGTCTTGGAAATGTAATCGCCTGTGAAAGCTCTCAGAGCACACTCTAAAATTCACCCCTTTTCTCTTAAAATGTCAGGACAAAAAGCAAAGGCAATAAACTTTGCAGTAATAAGGAAACTTTATCATCTTGTAGGCCTACAAAACCTACATTATCTTAAATAGCCTAAGGATATTTAGACTAGTCACCACATAATGAATGTCATTAACGTTGAGAGAAGTGGAGTTGTGCATGCAGATTATTGTGAAGAATTTGGATGCATTATGAGATAAAAAACCAGCACCAGGATAAAAAACCAGCACCAGGCTGGAGATAAGGGACTTATTGACCTGGTAGTGCTCAGAGGTGTGTATACAGAGGTACAGAAATTATTTCCTCTGTTCAGAAGACAGAAGTGGGTAGACATCTCCATTTGCTTGTCATTGCTTCTTAGCAAAATGTGGTTGCTCTTATCTAGAAAATAAAGTTGAGCAAATTGGTGATTAACAGGATGAGGAGAAAAAAAACATTCATAATAATCTAGCAGTCAAGATGGGGACAGGCAGTTCTGAAAATAAGCAGGTGACAATGGCATTTTGTCATTTTCTCTGTAAATACTATATGACACCTGAGGCATTTGTTAATCAAAATAATGAAACAATTGAGTTAGCAGTTGTCAAGTCACCTGAGTTTGCTCACCAGATTAGCTGTGGTCTCCTGCTATGTCCTTGTAACTTAATGGAGGCACGATGTGAACAGCAGCCAAAGAATTGTTCCCTTCCCCTCCCCCCCCTTTTTTTCGCAAAGAATTTCTCCCCTCCCCCCCCCCCCCCCCCACTTCTCTTTCCTGCCATTACTCATAAGACCAACAAGATAAGGCAAATATGATATAATTTACAGGATAAAATAGATTAAGGATCAATTTTCTAATTTTCCTGTGTGATGCTGATTGATTAGACCCTATTATCTTTCGCTTTTTGAAGAAGGCAGTCTTTGTACGCCCTTTCCCTCTTGTGCAAAACAGGGATTATATTGTCTTTCCTGGTAAGAAAATACATATGGCACAACCCATATTTCTAATTTCCATTTAGATCTTCCAATAATAATAATTTAAAAAAAAAAATTGATAGGTACAAAGGACGCCTTGAATCTGAAGCCAAGGAGTATTTGCACCTTGACCTGCGGCGGAGCGGAGCGGCTGCCTCTTCCCATGGCGCGGCCCCCGCTTTTTCGCCCCCCCCCCCGCCGATCCACTGACAAAAAGATTTTCAGCAGATTCCAGATGATTTTTTTTAAGTAACTTAATTGCATTTTCTTTGGCAAGCACTCATCTCCATATCTCTCTTTTAAACATCAACATCCTGGCCATCCTCTATGGCTGTGAGCGTGAGAGTCACTGTAATCACCCCAGGGAGGAATTTTTCTAATCTAACCTGAACGTCAGAGTGGTGGCTGTACAGGCAGTAGATCTCTAGTCGGTTGTCATGGTTTAACCCAGACATGGTTTAACTCATCACCACACAGCCACTCACTCACTCCCCCACAGTGAGATGGGGGAGAGAATCAGAAGACTGAAAGTGAAAAAACTCATGGGTTGAGATAAAGACGGTTTAATGGGGGAAGAAAAAGCCGTGCACACAAGCAAAGCAAAAGAAGGAATTCAATCACTGCTTCCCACCGCAGGCAGGTGCTCAGTCATCTCCAGGAAATCAGGGCTCCATCACGCGTAATGGTGACTTGGGAAGACAAATGCCATCACTCCAAACGTCCCCCCCTTCCTTCTTCTTCCCCCAGCTTTATATACTGAGCAGGATGTCATACAGTATGAAATAGCCCTTTGGTCACTTGGGGTCAGCTGTCCTGGCTGTGCCCCCTCCCAACTTTTTGTGCCCCTGGCAGAGCATGGGAAGCTGAGAAGCTCTTGAGTGTAAACACTGCTCAGCAACAATTAAAGCATCAGCTTGTTACCAACATTCTTTTCATACTAAATCCAAAACATAGAACTATACCAGCTACTAGGAAGATAATTAACTCTGTCCCAGCCAAAACCAGGACATTGGTAGACTCCAGGACAGAATTAATTCAGTGCTAAACAAGATGCCTGAATAGTTCAGCTAGATAGTGACTTCAAAATAACTGTTCCTTTCTTTTGTTTATAAAACAAGCTGCCTTGCATTGGTGCTGCTCTTTACACTGAAGTTATCTAAAGTTACGTGAAGATAATTCCACCGCATTCAAAATCAGCCCGCATTAAACCAATCCAAATTACAATAATCTCTGTCACTCAAAATAGGATTCATCTTCTCCAGTACTGAAACTGCAAAGCGGATACCTATTCAGACCTGCATCCTTTCAAGTTCCTTCCGAAGTCAATGAGAGAGATGGGCATATTCAGAGGGTCATCCTAAAACAGTTGCCCCATGTAGGTGAGATGAACCATCCCCACCCTTACAAGAAGGATTAAGTTAATTAGCTAATCAGTAAGGGAGAAAGCTGCTGCTTTTGTTAGCATTGCAGTTGCTTGCCAAATATGTCTTCTGTGGATGACTTTGGATGACTTTGCCTTTAACCCATGTGGCCATGCAAGCTTCTCATGTGTCAGGCTTGGTCTTGCTTATGTTTTCTTTTTAAACATTCATTTGCTTAGCTGCTTATATCTCTACAGGAATGTCTCTTGTTGTTCTCTAATGACCCTGAAGTAATTTCTCAGATATTGTGTTGTCAAATGCAAATCCCAAAATCATATTACAAGTGGGACTATGGCTTTTTTCCTCCTCTGACTCTCCACAAAGAAGACATTTGCCACTCTTGCTACTTTATTGTCTCAGTAACACATATCTGACCATGATGAATTCTAGTAAATTCCCTTTAAAAGTGTACAGATTAATTAAATGTCTGCTGCATATTCCTCCCCTAAGCCTCTAGGCTGTTAATAAACAGAAGAAAATCTTATTTCAATAACCTCTCTTCTAATTAACATTCTTCTCTGCTTTTCCCTGGGTATCTTAAACATCTAGTGCCACACTGGGACGCAGTTGGATAGTGTCATCCTACAGACAGTGCATAGCCCTCTATGATGATATTAGAAGTTGGATAACAGTAATGTTCAATTTATGTTAAAAATCAAATGTGCATGGGAAGCTGATGTCTAAAATTACTCACTCCCTTCCTTTCCTTTCCCTTTGACTTTGGCTGTATTTATGGTCCATTTCTTTGATCCGATTATCTTAGGCACCTCAGTTTAGCTGCCTGATAATCTCCTGCCTGAGTGCATGTATTGGTTCTTCCAGAGGAGATCATTAGGACCAAATGAGCACATAATAAAGGAAAAAATCCTAATAATTTACCCTGCTATTTAAGAAATTCAATGTTGAACATATTCAAAGCTAGTATTAAATATGACTCGAAGAAGTCTGTGCGCATGCCATCTATCTCATGGTCTCACATACTGTGACTCTAAGATGAAAGTGGCCTCAGGTTTCTGGAACTTCTGTAGAAAATAAACTTCTGCATTGTTGTTTTAGCTTCGTTTCTCTACAAGCACCAAATGGCCGTTCTGCAGAACGATAGCCACCTCAGTGCTTGGTGGGATCTCATGTTGTCCTCTTATTCCCATTGATATCTTATTCCCATTGATATCTTATTCCCATTGATATCTTTTAGCTTTTCCAAGATAATTAATTCTTATGTATGCCTATATCCTGACAAGCAAAACAGATGCATATCAGCTGCCCAATGACCAGGGTCAAGTATATAAAGGGTAAAGTGGGTATATGACAGCCCTCATAAAGATTGAAGCGTACAACAGAAATTGAAAATTCCTTGTTTACCGTTTAGTGATATTCTGGGGGGGGGCTGTTTGTTTGTTTACTTTTGCATAAGATGTTTTGGGTTGTACCTAAAAAGTGCTATGCTAGTTGAGTGATGGACTTAGTACAATTAGAGATGGCCACAGCTGTATTTTTTTTTTTTGTTTATTAACCAATCCCACTCCTCACATCCAAAAGGAAAAGAGCAAGAGAAGAAACAATAAGGGATGTCAAAATAAAAAGCGTAGAGAGGGAAACAACCCTCTTCCTTCCACGTGGTTCTTGGCCACCCCAAATTATTTTGATCAAACTGTAAAAAACACTGTTTCATTTAGCATTTCTTCAATGCTTTTGTAGTCTTTTTTTTTTTTAAACTGAAAACTGCATCAATTAAATTAGCTACTACTTCACTAACAGTTACATAAGCGTAACAGTTTTCAAACACTTCTCCCAGTTTAACTTCATGCTTTTTTCCTGCTGTTTCAAGCACAACAGTATAATATGGTCAGAAAGTTCAAGCTGGAACACTGCTTGTGAGCGACAAGGTGTTGCCTCTGATTATGGGATACACGTGGACTTGTTTAAAGATGACTGATTCTGATGATTTTTTTTTCCCCTTTGATTTGATCTCTTTGAAAAGGGAACTCATTTTCACTGCAAAGTCATTGAAGGCTCCTCAGTAAAGAATTTACAAGGCTTATGTGTCACAGCACATTACTGTTCAACCCTTAAGAAAATAACCACGATTCTTAGGTTATTTTAAGATTAAATGTGAGGGTACAAATGAAAATACAATAGTCAAATGGATTCAAGTGGATTTGGGGAAGTAGTATTTTCAATAGGTGTTCTGATAAGAGTATTTGGCTTTATTCCTTCATGTATTGACAAACATTTGTGTTATGGCCTTCTGTGATGCCTTACATTTCACCCCTAAAGGACCTGGTTTGGGCCGGAATTACACTCCAGTCTTCTTCCAGACTATTTTTATGCAACTATTTTTGCACTAGGTTTATTCAGTGAGACAGCAGTTTAAACTGGGTCCCAGAGATTTTCTTGCATCTCAAAATGCTATTTCAGACCCTGCCAATTCTAATCCTTCCCTGTGGACCTGGTGATGTTCTTACAATTCCTTTTTGTCTTCTTGCATAATTTCTGTTCCCTTCTTATTAACCATGTGAGTCTTCCAACTACAAATTTCTCTCTGACAATTTTAGAATGGGAATGTAGCATTTTCTGTCTGGTGGAGTTCAATGAGTTGCATTTGCTTGGTTGTAGATTTGTCACAACCTCTGAAAATAATTCCACACTACTTGTGGGTTTCACAACTTGAGATGAACACAGACTCATACTCATGGATAGCTTCCTTTGTAGTTCTTTCTGTTCAGAACATTTTCAAAATTAGTAATCAACATCCATAGTCATTCCGAATCTGGGGAATAAATATGAACTCATGGTCTTTGTGAAAGCAAACCTTGCAGCTTCTGAATGTCACAAAAGCTTCATTGTTCTGCTCCATCTTAGCAGCTAATGGGTTCTGTTTAGATATTTCATCTTTTCTGTCAATTGTGACAGCACTGGCTTCTTTTTTTTTTTTTTCAAACCCAAAAATGTGTATTTGGGTAGCCCTTAATTCCTTTGATGTTTTTTTCACTTTTTTCCCCTAGATCTGCATGTCAATAATACAGGTTAGCTTAAGTTGTCCAGTGAAATCACGCTCAAATGTTATCTCTATCTATCTGTTGTAAACTACCAGTGTTCTGCCATATGAAAAGACATTATAGAAACTAACTTCCAACAGAACTATCACAATGCTTGTTTGAAGCCTCTGCTTTCTTCCGTGCAAAGAAACATTTCACCAGATTCAATCTCTCATCCAAGAAAACCTTGGAAATCCTTTTGTTTTCCTTAATAGACTACCTAGAATGATTTATGGCTTTCAGAAGAATGTGGCTTGGGCACTGTGGAAATTCAATAACTCTCAAAATAGGGCTGACATTTTAATCTTGGCCTTGACAGATCATATGAGCTCTTCTCTGAAGGTAAAAGCTGGATAACCCCTCTTAAATCTGTTTCCAGTTTAATGTTTCAGATTGATAATGCTGATTTTTGTCTATTTTCCACTACTTATCATTATGCCCTGTAATAACAAAAGCTTTCATAAAAACTTTGGGAGACTGTGGTGCAACTGAAGGTTGGTGTCACCTCACTCCATTCACTCTCTGCCTCAACCATGTAATGGCCGGGTGTGCTACACTTTTCCAATGGTAGATTTAAGCTTTACCTGTAAGGACTGCTGATTAAGTCTAGAAGCAGTCTGAGACAAGTGACCCTGGCTGCACCAGGACTTTTTTTGCCAGGATTGTTTATGTTCACAGAATCTGTGAACATATTTCCAGGTGATTTAGAGGCTTCCTGACAGAGTTGGGCTTCGGGGTGAAGAGGGTTGTCTAGGTGGAAGTTTTGAGGATGTCAGAAGAACCTACACACTGCTGGTGATGCGGTCTGACACAGCTTCCCCAGAACAGTTCTGGAAGTTTGTAGTGAAATGAGGAGCTGAAGGCAGGTCCCTTCTACCTCTTTCTACTCCTAGACCTGCAAAGCCATCCCTTTTTATTTGTCAGTTCTATTTATTTTCTCCAAAGTACATAAAATAACATTGCTGTTCTTCCCGTTAGGCTGATGCCTCTTCAGTGAACATATTGGGGTGGGACTCAGCGCACAGAGGGACACCGAGATTTTGGGGTGTTTGTGCATAATTTGAAATCCCATTAATAATCTCCTACACCCATTTTCCACTGATCAGGAAAGAAGAAGGGAGTGACCATGCAATGCTCAGCTGTGGATAATATTAAGGTAACACAAATAACCATCACAATAGGAATCCAATTACTACATCTTCTTACTTCAGCAAATCTATCTGACTTAAACTACAGTGGGTAATGTTTCCTTGAAGTATCAGCGGGGTTCTTTTCCTTCCCTCCTCTCTGAAGCTGGCAGATAGGTATTGTTGCTCAAAATTCTATTCATCGTTTCTCAATCCTCATTTATTCTATCTCAGACTCAAACTATAGCCACTGATGGCAGAGGGATAAAGAGGAGGTATTAATATGCTGGTAATGTCTTCATGCTAAATTTCTCAGATTAAATGATGGGTTTAAGATCTGCATTGTAGTCTCACATTTGGTAGCATTGCTGGGAAAAGGAAAGGCTGTTACTAACATGTTTGATATTGAATGAAATTGTTGCTGGCACCACTAAAATGGATATTTTACCTCTTCTTCATCTGCCCTACTGACTGAGCCATTGAAGCTTGAGTGCTGCAATGTGTCTGTTCTGCTCTTCAAGCCCTGATTCCTGAATGAGACAGTGAATTCACTTGAATTTTGAACTTCAGGATCTCTTTTACTGTATTGTCAGGTGCCTAGCAACTCTGCCAATGCTCATCAATCCTAAGCTAAGTCTTTTTTCTCTCCTGGGTGTGTGCTGAAGTCTTTAGCACTGTTGTCTATTGACCAGATTAATGAATAAGGGAACTGAAATCACCACTTCTGTGTAGGTTTCAAAGCCTACACCAGAGTGAGAGTCTCCATTACCATGGCTTGGGCTTCAGGTCATATTCTCTATGACGTACCAGAGGCTTTGAAGCCTGCCTCTGAGGGTAAACCCCTAACGCCTACCAAATCACTAGACTATCCATCTGCTTAATAAAAACAAATGGACCTGTAATGGAAAGTACTGAGGCCAGACCCATGACTGGAAGTAATCAGCGTTCCTCCATCGACTTCTGCCATCAAATAAATCAGTGTTACGCCGGAGAAGAATAATTCCCCCTACATCATTACTATTGAATAGGTCTATATAGCGCAGTGTGTCTGATGCTCATTTTGGTTAATGCAGCCTCAATTCTATTTCACAATAGGACTGTTTTTTCCCAGTACGGAGTCATTCAGTAGCCTGCACGTTCAACAAAGGCACCGCCTGCATTCCAGCCTCTTGCCAGCAAGCCCATGATTTGTGTTTGGCTTGGTGTTTATTGTTGGGGTATTGTTTATGTGATGTAGAGATATAAACAATGCTGATTGCGTGGACAGAAATTAATAACGGCATTGCACAAGTCTGAGGGTTATCTGTATTTTTAGCATATGCCAGGGGTTTTTGGGTTGGTTTGGTTTTGCAATTAGGAAATAAATGTTTAGTTTATGAAACGTAAAACACTGACGTTCCAGAATTTGGGATTAAATTTGGGACTCCTGGATTTAAAATGTGAGCATTTACTGCTGGACTTCATAGTTTCACCCCTTATGTCTGTGCTAGTGCTCCAGCTGGTTTTGCAACTGTGTCTGTACTAACTGAAAATTGGGGCTTTCCTGAGACCTCGTCCATCCCAGGAACTTGATAATAACTCTGGCACCATGTACATATGGAATGTCCTCTGCAACAGCACCACTGTCGATATCTCTACACAGCTGGCCCTGCTGAGATTGGCCCTCATGCCAAATCTGAGGCATCAGCAGGCAACAGAGAGGTCTCATGTAACATCTGTGATGTAAAGAAGGAAAAAAGGAGATTTCCACTGAATTCTGCCTTTACTTATTTTCATTAGTCAGTGCAAGTTTGGAAATCCCAGGAAATTGGAGGTTTTCCTCCTAGCTTCAAGTTCTTCCAGTGTATACAAGGTGAATGAAGCTTACTTATAAAAAATAAAAACCTAAGGGAAATTGAAAAGATTTTATCAAAATGTATCTTCTTTTTAATGAGAACATATTTTGAAACCCTTATGTTCTTCAACCAACAGTGGATTGCACATAAGAAAATTTAACTGTTATTGACTCTGCTGAATAATGGAGTTATATTTTTTAAGGTGAGTGGGTGAGATGTATATTTTTGTACTTAAGGTCTGCTTACTTTGCTGTTAGTTTAAATGATGATTTTTCCTTTCAAAACCCATGGTAGCGTTCCTCCAGCCTCACCCTCCCCAGTACTGTGACAAATGTACAGAAAAGCCATAAGGGAGAAAAAATTCCATGCAGCAATAATATTTACCATTGCAGCAGCTTTGGTGTCTTAAACAAGCATCCTCCACCTCCAAAGAAACATTCTCACCCACGCGGTGCACTTAGCAGGGTTGTACCACGCAAGCCCCACATTCCCACCCACACCACCTAATATCAAACACACCGGGAGTTGCAGAAACTGTGATTTGTGTTGTAAAATCCCTTAGTCTCATAGCATAGGGGATCCCAATAAAAGCTTGGGGGCTCCTGGGACCTGCATTCACACAAATGCATTCATAGTGTCAATCATAGCCGGGATTACAAGGACGGCTTTGAACTTCCACACTATCTGAGTGGTACTGGTGGATGCAAAGGCAATCTGTAACTCAGAAAATGAGATAATGTTTCTCCCTATCTCTGTCACATATGAAGGGTTGTTTGTCTCTCTCAGCCTCCTGTGTGCCTGGTTAAATGGGCATGGTGGAAGTTGCAGTGATTTTCAGTTAGTTTGAAGACTAAGATGTCTTTCTTGCATGATGGCAGGCTCTGATACAGCTATTATCACTGAAAAATGAGGCCTTGGGGTAGCGGTTCTCTTATGGAAATGTCACTCCAGCAGCAAGTAGCAGTCAGAAAAGCAAATGAAATTTTAGGAATTCTGAGGAAAGAAAGAAAGAAAAATATGGGAGGGATTCCTATGACACAATGGGCAACGTGCTCGCATCTTAAAAACTGTGTGTGGTTCTGGTCACCTTACAGTAACTCTGGAAAAGCTACTGGGAAGATCCATCACTAAAGGGATGATCCATCACTGATGGATGGCATCTGAATGAGGAGCAACTGAACAGGCTGGTGGCTAGCCTGGCAGTGGGATGACTGCAGAGGGTATGATGGACACCTATAAAATCATGAGTGATGTGAGCAGTGGCAGAGAAGACGAATTGGAGACATCCAGAAAAGGAAAACCCATGAAACACACAAACACACCACCTCATCTCAGGAGGTTCCAAGCCTCCACCTCACATCCAAGTCTCATACTGTGGGAGGTTGAAAAAATACACCAAGGAAACTTGCCCTATTCCTATATCCATGCCTGGGCAACTGCTTTGGACATATTGAAGACAGGATACTGAGAGGGGTGGATTTGGAGACTGATCACGTAAGGATATTTTTACAGGTTTTTTACCTTCTCGGTGCACCTATTTTTAATGTTTGTTTGCTCCACAGAGCAGCACCAGAGTGGGAAGTGAGTACATGAACATGTTTGGTAGGTTAAATATATAAGATTGAAGTGTGGGGAAAAACAGCTTATTAATATTCCCTGAATGAGGGTGTGCTATCTGACCATAAATGGTTTGTGAGAATACCTCCTAGGAGCTGCGTCGTTCCAAATAAATGACAGAGGGAAAAACTACCAGAGGTGGTTTGCAATTATACTCTCCCTCAGATTGGAAACTGGAACGAAAAATATAAGAAACCTCATATTCACGGGAAACAGCATAGCACACTTGGTGAGAGGCAAAGATTTTGCAGGAATAGTTATATTACCTAAAGAAATAAAATAAAATTCTATTGACTGAAAGATATCTGTCTTTCAAGCCACAGACATATTTACTAGGGTGTGCAAGAAGGCTCATGGAGGTAGGTAGTGGGTGGACCAGGGGGCTGGAAGCCAGCAGGGTCCTGTCTTCTCCCTCTAGCTACTGAGATTTTTCCTGTCAGGTCCCTTGTTGATACAATCTCTGTTGTTTGCAGCTGAGCAACTGAATTTTCAGGGGTTTGCAGTGCCAAAAAAAAAAAAAAAAAAAAAAGAGAAGAAATATTTTGTGTCAGCCTCAAAAAATTTGAATTATTAAATGAAAGAAAAAGGGAAAAAAAAATTGTGCCAACCAAACCATTAATCCCAAACGACTTTTTTATTTCAGCCTTTATAGAGAATATTTTTTTAATGATGTCACATTCAAAATTAGAAATGAAACAGTTATCTTAAGAAATTTTTGGTTTTAATTGCTAACTGGATGTGAACACTCTCAGTGCTGTAATTGACGGTTTAAAAAAAACAAAATTCTTTGTGAAACAGGATTTGTGCAAAAAGAAATTTTTCAGCTCTACTGTGAACAATGTAAACGGGGATTATCTCCCATAATGGGTTTGTACAACACCTAGCGTAACTGTATGCTTGTAACCAGTGCTAATTATAGAAGAATAATAACAAAAATGCTAAGTGTGTATCTGAATTTACCTAAACCTTCTAATTACATTGAGATTATCCACAGAACTGAGATGCTAAATGAGGTTCTGATTCAACAGCTGCAGAGATAAAAATAACTTCAACCTACCCATCTCTTCATATTTGTCTGCTTGCCCCAACAGCTGGTGCCAGACTCAGACAGTACAGAAAACGCAAGGAAATGAAGGTGGGTTGGACTGAATGCCAGCAGAGTATTTCAACTTCCTCCATGGGCTGGATCCTAACACGGGGTTAAGACTTATGAAAGAGTGCAGCTGAAAGAAGCTAGCTTGACTAGGCTGAGACTTCACAGCTCACTTTCCAAAACCATTTATTTATATCAGATTTGAGCCCAGTCCAAAAACCTAGACCTCACACTCCAGACGTTAAAAAGCAAGGAAAAACATTCAGCCCATTCAGCCTTTTAACCTCACCCTGCTGATCTTTACACAGAGGATAACCATTAACCAAGGTTCCCTCTCTATTTTCCAAGTCTTCTGCCCTCAGAGCAATAAACCATTTTTTTCCTGCTATCCTGGATTTGTTTACATGTTTCCTCCAGTCCCTGTATGTTTTGGGATTGCAAACTTTCTTAAACAAGTATAATTTGATGAGAAAAGCAGCTGTGCAATAGCAAAGCTCTCATGCAGTTTATGCTCCATTTTCCCCTCCGCTGTTCACCAGGGCTGATGTCCTCCTCAGATTTCTTTGCAACAAATGCAGACTTTTCATAGCTGGCCATAATAATCCAAAAATATCACTCTCATAACTAAGAAGCATATGTGTGTTGCATGCTAACAACCGTAGTTAAGCTTGCTGGATTAAGTACACCACTCTAGTGTGAGCCGAAAAAACTGCATATCTTCATCCATGGTTTCTACATGCCCTTTCAGAGTTTCCATAGCTGCTTAGTAGATGATTTCGTTCACCCAGCTGGTTTCAGGAGGCAAATAAAAAAGTCCCTTTGCCTCTAAATTTGATGTCATCTTTCTACTGAATGGCATTAAAGTCTATTGTGGGTTATGCCCAGTGTTAGACAAGACCATATGTAAACTGGCTCGTGTCCAAAGCCAGTACGTTTCAGCATGTGCAAAGCCAAAGGTATTAAAAAAATTTATAGCCTGAAGCAGCATTCCAGCCAAAATCTACAAGTCTCAGAATAAGAGAGGACTAAGAATACAAACAAGAGATTTGTTTCACCTAGTCAACATCCTGTAACGTTCCCAGCAGAGTAGAAGTGGGACTTCTCTGACTTAAACCCCAAGAATCTCATCCCCGAAGGCAAGCATGTTAAGGGTACTTAGCTGATTAATTTCAGTGGGAATGAGGTTTCTTATGGCCCTTTAGAAACACAAGCCTAAACACAGAATCACAGAATGGCAAGGGTTGGAAGGGACCTCCGGAGATCATCTAGACCAACCCTCCTGCTAAAGCAGGGTCACCCAGAGCAGGTTATATAACCCAAGGTTATATATCCCCAATAAGGGCACTTTCTGGAGGAGTTATCCTGCTTTTCTTTACAGTCATGGAGAGAAATAGGCATTTTGAGGCATCTGCCCAGATTTAGACACTTACTTTAGAGAGAAACAGATCATTCACTGCGCTCCACAGACTCTAGTCACTAGATCTCTCTTGTCCAGAAAGGGAGCTGAGGTTTGTCAGCTGAGCAGCAGACATCAGATGAATGTCACTCTCTATGGCCTAGGTATTTACTATTCCCAATGTCTGTCTCAAAGACTCTCATCATTTCACCATCCAACCTTTCCTGGTTCTGGTTTGCTTTTCTCCATGCATGCTCCACCAGGGCTAGCCTCAAGGTTTTTATCTTTTTCAGCAACTAGAGCATCAATTCTCTCCTGGCATCCAAAACCCATAACCCAGCAGCTCCCAAGCTTTTCTCACCTCTTCTCTCTTCCATAATCATAATACTTCTTCCATTTATACTTTCAGGCTGGCCACTCTCCTTGGCCCCTTGTTTATAATGAAATAAAACATATGCTATTTTGGATAAGGATTGCAGTAATCCTGCCCATCTGCTAAATATCTTCAGCTGAGCCCTGAGCTTCCTCCTCCAGAGTAGTCCTGTGCAAGACCAGCTCCCTTATTAAAGCTCACCAATATTGTGTCCCTGCAATTACACTGCCTGGTTTTTTTGGAAGGGTTTAAATTTCCATTCAAGATGAGAACACACTGGAACTAATAAAAAGCAAGTGGCTCTCTGCCACAGCTTGCTGGTATCCTAGTTCTGTTTGTTGCTATATATGTTTCTCCAAATGGTTATTAAACAGATTGCGTTCCCTTCCAACTAGTTGAAAATATGAATTTCTTCTGCTGGTAGTGCTGTCTTCCACCCTGTGGAGTTCTCTTTTTGGAGTAATTTCTCTGTAAAGACGACACTCACTGATGTGCATTGTCCTCCTTCTTCATCCCAAAGGGGAGCTGGCACAGACTTCAAACTGCATCTCTAACTGCATTTTGCAAAAAGCCAGCCCTCACCACTGATATTAATATGTGTCTGCAAAACATCTCGCTCAGGTCATCATCACCATTAATTCCTGCCTTGTGCTTTCCTCTGGAGAGCATAAAAATGCTTTGCAAAAGAGAGAGGACTATCAGCACTTCTCTGGAGAGGGAAAACATGAGTTTCCAGTTCAGCCAAGCTCTAACCCGTGGTTCAAGCAGTTACCAGCCAGACTGCCTGCTCTGTCACCCTGCTGGGGATTATCTCCACAGCAGAGCTGATGGAAATGAGTGTGTGAGCTCTCATAAATCACTTCAGGGTGAAGTTCAGGAGCTGAGCTCTCATAAATCACTTCAGGGTGAAGTTCAGGAGCTGAGCTTAAGCCCTTTCCAATACCTGAGCACCTCAGGCATGTACACACACACACCGTTCTGCTATGCTGTCCATAAGTGCCACCAAGGCAGCAGGCACAGACCTGGCCTGGGATGCGGAGTTGTCAAGAGAGATTGAAGAGCTGCCACTTGCCCTTTTGACACCAGCCTGGGAAGCCACATGGACCCAACAAGGCCACGTCCTGCCCCTGTTTCATCTGTCCCACAATATTGCATCTATCCCATCCCCTATCTATCCTGCGTCTGTATTCACCGTACACAGGACCTTGCCATGCAAATGCTGCGCTGCACTCTCGGCCTTCCACTGCGTGGTAGGCACTGCTGAAAGCATCACAGGTCATTCAAAGGGACACAGCTCGGGTCTTTTTGCGGCGGCCCTAGCTCATACATTGTTTAGACTACATCTCCCATTCACTTCTTATCTGAAACCGTCATCAGGAGAAACCCTTCATGCCAGATGAGGTGTGACGCTACTAGAGTGTGACTCATCTGGCATATTTCAGGATTAATTGAACCACAGCCTAAGGGGTCCCTAGGGAAACCAAGTCAGACGTTGGTGTCTAGAGCTATGTGGAAAGAATCTCATCTTTATGCTAACTGTTCCCATATTTAATCTTCTCTATGACTCCACTGCTGTTTCACCAACCCTCCATTCTCACTCTGAGGAACATAAAAATGCCTGTTTACATCTTGATAGTGTGTGCATCTGTGCGCCCACTACACAGAGGAGTCAAGTCCCATGTGCACCTGACGGTTTGGGAACATAACCCCCATATGGCTTTGTGCTCATAACACCTTTAATCAAATATGAACATTTTTCCCCAAAACAATGAAATCCTGGGAAGAGAGTAATTAAAGCACATTCAAGGGAGATCACAGGTAGAGCACAAAGCACAGAACAGGAAAGACACAGAGAGATTCATCGTTGCAAGAGCAGCTATGGACACAGAAATTACTGACTTCTCACAACCACTGTCCAGTAAAAGAGCAGAAAGAGGCATTTAAATAAAGATACCATTCCTCTCCATAAACCTTTTAGCAATTCCCTTCAGTTAAATTTGGTCCAAAGTTTCTCACTGAAACCATTGACATTGGCTGCCAATTAAAAACTTCCAAATGGATAAATTTCATTTACCTTTTTGTCATGTTGCAGTGCTAAGAGAGATCTAAGGCAGACAACATCAGAGGGGATTACTCATGTATCCAGAAGCAAATACATTCCTTAAAAAGGAATAAAAAAATCTCTTTGTGACTACCTTTTAGAAAATTCCTGGGAGGTTATTCAAGGGATCATAAGAGACCAGAACACTATTACAAATAATCAGAATGTTTTTTTTAATCTGAGCCAGAGCATATGAGGAATGACCCAAAGCTAGAAGCTGTACTTTTAAGAAGGGACTGAAGGAACTCTGTATCTTTTAACCTCCTTCTTTGGTGTTTGACCCATCAATACTTCTACTTTACAGCTTCACGACAGTCATTGAATTCACCTGTGTCGAATTGGCATCCCAGAATGATGAAGCAAATACTGAATTCCCAAGGAACCAGACATCAGGGCTGAGGATCAATTTTGTGCGCTCCTCATTTCTTCTCTTGCACTCGACAGGTGAATCCATGCATGCGAACAAGACCCAAATGAGGTTGTAGAGTGTCATTTTGAAAACACATTAAGTCCGCAGGCAGAAATGGTCACTCTTAATGAATCTTCATGTTTCAGCTGTATTTACTTTAGCTTTATAAATCAATAGTGCATGCTGTGACAGCTGGAGGATTGCTGCCTATACACCCAAGCTAAATCAAAAATGTCAAGACAAGTGCTCAGGATGCAGAATCATAAAAAGCAAGCCTAGAAGGGACCTCAAGAAGTGATTTAACCTATTCCCTCTCCATGCTAGCCAAGCCCAGGCCTGAGAAATGTTTCTTTAACTTGTGCAGAGATCATCATTCCACATTCTGAGGATACTGGATATGACTCATACAACTCGATATAGCCATTTAACCAACACAAACTGGTTGGAAATATGACCATAATCTCTTTCCTTTTTTTTTTTTCCCCATGCTCTGTAGAGGATGCATTAACATGGGGAAGTACAAAACTCTGTGGAT
Source organism: Egretta garzetta (assembly GCF_000687185.1). Taxonomy (NCBI): domain Eukaryota; kingdom Metazoa; phylum Chordata; class Aves; order Pelecaniformes; family Ardeidae; genus Egretta; species Egretta garzetta. Next base: position 137,950 of record NW_009260479.1, on the reverse strand, counting down.
GGGTGTGGGAAAATCCCATAGATCATTACAGGCTGGGAACTGGCTGGCTGGTAGCTGCTCTGATGAACAGGACCTGAGTGTAATGCTGTGTCCCTCAGCATGTTTACATGAGACACATGCTCTGGGCCCCTGACAATTTTGGTAGCCCTTTTCTCAGTCCCTTTTAGTTTCTTGACATCCGTCTTGAGCTAGAAGGGCTGTGGGAAAGTAGAAAAGTCTACAAGGTTTCAGGAGTGCTCTCACCAGTGCTAAACAGGGGAAGGACAACAACTTGACTTGATCTGCAGGCCATGCTCATGAATGCTGATATGGGATTTGCCTTACTCTCCGTTGGAGCACACTGTTGGTTTATATTCAGTCTGATGTCCACCGTAACACCGAGACACTGTTAGTGGGGCAGCTGCTCAGATATAGACTGGGACGTATAAACATCAGAGTTAACTGAAGCATACACATAAGAGTTGTCAGGCTGGACAGGGTATTATATCCCACTGCATATCCAAAAAGGCAGCTTGGACCAGGGATTAGTGTGAGGGACCAGGATTTAAATGCATCATCCTTTACAAACTACTTGGATTATTTAAGACAAATCCTTAAAGGCTCTAATCAGACCATCTGTTACAGGTACTCAACATCCTAATTACAAATCCCACGGCCTTTTTGTTCAAGAGAGCAAAACAAATGACTCAAAGTTTAGGGATCCAATTTCCATTTAACTGTATAGTCAATGAAAAGAGTTAGACATGGTATCTAAATTAATCTGTATCAGGACATGTGAGTGTATTCCTTACCTTTTCCATGTCTTTCCTCTGTCCATGTAGTTATTTCCTACTCCAAAAAGGCATCATAAAAAAACATTCATTCACACTGTAATATGCTCAGGTAACGTGGCAGAGAAGAATATCAGTTTCACAGGCAAGTCTGTCTCAAGTACCGACTAATACTACATTTTTCAGAAGATGCTGCCAGTAAAAGTACAGCTCCTGCTACCTTTTTGTTGGCTTGTACCTTATTACTGCTATTAGCTTGTACTCTGAAGCGTGAGTTATTTGTTCTATTTAACACTGCTGCAGATATATCCTATTAACCACTGATTTTCAGTGGAACATGGTCATCCATAAATGCCACCTACAGATATGTGCTCTCCCTCTTAACCTTGCATTTGGTTTTAAATTTATCTGGTGGCAATTAATTCCTCGGTTATTTATTGTCTCTGTAATTAAACAAGCTTCCTTTTACTAATTTTAAATTAGTCACTGTTCACTTTTATCAGTCTTCTTGGTTTTGTATCAGAGCATGCCTGATTTTTCTCAACATTTTCTCAATACTCATTTTGTATTCTTCTGTCACATCCCTTCACATTCATCTCCTTGCTCCCTGCCTTCCCTCTGCCTCTTGCGGAAATCTTTCCCTGTCAACAGTCATTGCTATCACCTACCTCTGAAGATCTCTCACTGTCTACTCAATCTTTTGGGAGATGAGGTAGCCAGAAACAGGGAATGGCGATGGATTCATCATATTAGAAGATGCATATCTCCCCTTCAGCTACTTACATGAGGTTCCCTTTATAGTCAACATCAATCCAGTCAATAATACCTTTGGAGTTTGGTTTCCAATAACAAGGGTGAGAAATCAGTAGCACATGAAAGGAAAGTGGTGGGTTCTCCATCTCTCAACACTTTCAGGCACAAACTGCTCACCTTCCTTGGAGCTATGCTTCAGCCAAAGGCTGTTTAGTGAACTCACCGTAAGAAGTCCACAGTGCCAGTAGTTGATACGTCCTAGACTCAAAATCTATCATAGAGAAGACTGAACTACCCTATGCAGGAATAATCCTTTCCCATGGACTGTGAAAGGAGCAGAGGGAAACCAGCTCATTTTAGAGCAGGTAGCCTGTGTCCAACTTCACTGTTTAAATAACGGTGAGGTGACTCCCATCCCACTTACTATGTAAGAGATCAGGGTGGATGAGCTAATGATCCCATCTGGCCTTTAAATCCATGAAAATCTCTGAAATATGAGCTGATTCAAGGGACTACTTCCTCCCACAGTCAGCCAACGTAACCAATTTCTGCAAGGTAGAACTGAAGCCAGCCAAGATTTTAAAAAGCATATGCAGAGTTAAATACTATGATTTAAAAACACTGGAGAGTTTTGGGAGAAGGATTTACAGTCTCTGCTTCAGAGAAAGCAAGAAACCAAGGATTCTTCCAAGAAATGAGGATTAAGGAGAAACTACTCATGTGGCTGAATTATCTCAGAGCTGACTGCTTCATCACTCCTTTCTACCTGCAACCAAACCAGACCTGCCCCATTTTATCCTGTAATCATAAGACACACTTTTAAAATGTCTTGTGTTTGACCCACTCATCTTGACCCAGGATGTCATGGGTTTGTCGTGCTGTAACGCTGCTGTGCTCCCACTGGAGGATCCCATGCATTAGGCACTGATACCAGCAGATCAGCCAACTGTTCCTTGCATATGAGGTCTCAATGGAAGAAAGAGACCACAGTGGTTTGCTACATGGCAAGGAACGTGACATTAAAAAGCTCATTCCCCCATAGCAGCCTACAAATATGGGTTTTATCCCTACTGTGTGACCTGAGACCATGTCCATTGCGTGGCTCCATAGAGAAAGCATGCACTCATGGACTGTGTCCATGATACAGCCCGGTGTATATTTTGCATCAGGTTTCCAGTAACCTGAAAGGTCTGTCACATACTTGTCACTATCAAAGGCAGCCTACAGGACCAGGTAGACCATGATTTGATGCAGTATGGTAACATCTTATTTCAATTTTACTTAGACAGTTATAATTGAAATGGAGCCTTCTTCAAGGCAAATTTCCATGATGGATATTTTTTAAAGTCCAGCATCAAAAGAGAATGTTTGATACGAAGACTACTAAATTACCCTGAAAAATTAATCTAGGGACACAGTCTTACATTTCTCCTCCCAAATGAGCATGTAATTAAACATTCTTTTTGCATTTGAGTAATTTCAGTGAGCTTCAAGCCTTTGGGCTACATTCTGAAGTGGAAGATTGATTTTATAGAGGTTTTGATGAAAAACTGGTTATGCTTTTGAAAGCTATTCCATTTCTGTACCACGTCTGAGTGAGCTGCATCCCCCTTATGATTCCAGTGACTTCACTGGAGATTGATATGAATTAAATATGACTGACTGGTGGTGCCTCATAAATTTCCAGATACCCATACGGTAAATGATTCTGCACAGTTAGAGGACCTGTGGCTTAGGACGTATCCCCAACTACAGATACTGCAACATGCCAGATGATTGCTATTAGAAGGCATTGTCACTGGCGTGCGATTAGAGTGCTGACTTGGCAGATGGGCTCCTCTGCTCAGAACTACGAGGCAGCTATCGCAGCTCTTTCAGAATGGCAATAAAATACACCTCAAACCTGAACAGATAGTCAAAACTTTGGCAGACCAGCCAGTATAAGAAGCGAACTAATCACTTTGTTGTGGTGATGTGCCCAAGTTAATCAGCCAATTAGTTTATTAATGTAATCGTCTCTAATTATTAATTATATTATTAAAGAATTAATTATATTAATAGTTAATAATCCCTAAATTATTAATTATATTATTATTAGTCTATTAATTAATTAGTTATCAGGAGCATCATGCTTTCCTCATGTTTTCATTTCACTGTAAAGGGCTGATCGACTTACCACCCCGTGAAGGAGCTTTGGAGGGTGTACATAAATACTGCACTTCCTAGGAGAGAGCCACCTTGCGGGTGTTTGTCAGTCGAGGGAGATCATGGAGTACCATGCTCAGATCAAAAGAGGATCATGCTCCAGGAGCTGACTCAGCTCACTGTGGAAAAATGCATCCACTTCTTGAGGACACAACCTGTGCTCCCTTAAGTCTAGCCAGAAGGTTAAGTTCTGGTTTGGATTCATTTCTCATCATGCTGGTGTGAGGTTCCCCTGGTACCCCTACTGCAAACAATCCTTTTGTCTGTTGATCTAGCTTATCAATGTGACATACTCATGAAAAATTGCCCGAGGTTATAAATAGTGTGCTGATGAGACCCAGCATTTGAATGCTGGCTATGTCTTCACGATAGCATAAGCCACCTCTTGAACTCCAGATAGTGCTTTTCTTAAACTACCTCCTGTGCAAATACAAAGGACTTGAAACCTTTCTGCAGTGCTGGAGCCCAGCCCAGTGGGATCACCTGGCCATCGTGGGAGAGCAGAGTCCTGGCACTCCCTGCCGTGCCACGCCACATAAATCAGCCCAGTAGCCAGAAATCAAGCCCTGAGCAGACACGCCTTGTGAGGATGCTGAGTAGCAGACCTGGAAGTCACACGGGCACAGTCAAAGTATTTTGTCACACAGAGCTCACTGCAGTGCTTACGAAGTTCATATGCCTGAAAATAAAAGCTGTCTCAAGATCTCCATAGCATATCTGTGGTATATCTCACTGCTATGAGATACAGGTGAAAGAGGATGATAAGTATATAGTATGTGAAGGTTTTATGGCTTAGCCTCTATAAATAGTCTTCAGATTGCTTCCACAAGGTGATTATTAATCCACACCTGGTTAGGTAAGAAAAGGAATCTTTTTAAATCCCTCTAATGAAAATCATGAGTTTTTTAGCTATCTGTCTTTATTTGACCCTCTCTTTAAACAACAGATAAATGGAGAAGTCTTAATAGGCTTTGGAAATGAATGGAATTTACAGGGTTACACGAATATATATACAGATTTTAAGATAGTTTATCATGTTTAATTATGTACCAAAACCAAAGTATCATGCTTGTAGAAGTGGATTTCAAGCTGATGACCATCCTTTGAAGGAGCCCACGGGTAACTGTTTCCCTGTTTCCCAATTCAAAGCAGAAGTCAGTCCAAGCAAATAATTTCAGCTTGGATTGTTATTGTTTGTATAACCATTGCACTTATTGGCTTTATGGATTGGACAAATAAGCCTAAATTCCAAGCAAATGGAAGGGCTAAAAAGGAGAAGTGTCAGCTTGCTGAAATAGCTGGAGCGAAGAACTGTACCAGATTTCATAGAATCATAGAATCACAGAATTGTTTAGGTTGAAAAAGCCCTTTAAGATCATCAAGCCCAACTGTTACCCTAACCCTGCCATCCCACCCCCAAACCCTGGCCCTAAGCACCTCGTCTGCCCGGCTTTTAAATCCCCCCAGGGATGGGGACTCGACCCCTTCCCTGGGCAGCCCCTTCCAGTGCTTGACAACCCTTTCTGTGAAAATTTTTTTCCTAATGTCCAAAATAACCCTGCCCTGGCACAACTTGAGGCCGTTTCCCCTCATCCTATCGCCCGTTACCTGGGAGAAGAGACCAACACCCTCCTCGCTACAACCTTCTTTGGTAGTTGTAGTGAGCAATAAGGTCTCCTCTCAGCCTCCTTTTCTCCAGACTAAACAACCCCAGTGCCCTCAGCGCCTCCTCATAAGATTTGTGCTCCAGACCCCTCCATTTGAATTGGAGGGTTCACAGGCTCTCTGAATTAAAGCCAAAACAACACAGTGTCTGGGAACATTTCAGCATCAAGATTTCCATGCAGTCCACAACTTGTGTGCCTGAAATGACCTACTACATGGCCAAAACCAGAGCACAGGGCACATCTGGAGGAGATATCACTGGCTGTGACCAAGAACTTCTAGATGAGAGCATTGCCAAGGAGGAATGTCTAGTCTGATGTCAAGATGAGTGGGCCCCACACATGATTTCTGTTAAGCTAGTCACAGCTGGAGATAACGGAACCTTGGAATCCCTGTGAAATCTGTGTCTTCCAGCTTTAGACATCTATGGTCTAGGCTTCTACACCTGAACTAGTCAACCCTAAGCCGCACAGTTTTTTTTCTAAGGGGATTCATCTGACCTGTTTCAGATGTCTGCATCGGGATGAGCTACATCATCCCATGGATTCAAGTGCTTAAACATCCAGTGATCGTTAAAAGCCTGGGGAGGCATATGAACACCTGTAACACAATGCACCATAGCTCCAGAACCACAAAGGCAGTTGGAAAGAGCAACACTTCCAACACAGTACCTGTGTCTTGCCCAGCCCTAGCTGCCTGTCCGGAGAAGCACAGATGTATTGCAAATCCTGTAGATCCTGTATCGTGTTTACCACACTCATATAGCTATCCTGGAGCATCTCAAATGGCATTGTCAGCTATGTTGAAGCAAACCAATTCCACTCAGAAAGCCCAACAAAGAGGTTGGATAAGGGAGCAATGCTCTTTTTTTATGTGCAAAAGACAGGGTGGCTCCAGTAAAGCCGGAAGATTGTCTAAAGATGCAAACTGTGGGGCACTGTGATAACACTTCACTATTTACAGGCTGGCTCTTGACAGGAAGCATGCTTGCTTTTGTGGCCACGATTAAAGAAACACATGTAAATACTGACTTTTATTACAGGGCCCTTTTACTCTCCAGGAATAGACTAAGCTTTGTGCAACATGAAAAGCACAGAGATGTCCTTGCTGGAAAACTCATCCCGCTGTTGACTGCCTCAGCAAAGGCTCAGGCTCTGTGGCCTTGACGAAGATAGTCCCTGCAGAGAGGAAAGGAGGTTATCAGAGGAGGTATAAATGCCATCGCTGCTCCTTAAGGTGAAACAGGTTTCACCCTGATTGCATCAAAGAGTTAAAAGCAGCCATCATTTCCCTTGCAGAGGGCATTTTGCAGCCTGTGGTTTGCAAGCGTGGAATGCAGTAGCAGCAGAGAGAAGATGGGAGACAGCCACTATTAATATCTAACTCTTTATATGGTGTTTGACTCTTGTTTGGGCCTGACTGGTTGCTCTGATATACAGTCCTATTTATCTGATCTGGGACATTTTTCACTCAGCTCAGGAAAGCCCTAAGTCCCCAAACAGGAAACAATTTAAATAGACATTTAGCTTTAAGCACTTACTATAACCCCACCAGCTTCAATAGGGTTTGAGTAACTGAAATTTAGAACAAATCTACTTTTTTGTGGATAATTTCTCAAAATGAAGACTTAGCTGATTGTAACCCCCAATTAAGAAATCCCTTGTTAGCTTTACATTGTTTAAAATTATTATTTTCTCACTTGTTAGCAAATTGGAACACTGGATTCCATTTTAGAGTTGATTACGGTCTCCCATTTTGTAGTCATCCTTGGTACAGAGGGTAGTAGAGAACCTTGGTTTGACCTGAATGTGGGTAAATGGGTAAATCAGAACATCTTTAGATCTGCAACTTGGATCTGCATATCTGATGCTGTGTCCTGTGGTCTCCGCCCATACTGCTGAAAAGCTTTGACAGAAAGTGTGGAGACTTGATGCAGCAAGTTTCCAGAGAAATATGCATCATCAATCAGATATGCCTGGAACATACACATAAACAAAGGAAAATTGGTAAGCTGCTGTTAAACACGATGGGGATGACTCACTGCAGAGTGAGTACAACCCACTCACCTCCCCAAACAGTATGAGATATGGCACCGTTGCCTTTGAATTCACCCTCGGAAAACTAGTGGCATTAAGGAGGGAAAGGATATTGTCAGTTTTCTAGCCCAGCCGCTCTTCTCAATGGCTTGGTTTATGTGCAAAAAACTTCCATCGCTCCCGGTTTCTCTTGGGAATCTTGTCTGCTATGAATGCTTGAAGAAAGTAGGATCCCAAAGGGGTCAGCAGAGGTATTTGTTTAAGAAGGTCAGTCCCCTGTCTTACCTGTGACCAAAAGCTTGGGTACCTGAGAAGAAAATTTCCCACGAATGCCTGGTGCTGTCCTCAATGTTTGCATTAGGATGTTTGTTCCTCTACCAACTGCATACAGCCCAGTTTTCAGGCTATCTCTAGCTCAGGATGAACCAGTACACAAATGCCACTCCCACCCTGCATGAAGTCACAGAATCACAGAATTCCAGACTGGCAGGGGGTGGAAGGGACCTTGGGAGATCATCAAGTCCCACCCCCCTGCTCAAGCAGGCTCACCCAGAGCAGGGGGCACAGGACAGCATCCAGGCGGGGGTTGAAGATCTCCAGAGAAGGAGACTCCACAGCCCCCCTGGGCAGCCTGGGCTAGGGCTCGGGCACCCTCAAAGTCAAGAAGTTCTTCCTCACATTCAACTGGAACCTCTCATGCTTCAGTTTGTGCCCATTGCCCCTTGTCCTGTCGCTGGGCGCCACTGAGAAGAGTGGAGCATGAGTGATTGCTCTTTGCTATTCCTAGCCAAAGTACTTGTTTGCTGACCAAAATGTGCGTGATGCAGTATGCAACCCAAATATGTAAAACTGCTCTGCTCTGAAGGGTTTGCAATCCAAGAGGTAGACACAGAAAAGAAGACACTGTAGAGACACAGAGGACTGAGTGTAATTAGAGAGATAAGGTAGCATTAGGGAGAAGACTGATGTTATAAATGCCAAGGGTCATATTTTTTGTTGAAGCAAATAAATAAAACTTTGTTGAACCCTTGTGAACCTCACTGGGGCTACGCCAAACCTTTAATACATGAGGAGCCAGTCCAAGGCCCAGCGGTGTAGCACCTCAGAGGCAAAATCCAGTACCAAACTGCTCTGCCCTTGAGAAAGGCCAGTCATCTCTCTGTGAAATCCCTTTCAGAGCCACCAGATAATACAGGAGACATCAGCACAGAGCCTACACATCAGGAAAGCTTAATAAATGCAATGCCATTATCTTAACTCAAAAACACTGGAGCCCGATGTTTCACTTCCCTCGACAAATATTATGTCATCTTCTTGGATAATGTTTAGCTCTCCATGGGAAGCATATCTTTATACGTCTGATATTTTCTGATTGGCTACAGCAGCATCCACAGTTTAAAATCTTTTTCCCTGAAAAACCCAGTGCCAAACCTCCTAGAAGGTGGCTGTAATTCACAGGCATCAAAGTAATGCTTTAGCTTTAACTCCTTCACTGCCTTTCATCTCTTGATACAGAAAATGAGAACAGGGCCTCTCTTGGGAAATGATTGCTTCTGGAATATCATTATGTCATTGGCATTTACACTGTCAAGAAATGACAGGAACCGTGGAAAAGCTGTTGTCAATCCAGTTAAGTCTAACACGATTTAGTCTGCAAATACTCCTGGATTAGAAGAGAATTTCCCTGTTTTGTGTAGTTAGTCTGGCAGGTTTGGGGCATGAAACTGTTTTCTGCTTACAAGGAAAAAAGAGTTGTCTGGGGGAAAAAAAAAACCCAAAACACCAAAATGGTCTGGAAAATTACATTTATGTCAGACAAATTCCTCCCAGACAGCATTCATTCAAGAGAATGAACTGTCGTTCCTTATTCCCCCCTGAAACTGTTTTATTTTGCATATGCATTGAAGGGACTTAGAACATGATATTTCTCTCCGTTAGTAGATGTAACATTTTGCTAACATGTAGTAAGGACGCTTAATTCGCTTGCACAAATACATCCTGAAAGCAGCAGATATATAAGAAATGCATCAGACAAGGGAATCAAGCAAGCAGCATAAACCCTTAACTGATATTTAGCAGCTCAACCAAGAGACCTGAACTGCAGCAGACAGTCTTTAGGATCTGATTCATAGCAAGGAGGGGTGGAGGAAGAGCTCCCAACCATAATACCTGGTTGGCCTCTTCCTCTCCAAAAGGTTGTAACTTTGAGCAAAAAGGGACACGCAGAGCTGTTCTCATTTCTTTGCTGCAAGGAAGATTTTGAATAGCAGGTCTGAGTCGAAAGCAAGGGATATCCCAGCTAAACAAACAGAAGGAAAATCAATAGTCTTACAAAGGGTGTTCATCGACTGCCAGAAAAAAACCCAGGGGGCTGCAGAAATTCATTCTTCACTGATATGACAGTGGCATTGGTTTGTTTGGGATATGAAACAGTGAGCTCATGGGAAAGCCCTCCAAACAGGCAGATACCTTCACATTAACCACTCAGAGAGCCTCTGATTTAATTTCTTTTCTTTGGAAACAAGATTTCTGAGATGTATGATAGTCAGTCAGCAAGTTTCAGACTCAGGTGGTTTCCTACGGAGCTGCAAAAAAAGCGCCCTCAGTTTGGGGGGGTGG
>NW_009260479.1:118522-127659 GCF_000687185.1 Egretta garzetta | reverse complement strand
GGTGGGGGGTGGGGGGGAAGAGGGGGCTGTATTCCCCTCTCCGTATCCTCCATCGTCATGTCCAAGCCCCAGGCTCCAGCAAGAGCCTGTGGTCTCTGTGCCGTTTGCCTGACCGATGGCTGCTGGGGAAAAAGCCTGCACGGTTTGGGCGTACCGCACTGCTGGCCAGCCGCCAAGCAAGGGCCCCGCTCTTGTGCAAGCAATCGACTTGAAAACAGCTGAAAGGACCAAGGCCGTTGTCTGCTGAGATGAAAGAGCTCCCTCTTTGCATGCAAAAGAGGGGAACGAGGACAGCCTGAGTTTGCTGGTCATTTTGGAAGAGGAGTGGAAAATGAAAAAAAAAACCAAAAAATCACAAGAGCTCTTGTGACAGATAAATCTCAATGAGTGCCCTTGTGTATGTTCAGTGCTTTGGATGATAGTTGGACCTTCCTTTATCCATGGGTTGGACTTAGAAGAGAGAAAAAGTTAGCTCAGGCCAGCAGGTGTGAAAAAATGGGAGAGCGCTCTGCAGCATGGCCATAAATGCTCTGCTGGGCACTGACTCCTGATCTCCATCTCCTTCTTGGGATCTGGCTACCCATAAATCGGAGTCCACTGCCCTCCAGGGCTCTGCCAGACCCCTCAGGACTCCAGCACTCATGGTGCTCAGACCAGCTGGATGGACCATGCAGATCTTCATCAATAGTAGGAAGGCAATGAACAATGGTGACTTTTGAAATGTCATCATTTTCCACTTTCTTTCTTGCTGAGATAAATGTGACTGTTCAGACTTCTCAAAACTGGTTTCAGGCTCACAGCAAACTCAAGCAGATTCAGTCTCACAGGTTTTGCAGATTTTGTCCACAGCTGGTAAAACCAGGGGTGGATGAAAGCTTGGATTGTGGAGAACCAGTACAAGCAGACAGCTTGGAAGAGCCCTGAACCTATTATTCACTACTTATTGTATTTGTCAGTTTGCACCGTGACTTGCAACACTGATTTACAACATAAAACATTTATCACAGAAATTACAGTGTAGAAATTCTTGTTTTCGGCTGCTAAGGTCTTAAACACAGTTCATTGTATTAGCCACAGAGGTTCTCATCACCCAGCCGGAAACTGCTGGGGGTTTGATCTATGGACACCAGCGGCAAATACTCCCTGTACAGAGCAGCTCTGTGATGCATTTGACCAAGCTGTGTAAAATGTTCCATTTCCCGCCTCCTCCACAAAAACATCAGCTGTGTCACATCCTCTAATGATAAGGTGGAGCCTTTATCTCAGTCTCTAGAGCGTTATGTTCCAGCCCAGGCTTTTAGCTTGTATAATCTCTGGTGTCAATCAAGAAGTTGGTACCCTGCTTCATGTGGCTTCTGCTGCCAGACTCTTCTTGTGAGAGCAAAACGCTTCTTCATGGTGGCCATGACCTGGGTGGAAACCTACCTCCCCTGCACAGTTTATTTTAAGAAATATGGTTGTAGTGATGCTAGGTATTCTGCTTATCGACTTTCTGCACAGATAACACTGCCATTACTACCTTGTCTCTCTTCCTTTGCTCTGCAAAGCTCTATGAAGAAAGTAGGGAGGAAGAGGCAGCACCCTATTTCCTCTGTAGCTTTAGCACATCATGTACCCTGGAGCGGTTTTACCATGTTCCCAAGTGTAAATGGTGCTGTTTTAATAATGCATGGGCTTCTACTTACCTTAACTCATTCCGTCTCCAGCAGACTGCCATCTTGAGTTCAGAGAAAGTTCTTGCTTGTTTGTTTCTTTGTTTGCACGGGTATTTTTGGTTTGTTCTTCCTGAGCCTGAAGAGTTTCTCTTTTCCTGCCCAAGCATACATAAGAGTTTTTAAAAAATTATTTTTAAGAAAACTGTTTTATCCAAGTACTTCATGAGTGAATGGTCCCCTGTGGATATGTAATAGTAACTGCAAAGCTTATTTTTCTGCTCCCAGTGGCATTGATTGTGTGAAAATAAATGTTGAGTACTACGAAGCAATTAATCCTTAACTCTCCTAGGAGCTTGGTAGGTAATTATTACTATCTTTAGCTTACAGAGTGAGGTGAGCAACAGGAGCTGGATAACTTGTCCTTGCCCCAGAGACCAGGGACAAGATTGTAGTCTGCTTGTATCAAGTAGATCCTTTTAATTGAAATATTCCATTCATGCTCTTCATATGGTTCACGTTCTGCTCTAACGTTTCCATCTCTGCTGCTCTCATAGCTTTATGAAGCTATGTCATTGGACAGGTGGAGATTTCTGGGAGAACTTCTCCACTGGGTAGTTGTTGGGGACAGTTGGGGACAGAAAGGAAAGGAGGTCTGAGCTTTTGGCCCTGCTGGATGGTGGTCAACTCATTTTAGATTTCTCCAAGGGCCACACTAGTATCTTCACAGAAAGCTACACCATGCTGATCTGTGCTGCTCTGCTAGCTGGGTAGCCAGTTCAGAACACTCTGTGCTCCACTGAACAGCAAAGACATAGTTAGGAGATGAACAGGGACCATCAAGAGCTGCTCCTCTGACTCTCAGAATAACCAAAGTCACTGAATTCCTTGGGTGAGGTTAAGCTCTCTATCCAGGCACCCAAATCTCAGTGTTGACACATAGCTGTCTAAAGTCCCATAGCAGCCAGTGGAGAGCTGGTCAGTCCAGTCAGCAGGGCCTGGAGAGCAATTCAGCTCATCTTGCACAAGCATTTAATTTGCTGAATATCTCTTGAGGCTCCACTGATTTGAGGCTCCATTCACCTCCTAGACATAAACCCAAGCGGATGGACCTGATCATTCATTACAGGAGGGAAGGAGTCTTCCAATACTCCCTTGCTCTCACAGCTCTTATCTGAACCATTCACAATGCCGTAGCAGTGCTCTGGATGGTTGGCCTCACAGCCAGGAATAACATTCTGTCTCCAAAGGCAGTGGTCTTCATGGCTGAAGGTTTACACTTAGTGAACCTTTGCGGATGACATCTACTTCAGAGCAAGGTGTTGATACTTGGAGAGAACTCAAAGCAGATGGTAAGTGGAAGAAAGATGCTTTACAGAGGAGGTCTTTAGAATTAAGATCACATTTAAGCTAGGAGAATGGAGAATACACATTCTCAAGAAACAGGTTTTTCTGGTGGTGGAACTCGGGCATGGCAAATGATGTTTGCTGGATTTGTGCATAAACTGAATGTAGTGTGATTATTAGACTCCATTGTCTTAATCAGAGCTTGTAATTTTTCTCTGTGTCCCTTTCCTTAATGGCCTCATTTACTGAGATCCTAAGGGTTATCTCTTTTGCGCTACTCACAAAAACCCCATGAATAAATCACAGTGACATGTTGAAGACCTCAATAAACATTTATCCAACAGACTAGAGGACTTAGCTGCACCTATGCTTATGCCCACCGTGCTTCTGGCCAAAGTGTAGTTAGTACCACTCAAAGCTCATAACTTATAAAAGGACAACACGCTGTCTGTATAATCTTCAGCCAGAAGAAACCTGAGAACAGGCCAGGAAACAGCGTGGTAACCCAAAACCTATCACACTGATGGTACTGCCTCACGGAGACGGAGCCCAGCTTCTGTACCTTGTATTTTACTAATATCATAAGCTTGATGGAGTAAACCCATTTTTTTTTTCGGGGTTAGCAGAGCACAGTATGATCCTGACCCACAACTGGAGGCGGCAGGCACTAAAAAAAATGCAGATATAAAAATCATTAATTCTTGTTAATAATCTCGTACTGCAATACTGCTTGTGTAAAAGGTAAGTATGATCTACATTCAGAGGATCAGACCTCCAGATGGTAAAAACCCCAAGAAAATCCCATGGAGATGATATGATATGATATGATATGATACAACATGATATGATATGATATGATATGATATGATATGATATGATATGATATGACTGATTAACACCAGCTGAAAATCTGGCCCTTCCCAGTATTTTTGGCTTGTGCAATTCTCTCATGGAACCATCAAATCAATTATGGTTTTCCAGTTTCATCATTCATTCACTGAAACAACTGGTTAGTGTTTCAGTTGTTTTAAGGTCTTTGGTTTTGGTAGTTATATGTAAGCTATAAAAGGGGTTCACAAAATATATTTTATGGACTGTTCATAAGGCTGACAGCTGTATACAAATACATTAAACATCTGGTTTCAGTTTTAGCACCTTGTTTATCTTTCTTCACTTGTGAAAGCTTTTTTACCGTAACATATTATCTCCCTGTACACAGGTGAAATATTTTTTATTGAAATGCCATGGCTGTGATTCTTAATTCTTTTTGCTGGGCTTGGTACAGAGTAATCTGAATTGTGAATGGTGAGGACAGAGATAATTCAGGTTCGGTTGGATGTTTGAAGCCCTAGCTACACCGTATGAAACCTCATCAGCTGTTTACATCTGCCAAGAAAGTCATTCAGCAAAGAGGTTTTAGGGATATAGGCTGACTTCAAGTGGTGGCTGTAGATGTCTACCTACAAACACCTACATTTCATGCTTGTCATAAGAAATCCCCTTACAGTCAGTAGAGATGTAGTCAATGTAGTCAATAGAGCCCAGGGCACAAGTCATTTCATCCCAAAGGATGCAAAATAAATTAGATAAAATGTGCTCAGGTGGCAATATTTAAGTTCTAAACATCCACAATTAACTAAACTGAATCCCTCAGCTAAGCTTAGGAGGGACTGATAAAGCCCATACTCGTGCACCTCTCAGGTCATCGTATTTAATTCAGCTGCCCTGTCCTGAGCCCATCTTCCCTGAGAGGCATCCAGTCATTACACAAAACCACAAAGAGATGGAGAACACTAAACTGAGTGGAGTTTGGTGGGATCATTAATCACTTCCACCAATTTGAGCGGGTGGGAGGTCTCATTCCTCTTTCAAATATTCCTGCTTTCATCTAACAGCCATCGCCTTATGCTGTCCTCTTTTTTTTTTTTCTACTGACGTGTCATTTAATACCCAATATCTTCTCAAGAAGCTGCTTAAATTGAAATAACTCACCTGCCAAATTTCATTAATAAATTGGAGAATGAAATATTTCACCTTCTCCATTCCCGGTGTTGCTTTGCGGACTGCATTCTGCTCTGAGTTAAGAAAGGTATTAAGCTCTCTCTCATTGCAGTTAAAGACTTGGAAAGTAACTTTGGCTAAGTGTCCCAGCAGGTTTACAGACAAGATGTCCTACTGGACCTGATCAGTCGGTCATATCTGCAGACACCTGTACTTCTTGGCAGAAATGGGTGCTCAGACCAATGTAACTTCATTTTGAAAAACAGGCCACTAAATGAATGTATTTGTTATGACATTGGAGTAGGAGACTGCACTGGGTAAATATTTGGAGTAAATTGAGAGCTCTCTCTGCATAGCAGTGGAACGATGCTGGCAAAGCCCGGTCCCATGCATTGATAATAAATTAGAGGAGACCGACAAAAACAAATCCAGCGGGAGAGCTGGAATAAAAAGACACCTTAGATCCACCAAACCTGAAAGTCATCTTCTACTGATTGATAAATAAGGAGACTTAAACCACAGGAAACCACCGACTGTTTATGCTACATTTTGCAAATAATGAAGTCCTGTAGGTGGATGTAATTGTTGTGTTTGCAAAACAACACAGTGAATGTTTCCTTGTCTCTAATCCCAATGTAAATAATACATGGAAATATATTTCACAGTTTGTTTATGGAATGTGATGTTATTACTTTATTTAAATAAAGTCACAAAGTGGAAAGCAGAACAGATGCACTGAGCTGGGTTTGGAGAGAAAGCTAAATGGGGAACATAACCCCAACGGCACAGAACAGCAAATCCAGCCTTCAGCAAACTGCTGCATGAATCAGCTCTCAAAGATTCTCATTCGAGACACCGCTGTTAATCGCCTTCGTATTTCTGATTGCCAGGGGCAGAGAAGAAAGAAACAGAGATGGGAAGCACCCTGGTTGCTTTTATTTACTGCTACTATTAGTCTTCACCAAAACGTCTTCTATGCATATGATATGATCCCAAGCAATGTCCAGGAAGATAAGCCATTTTATAATGGATGCCTCAGCCCGGATGTTAATTACCTTCAAGGAAGAAGGTTAAATAATGGCAATGAGGTAAGGCGGCCCCAGAGAAGATGTACTAGCCCAAGAGAGTGATGACTGAAATAATTGTGCTGCTACTGATGCGAAGAAGAATTAGATCTCCACTTGTTTCTTGATTTTTTTCATGACTCAGACGAGAGAGAAAAATGCCTTCTAGTCTTAGCAGAGAGCTTGTTCAACACCAGGCAGCTGCTACCCTCCCAGCCTCACATCACAGTCCCAAAGTTCAGCAAAACCTTTCGCAGAGATATGTTGAATGGAAAGGCAACAGGGGGGAGGACCAACCTCCCACCAGCACAGCGAAATGGAAGCTGAACTTCAGCGTAGTTTAATGGAAAGCGAAGCAAATGAGCAAAATCTCACACAACATATCTAGTTGATTTACACAGAGATAGGCTCAAAACAGAAGCATCCTTTTGGGGGGAAATACGCCTTGGTATTATAATATATCAGTAAGTCAACTTCATACTTAGAAATGCTCCTGCCCCCACCCACCTAAGGCAAAAAATAAAGGTCTAAGCCATGACCATCACTATGCCACTCCATGAAAACACAGTGCACCAATGTTTTTAATCCTTCTGGCTGCCATCCTTGTCCCAGAGAGGATACACAGTGTAAAGAATGGGTACAGAAGAGGGCAAAAAGGATGCTGAATGTATGGCACAGGCTCCAGGCCAGAGAACACGGGGCTTTTCAGCCTGCAAAAGAGGGACTGATATGAAATCTTAAGCCACATGGAGAAGGGAATGGTGTTCACCGGCAGTGTAAGATTTGGGGGTATGGGATGAAATGAGCAGGAGATGGGTTCAAATCAAACACAAGGGCTGCTCCCAGCACCATGGGGTTCACTTGATGCCTCCAGGACATCAGACTTGCTGGATCTTCATCCAGCACAGTCCGCAGGGCGATTCGGTAGCGGTAGAGACTTTTCCTGGAAAATCACTGTCACAAGACGCAAAACCTTCAGATCCACTCTCCGCAAAAAAATTAAAGGGCAACATCTGCCAATACCTTCGCCTCTTCCCCCCAAGGGGAATCGGTCTCTAACAGGCCACTTGAAAGCATTCAGGCTGCATGAATAAATGAAATAAGCAAACATAAAGTGGCTATTATTAGCAGCGAGATGCAGTGACCAGCTAATGGGCCATTCCCCTGTCATTTTACAATCCAAGCTGAGCTTTATATAGCGTTGTTGCGTGTTCAAATCGTTGTACAACTAATTGATGTAATTAACATCTTGACCCCCTTCTTACACGGGCGATTGTAAGCCACCACCAGGCTTACAATGAGTAACAAGAGGCAGGACTGGGATTTTTCACATCAAATGCAAAAGAAAAGGGAAAAAAAAAAGTCTTTCCAATACCAGCAAAAGCACAGGTCTTTCCATAAAGGGTAAAAGGGGGGAAAAATATATTAAAACTGGTTTTTTCTCACCCTTTGCATGTTATCTTTAAAAAGCAAATGCGTTAGTGATTTGTTAGCAAGAGCTGGAGACTGGATATAACTTTAGTATTTTAACCCATTTGGCTCTTCCCCTAAAAATGGCAGGTTTCCTGCTCATGTCAGTAAGTTGAACAGCCTGGAATTACGGAACTGTCTTCAGGGCCTCCCAAATAGGAGGATTTTGTTTTCTCTCCTCAGCAGGTGGTTTAAAAGACAACAAATCTGTCCATCTGCTTGAGCTTGAAAATCTAGCAGGGTTGGGGAGAAAAAAACAGCAAGGAGTATATTATTTTTTCTTATTGTTACCTTTATTTATGGGGCTTGTTTGGGTTTTCACGCTAAAGCATGCTGTGGTTCCTCTTGAGTTGAAAAGAGCATTGCCCTTAATATGAAATTAAATGCTCCCCATCGTGCTGGAGAGGGGAGGGATTTCCACATTTGCATCAAAAATGCAGGTCAATCTGGGCTTGAGCTGTTCTTCCAAAATGAGAAATCCAAGAAATGTCATGTCACTGAGCTGCACCTCAGAGCTTTTCTATTTCTGGAAGAAGCACAGAGAGAGGACATCCAGATTCACTGAACTGGGCTGGGATTTGCTAACTGTGGTCCACCTAACCCCTTCCAACCAAGCAGCTATTTCAGAGGAAGCCAAATGCCCCGACTGACTATTCCTCTCCTTTCCCACCAGTGCTGGGTCCCTTTCCCACCACAACTCAGTCCACTTGTAGAGCTCATGGCAATGTCTGGGCCATCTCCTGTGCCTCTTAACTACCACCCCTACCAGCAAGACCATATCCCATCACCCTCCTCAGTGTCCCTCAGGGCTGAACCCAGCAGGGAGCCCCAGGCCCTGCGAGGGGGTGAGATGCTTTTGCACTGCAGGCTGTGGCTCTGCAA
This sequence comes from Egretta garzetta, assembly GCF_000687185.1. Classification (NCBI taxonomy): domain Eukaryota; kingdom Metazoa; phylum Chordata; class Aves; order Pelecaniformes; family Ardeidae; genus Egretta; species Egretta garzetta. Next base: position 119,243 of record NW_009260479.1, on the reverse strand, counting down.
GCTTCTCGCTCTGGAGCTGGAGGAACCCCACGGTGACTGCGTTGGCTGCTGGATGAAAACTGAAAATCAAGCTTTGCTGCCTTCCTTGGCCTCAGTTTCTTTGCAGCCCATTGCAATGAATTATTTTTTTAAAAAAAAAGGCAAAAAAAAAAAGATAATATAAAAAGGTGGAAAGAAGATAAATTAATGAAGTAAAGAGGAAAGAAAAGAAAAAAGGAAATAAAAAGGGGGAAAGGGAGAAGCAGAAAAGGGAGGGGAAGGGTGAAAAGGAGTAAAAAGTGGGCAAGAGGTAAAAGGGGGGAGAATGGGGAAAATGGGGAAAAAGAAGAAAATGGAGAAAGACAGAAAAAGGAGGAAAAAGGCATAGAATGGGAAATGAAAAAAGAAAGATAGTAAAAGGGAAACAAAGAAAAAGGGGAAGAGGGAGGAAAAGAGGAAAACAGTGAGAAGGAAAAACGGGAAGTAGGAGAGAAAGGTGGAATAAAGGGGGGAGAAAGGAAAAAGAGGAAGAGGAAAAGCAAAAGAAAGAAAAAGAAGAATAGGGGAAAAAAGGAAGGAAAAATGAAAAGGGAAAAGAGGAAAAGGGGGAAAAAGAGAAATGAGAAAACGGAAAAAGGAGAGCGGGAAAAGGATAAAGGAAGGGGAAAGAAGGAAAAACAGGAGAAAACGAGAGAAAAAAGGAGGAAGAGGCAAAAGAAGGGAAGGTGAATAAAGGGGGGAA
>NW_009260479.1:108120-118171 GCF_000687185.1 Egretta garzetta | reverse complement strand
CGAGCTCCGCACCCGCGGGGCCGCCTTCCCCCGGTGCCCGCTCCTCGGCGCGGGGTTTTACCGGCTTTGCCTCGGGCAAACTTCGGGCAACTTTGCAAGCGCTGCTGGTGCAAGGCAGGTGTATGTGTTGGGCTTTCCTTTCCCCCGGGTAATCTAGAATACCAGCAGTCGCTTAATTTTCTTTTTGTTCAGGTCATGCGTCCTCTTCCAGGAGCGAGAGGGTCTCCTGAGTCCGGGAGCGGGAGGATCTCCTGAGTCCGGGAGCGAGAGGGTCTCCTGGGTCCGGGAGCGGGAGTATCTCCTGAGTCCGGGAGCGGGAGGATCTCCTGGGTCCGGGAGCGGGAGGATCTCCTGAGTCCGGGAGCGAGAGGGTCTCCTGAGTCCGGGAGCGAGAGGATCTCCTGAGCTAGAGGAATTCCCTTCGCGGTTCTGGTGGTTTATTTCAGGTCTGGCTCTGGGTTTCATTGCCATTCAGGTTTGCAGCCTGGCTTTCAGTTTGCTTTGGTTTCTCTTTGGGAGCTCGATTGGTTGCAAAGCTCCCCCCCCACAAAACTGAGGATAACGTGACGGCATTTCCCAGAGGCGATTCAGCGGTGGGGCAAGGGGGCTCTTGGACGGGACCTTCCTCCAGTTGAGGAACCCATGAGAAGTTGGGCAAAGTGCTGCTCTCTGACACTTAAACCTCACGTGGATGCACTGTTTGAGGAAAGAGCAGAAGCTGGGAGCAAAGGATGTGTTTCCTGGCTGCTGCGTCCCTTCTGCTTATAATTTCCATGCTTACAGGTCCCTGATTGGGGCAGTGCTGTTTCCTCCCCCGCCGCTGATGGCTCGTAGCACAGCGTAGAATTAGCAAACGGGATTGTTTCGATGTGTCTCTGTGCGTGCGCACACACACACGTGCACGCAAAAGCAAATTCTCAGCCAACAGCGCAGGCACGGGGTTCTGCACATTTCGCTGATGCTTTGTTCTTGCGGCTTGTTTCCTTGCAGCGCATGATTTCTAGTGATTTCATTTTTCTTCTGCAGGCTGGGGTCGGGGGGGGGTTGGGTGCGGGCTGTGGCTGAGTTTCCCTCTTACTTCTAATCTTTTCCTGCAGTTGTTTTCTCTCTTTGAAAGGTGAGGTCCCCTCACCAGCATCCTATTGGGTTGGGTGAGGGTTGTCCACAGGAACTGGGCTGTGCCATCGGTACTTGGTTGCGAGTCGCTTCCGTCTGCTCTGCTCGGCTGGTGACAGTGGTTCACTCAAAGCTGCTCTGTTCCCCAGCAAGCAGAGTCAGAGCAATCAAGCTGAGCCTCAGAGAGTGGAAGGTAACCCAGATGTGGCACTGCATCACTCATCTCTTCTTTCCCCTCCCCTTGTCCCTTAAGAAATGAGACAAGTGGACTTATTTCAATTTTTTTGGCTGTCACCGTGAGCCACCCAGCCATCTGCATCACTAAAGGCTTTCTTTGAAGAACAACAGGCTGGGAAAATGGATTAAAGTATTAAAAAAAAAACCAACCGGGCAATTATTTCCTGGAATTCTACAGACTTTGCTTGAGGGAAGATCCAAAATAGCTCGTGCCCGGGGCTGGAGCTGGGGAGGTGAGAAGGGGGCAGCGCTCCCATCAGCTGCTGGAGCTGCTCCAACTCCCATTTCCACTGAAGCCCATGGCAAATATCCCATTTCTTTAAACATTATTGGCATGAAGAGGTCCTGTGGGGCCGGATCCCGCAGAGAGTTAAGTCATGTAGGCTGGTGAAGTTCAACATGCAAGTGGTGGCAGGGTCAGGTCCTTACGCGGGTGCTCTTGGGTTGATCCTTGCTAGCGGTAAGCACAAATTCCTAAAGCTTTGGGATAACAGGAAGGCGCAGCCTAGGTGCAACAAAAGGGTCTTTACTGGTTCCTTTTCAACCCTTTTATTATCTTGTTGTTTCATACTTTATCTCACTTCCTTGCTCTTGGTTTAGTGGAACCATCACTGACTTTCTCATTCTTCCGTTGTGTTAATGTTCCTGAGATGTGGTTCATGCCAGGGCCTTAGAGATTCACATGCTCCTTATCAGTGCTGGTCTGCGAGGGGTGACTAATACTGAAGCGCCTCCATGCTAAGGAAAATCCCTGTTATTTTTGTTTTTCAGTTTAAACTTGGGATTCGGTGCTCATTTTTAAAGCAAAAGTAACTCTGCAATTGTAGCAACCTGGCTCTGGAACCTGCGATGGCCCAGCAGAGTGGGGTTTTGGTTTTGGTTTTTTTTAATTGTAATTTACTGAGGTAATTTTTATTGGTATGTCCTTAGAAAAACTTTGAACGGGAACAATCGGCTGATCCAGAAGTTCAGGGCTATAAAACTGTTGCAGCCATGTGGTTTCTAATTGCTGTTGTAAACTTTCACCTCGGCCTCTCGTGATCTACAAATGTGGGAAAAAAAGGGGCAAATTGGGCAAATCTCATTTGGTGTTGTTCATCAGCCCATGCTCACCAGAGCCAGGCCTCCTGCAGCGGTCAGCTTTTAACATTTTGAAGAACAGTGGTAGAATTGGGGGGGGGGAGGCATGGTGCAAATCCAGAATAATCCTTATTAGGGGTCAGTTTAGGTTTTTAGGGGTGTAATGAAGATAATCTGGCCCAGAGAGCTCCAAGTTGGGCGACTTATTTTCGGTGTGTGTTTAGTAAATGAGACGTGGATAATTCGAGCCGTTGGTGGATTCCATGTGCCTGCAGACTGCAAGCTTGTCGAATTAGCCAGATCTGTCCAGCTGGTGTAATTTGTGCTTTTCTTCAGCGTTTTATTCTGCTCCAGCCATGAAGTAGACACATGATGGAAAGGAATAAAAAAAAAAAACCTCAGATCTGATCCTTTAGCAGCCCAAGTGTAAATGCTGGAAAGGGGATCATTGTAAAAAATCAGTTAAATTTAAGCGAATGGGACAACCACTTCAGCCGTATCTGCATCTCTTCATCCTGGCATTGACTGAGAGGTTAGATAAATACATTTGAACCAAAATAATCAATGTTTTTGGCAAAGAGGCAAGGTACACGCTAGAATCCTCTAGCTTAATTCCTGCATCCAGCCCAAAGATCCTTCAGCAATGACAGCTTCTGTTTGACAAAGGCCTTGCCACAAAACCTCAATGTGTTACGGGGTGTACAATTTATTAAATTTGTGCATGTATGAATGCGTGACTGACTTTATTGAAAGCCATCTGAGAGAACCAGTTGCCCAACCTTGTATCTGGGTAGCTTGGAAAGTCTTGTTGCCCTCCCTATAATGCTGAAAGTTTTTGGAGTACATATTTTTCAGCAGTACGTACGTTTTAGAAGCTCTTATTTAGGGCATAACAAGGCAAAAGAGCAAAATAGGCAAAAACATAGACTTTGAGGGGAAAGAAAAAAATAAAAAATCCCGTGTGGAATATTTAAGGCTGTTTCCAACAGCGTGTTGCTCCAGCCCACCAGCATGTCAGCGGGGGGATTCACACCGTAATTATCCCACCCTCCCTGCAGCCGAGAGCTCTGTCTCCAGCAGGAAAACTCCAGAGAACCAGGCGGAATGGGAATCGTGATGCTTTGTAAGAGGAGATGAGTCCACCAGGGTGTTTCTTAAAAAGAGGGAAAGTCGCCAAATATTTAGCATCAGGAGGCAGATGGGACCATGGACAGAGAAAGCTGCGTGATTTGGGAATTTGGGGGGGGTGGGGGGGTGTAGGTCTGTTATTTCCTTTTCCCCCTTTTTACAGCGCTTTTAAAATGCTCTGGTTCAAGCTCCTTCCCGCTGTAACACCAGCAGTGGTGTGACAGCCAGAGGGCTGCACCAGATAAAAATGCAAAGTAGGGCACGCTGCGTTTCGCACGAAGTCCGTCCAGTGCTGACTCCTGAGGCTGCCCTGACATTTTGTTCTTGTTTTCATTGTTTCATAGCGGCGTGACTTCGCTGCGTGGGATTTGTCTCTCCTCACTTGAATATCCAAGGAGGGGACATGGTGGATGCAAAGCAAGGAGGTGCTCTGCCCATTTTGCAAATGGGCCATGAGTAGATGATGGGACCCGTGTCGTGATGCTTTGTAAAGGTGTTTCAGTTCTCCCGAGGCACCGACTGCAAGGCTGCCTTGGAAATGGCAAACATGCAGAGTTTCTATTATTTTTCAGGGGGACAGAGGGGAAAGGAAGGTTAGCTTTTTCCCTTTACCAGATGGTCTCCAGCAGGAACAACTGGAACAACCGGTATCTTGTCAAAATCAATCTCCTGCTTCCCGCATCATACACTGGCTTAGTCTGGTAGGACTGGGAAGTTACCGGCTATTTGGGCTAGCTTGTAGACACAAATCTTTGTTGGAGAAGAGAGGAAAGAGGGACAGGAAGGATATCTCGCTGTTCAGCATCAAGTGTCCCATTTATTGGCAGTCTGAGGAAGGGCACCAGACACTGTGTAGATCAATGAGACCCAAGACGAGCTGAATTTTTTTTTTTTTTCAAGTCAGACCTGAACACACTCAGAGGACATTTGTCACACTTTGCGTGGCATCCGGGGCTTAAATTCCAGAAAGAAGTCAAATTATCTGTGCAGAATAAAAACAGTTACTCCAGTTTTGATGAGGAGAAGGACTTAGCTTGGTTCTGTGAAGCCCGTAGGTCGCATCCTGCCCTCAGACCAAGTCAGCACAAGCGTGGCAGTGTCATTTCACTGCTGTGAATGGGATTGCTGCTGCATCACGCTGGCTCGATGGTAATGGATATGTGGTTTTCCAATGCCTGGGAAAGGTTGTGTGGATAAATATAGGCCCATTCTCTGGTGTCATCAACTTCCCCTCTTCCGTATTGGAAAGAAGAGCAAAGTCCTTTGTAAGAACCAAAAATCTAAGAAATGCATCCAAGAAAAATCCTCAGCTGTGGGCCAAAAACATAGGCGAAATGGGCTGGAGATTCCTGGAGACCCCAGATTAGGAGGGGCTGGAGGTCTGGCCCAGAAGGTGGGACAGAGAGCATGGATGGACAAACAGACAGGCAGGCAGGCAGGTCAGAAGCTCTGGCTCACTCCATGAGAGTTGCCGAGCCTGCCTGTGCCATGGCACTGATTTGTCCTCCTGCCCTGTGCAGCCGGGCAGGGTTTCCCTCAGTGAATGCTGAGCGCTTGCCGTTTCACTGCTCCTTCCCTCCGTGCTTCCAGATCTTTTCCAGAAGTCATGCACTCTTACAGCTTCATTTGGGTGGGAACCAAGCCAAGAGGGGAGATGTCTTTGCCTCTGAAAATGAGAACCCAGAGGACTGCAGTTGGAAAAAAAAAAAAAAAATCAGACCCTTCGTTTTGAGGTATGAGAGGGGCAGGGAAGTGATGGCAGCCATCGGACTGGCCTCCATCCAGAGCTAACACAGCTTAACACCATGGCAGAGAGGTCCTGGACACAGCTGGGGAAGGCTGTTCACCAGCTGAGCCATCTTCTTGTCACCATTCCCTTTTGGAGCAACCTGCAGCTCGCTTGGCTTCGTGCCTTGACCACCAGGGATTTTGCTGGGATGATTCATTTCTCCAGGCACGAGCTTCACCTTTCACATTACAAGACCCAGAATGCAAGAAGAGTTCGTTCATTACTACTCAGAAAGTGCCTTGGGGAAGGTTTGAGAAGAAGATGGGTTCCCTGAAGCCACTGGTTGCTGGATGCTCCTTTCATCGTCATACAGGCCTTTTATTTGTTGAATGTGGCGACACCAGACTTTTTCAGCACTGGGCTCTTAGCAAAACCTAAAGGCTTTGGGAGATGTAAATAAAAGTGCAAAGTTTCTTTCTGATAAAGATGTTGTTAACAAAGTACCAAGATACTCTGTCCTGAAACTTCAGCTTTATTAGAAGCATCTACTGGCTATTAGCTTTGCTACAAATCACTTTTAAACTGCTTAGCCTCATGCATAAACGCTAATGAGGGAAGAGCTATAATAGCAAGAGCACTTCTGTTTAATAATTGCCAATCTGCACAAATAAAAATAGCCTATGTGAACACGGCTTGACCTGCTGGAAGCAAGCAGGTAAAGGTTAAGAGGTGGAAGCAGGTGCAATATTTCTTTGCTGTTATGGTCCTTGCCTCCGATATTCTTTCCCCTGCTCATCTGTCAGTTGTGCAGATGCAAGCCAGATGTGGTGCCCTGAAGTCAGTGCAGCCCTGGGATGAAGTTAACGTAGGTGACATCAGAACTCAGCCCAGTAATTTTTAGATGGTTGGTTTATAAAGTGAATTTAGGGACATTTTTGTGTGCAGGGATATGTGTTGTGGGTTGCTTAAGGCTGGAAAACACACATTAGTGCTGCTTTACTGCCAGATTTTATATACAGCACTAACTTTTATATTTTTTTATATATATAGTATTTCCAGGACTTAAAGACCTATTTTAGCTTCTGAGCTGTATGTGAATTTTAGAGATGCTGATGTACTTTACATTAACAAAGTCACTTTTCCAGTCAACTGAAACAGTGGATGTTAACAGCCTTAAAACTCCTCCATTAGTCACATTAGGTAGATTTCTCACCCCCAGGGTAGTCGCTAACCATTTCACTGTTTGCACTGGTGGGAGATGGAGACTTATACTTGCCGTCATTTGCATTTAAATCCAAGCGTTAGAACTGAATTGGTATTATTTCCTAATTGGGAACCAAATCGGGATTATTTTCTGATGCATTTCCCTAGCAGGCCAGACAGCAGAGTTGGTGATGCTGTTTTGATAAACTCTTCTGGGCGTCATGACTTGCCTTCATTGATTTGCATTGATTTAAAGTTGAGAAGAGACCAAAGGAACTGAATACAGAGGTCCCATGGGCCACCATCCCCATCATCCGCTTCTCACTTTTCCAACAGGCTAAGGGGTGTTCCTGCTCCTGACAGCCAGTTGGGAAGCCGAGTATGAACTCCGTGTTTTTTTAATCATCATCCCTGTGAAATTGCATCTCATCAAGAGGGAAGAGAAAAAAAAAATCTATTTAAATACAATTCTTGTCTGGAGATGAAAATATCAATACTTTGTGTCTCCTTTGTAAAGCTGAAATCTATTGGGTGTCATTTAAAAAGATGTTTCTTCGGGGCTCCGACCTTGATTCTGTGTTTAACAGATGTTTCAATTAATACCTGGTGATCTGTAACATCACAACCAACATCTGAGCAGCGAGTGTCTCCAGGGACCTTATAAATGTCACCGTCTATCACAGCTAATCAGTCTGTGAGCTTCCTTGCAGGTGACCTCGGCATGGGATTCACCTTGCAGATCAGGACACCTACGTTTCGGCATTTCTGTGTAGGTGTCTACATGTGACCCAGATGGTCCAAGCTCCCATGGTGGTCAAGCAGTGTGGTCAGGTTCGTGTCAGCTGCCTGCTCTCAGGCCATCTGAGACACAGGGAAAGATCCCCTTAGAATCATAGAATGTTTTGGGTTGGAAGGGACCCCCAGAGGTCACCCAGCCCAACCCCCCTGCAGGAGCAGGGACACCTTTAACCAGACCAGGTTGCTCACAGCCCTGTCCAACCTGGCCTGGAATGTTCCCAGGGATGGGGCCTCCACCCCCTCTCTGGGCAACCCCTGCCAGGGTTTTACCACCCTCATTATAAAGAATTTCTTCCTTAGATCCAGTCTCAGCCTACCCTGTTTTAGTTTAAAACCATTACCCCTTGTCCTGTCACAGCTGGCCCTGCTAAAAAGGTTGTCCCCATCTTTCCTATAGGCCCCCTTTAAGTACTGGAAGACTGCAGTACGGTCCCCACACAGCCTTCAGCCTTCTCTTCTCCAGGCTGAACACCCTCAACTCTCCCAGCCTGGCCTCATAGCAGAGGTGCTCCAGCCCTCAGAGCATTTTAGTAGCCCTCCTCTGGCCCCGCTCCAACAGGTCCATGTCCTTCTTGTGCTGAAGGCTCCATTGCTCTTTGTCCCACATTGTCCCTTGCTGGAGTGCGAAGCCCCTGTAGATGCTGTTATCTGCAGGCCCCATGTGGATGGTATGAACACAGAAAATAACCTTATCTCAGATGGCCCCACACGCCTCTGTTGTGCACCTTTCTGAACCCTCATTGACCGTCGCGGCAGCTCAGCCACCCTCAGGTAGACACCTACATTTAGAGATCTTAAGCTGGAAGCTGAATCCCTCCCCAGGTTCCTCTTGTGTTGTGTAAGAATGAAAAAAGAAGAAAACCTGCTCACGCTGAGCTTTTCCCTGCAGCCTGCTTTATTCATTACTGAAAAACAGCTTTTATTTCATATTTCCTAAGTGGCCAGGCTGCTGCAGTTCGAACTTTAAGGAAGGTATCCCTTGGCAAGGCAAAAAGGAAACAAAATTAAATATACTGAATGTGATGCCCACCCACCCCCCAAAGAAAAATCTGTACCAACTCTCTACAGTTGCAACAAAATGCTTCAGCGCTGGCCCTCAGCATTTTTATGCATTCAGCTTGGAAACAGCCAGAATCCAAATCCTGCTGCAGATTATACCTCTTCCACCTTTATTTTACTGTAGCCAAATTTTAAGTGAATGTAGTGATTATTTTTTGCAGCCTCTCTTCCATTACAGACCCCTCGCCATTTATCCAGGGAGGGGTGAACCCCTTTAGAAAGTTCATCCCATTCAGGGCTAGGCGGGACATAGGTATTCCTTTTTTTTTTTTTTTTTTTTTTTTTTTTAGTCACCTTTCACAGCCCTCAGGAGTTTTCCAAGCAGAGATTAAACCCCACTGCCCTGGCAGATAAGCTTTTTTGCAGAGGGCATGAGATCCTCCCCAGGACTGTTCCGCCCTCTCTCGAAGCAAAACCGCTCGCCCGCGGGGCTAGCCGATGTGGTCGCCTGTGTCCTGTGGCTAAAGCCACTTCATCCTCCTTGCCATCAGTGATTGGGCTCAACCCGGAGCTGTGCCCGGTATTTCTTGGCTTCTTTCCCCCTGTAATTTGGGGCCAGTAATTTGGGACGATTTACCAAGGAATGTAAAGGCATGGGGCTGCTTTCTTCCCCTTCCCAAGTCCTGCCATGTGCTGGGAGCTACCCAGAGGGGTGATGGACCCCCTCTGCCAGCCTTGTGCTGGCTGGGCACCCTTTTGGGATTCGCTCCCTGGGGAGGTCACCGGGGTTTCCTATTGCCCCAGCATCATTCCAAAGCAAGGGTGGAAGCGCGGACGAGCCTGCATTGAAACAAGCCGCTCGTTTCCTGCAATGTCTGCATCCATCTGGTTATTTTTCATTTTCATCCTGGCTCTTAAGCATAATTAGGCTTTCCCAGCTTTTTTTTTTTTCCCAATAGAACTTGGTTTTCTTTTCGCTTGACATACTCAAAGGCAGAGAAAAATGCTGCTGCTTCCCAGGTTCAGAGGGCACCGAAAGGAGGCCAAACACTACGTGAAGGATTACTGATGTGCCCAAGTGCCGACTGCTAGGCTGCTTGCATTTTGGGGGGGGGGGGGGACACGGCTGCAGAGTCATGTGCTTCTCAGCTATGCCATCCACTAACCCCCAGTCCTGCAAGGATTCCTCTCCAAGAATTTTCCCACCCCTTCTCTTTTGTACAGTCCCCTTGGTGCACAGTTTCTCCGTTGCACGGTTTCTCTGTGCAAAGCTTTTTTTCGCCTCCTGGAGCTGGTGCTTTGCAGCTGGGGCACGGGCAGTGTTTCTGAGGGCGGGAATTCTTGCTTTTTCATCCTCTCTGCAAAATTTCTTTTGCAGCACCGTTTCTGGCAAAGCAAACCTCTGTTCCTCTTTGCCCCGCTCTCTGCTCCCTCCCCGGGGAAGTCGTACGCGTTTTCAGCAAATGGTACGTCAAAGGCATGTCTTCAGGCTGTTTGTGTACAATGCAGATGAGGCAAGGCTTGTCAAGAGAAATAACAACTTCTATTGGAACAACTGACTTATATATATTTATATCTACATATTACACAGAATCCCAGACTGGCAGGGGTTGGAAGGGACCTCCGGAGCTCACCCAGTGCCACCCCCCTGCCCAAGCAGGCTCACCCAGAGCAGGGGGCACAGGACAGCGTCCAGGAGGGGGTTGAAGATCTCCAGAGAAGGAGACTCCACAGCCCCCCTGGGCAGCCTGGGCCAGGGCT
>NW_009260479.1:101970-108025 GCF_000687185.1 Egretta garzetta | reverse complement strand
CTGAGAAGAGTCTGGCTCTGTCCTCGTGACCCCCACCCTTGAGATATTTGTGCGTGTTGATGAGATCCCCTCTCAGTCTTCTCTTCTCCAGGCTGAACAAGCCCAGCTCCCTCAGCCTTTCCTCATAGGGGAGATGCTTTTATTCTACATAAATGTATATAAAATAAAAATAAATACTTTCAGGCGTAGCAATACTTCCTGAGGTCTGAAAGAGAAACAAAGCTAAGTAGAGGTTGCTCTGGGTCCTGCCTGATTATGTTTGTCAGTGGGACAATTTGGAAGAAAAGGGTGCTGGTTGGAGAGAATGGCTCTTTGCAAAACCATCGCTACTGCGCTTCCGTGTTACAGACCTGTGACGTATCTCGGAAAGCCAAGGCCACAAATTAACATTCATAGTTCTGCTGGGCATTACAAACCTGGGACTCGGTGGAGACACTGGTTTTTATGACGTGCCGCAGTTTTCTTCGCATCTCGCCACCTGCTTGTTTCTTGCTGTCGCAGAGGTGATAACTCTTGCCCACCCCTGCAGTCCTACGAGGGCTGATGGTCCTAGCAGCTCCTCCCTGGCTAAGTGATTCATCTGCTCTGCAGGTGCTAATTACCTTTTTTTTTCTGTAATTAATTAACTTGACTAAACTCAGAACAGCTATTACAGACCTATGCAGATCCTGAAGTTTCCTGAGTGTGTTTCAGAGTTAAAGAGCTTTCAAAAGCTCTTTTTATTCTTTCCTCTAGCTGTCCTAGTCAGTCTAATAAAAAATATTACATCCCATACAACAGTAGTCGATCATGGCTATAATAGCACTTAATAAAACTGTGGTGTGAGATGTTGCTTTTAGAGATCCATTCATCTTGGTACCTATTTCTTTCGGAGACAGTAGGTTGGATGTCTGTCAGTGGGTGAAGTTGTGCTGGAAGTGCGTGATCTACACTATAATTAAATGTACACGCTGTGAGGAAGAGGCTCATAACGTTGGCGTGTGAATTTGTGCCTTCCGCCTTGACTCTTGTTCTCATCTGGATCTTACAAACTTGGAGTTATAAGGCAGGAAGAACCTTTCTGTCTCCTTGAGGTCTCTGCCAACGTAGGGCTCCTATCGTACGCATACGGTTATTTACCTTTAACTTCTTAAAGTTCGCTTTTTTGCTGTGCTCCTTCGATTGGGAAGCTGGTCCCAGAGCCAGACAGCTCACTGCTTTAGCCAAGCCCTGATGGTTTTGTAGATGGAAAGGAAATTAAAAATTGGAGCTTGCTGCCTTGGCTCTACTTGACCTGAGCCTCAGAAATGTCTTAAGGGACCAATAAGCATCTGGAAATATTTTTAAACCTAGTTATAAAGCTGAAGCTTTGGTTGTCTGTTCAAATCTTTTTGCTACGTATTGTTGGCACCAGCCAGGACCTGTGGTCCTAGCGTGGTGTTTGCCTGGGGACGTGGTGAGGGCTGGGATGAGGGAGAGGAGGAGGTTATCGTACCGTATGGCAGGGCAGCTGGGCGAGAGAAACGTGAGGGCAGCAGTTGTGAACTCCGCCTGCGAAGAGGTTAGGGACCGCAGCCTTTGGGTAGATCAGCTGTGGAACAGTCCCACATTTGAGTTCAATCCCTTGTGCAGGTTGATCGCTGGGTCTGCTGATCCCACTTGGATCGCTGCCGTCTAGAAGCATCCCGGAGCTCTAGCACTCCTAGGGACAGCCCGTGCTGGGCACGCTGCGCATCCTAGGTGCAGATGTCTCTCCTGTACTGCCTTTTTCCAGCATGTTGTTTGTTTTTTTTTTTCTCTGCATATTGCTCTAATAGTGTATTTCTCCTCCTGTTCCTCTCTGCTGCAGATCTGACAGGACTTGTTATTGCACAACTGAAACCATCATCGTAATAAAATAGCAACTGTGTCTTTGATTTGAGCTTGGTTTCTTCCGCTCTATGGGACTGCTGAAAAGTCAAGTCTTTGTTTCTAGACGGGGTATTAAAATGCTTGGCAGGTTGGTGCCCCTCTACTTTGTAATTATTTCTTCTCTGCCAATTCACCACTCAAGCTTCCTGGGCTGTCAGCTCTGGAAACAAATATTAAATATATATTGCAGCCCTGGGAGGAGAGCCCAACCAGTCAGAGGACAACACACCTAAAAATAAACACTTCTTTCCCTTGAAGAGGAGCCTGGGGAGAAGTACAGGCAAGGAACAGTGTCCATGGAGTAACCATGAGTAGAAGGAGATGATGAACTAATAAATTCAGCTGCAGCTGGAGAGGAGCAATGGTTCAGGCACAGGATGAAGTTGAGGAGCTCCTAGTTCTGTTCCAGGCTCTGTAAATGAACTTTCTGCTAGGCGTGGTCTTGCAGCTGAACGCCTAAAACCCAATCTGGAAATGAGAAAAATAGACTTCCTTGACTTGCCCTTTGCTTATTTCTTTTCACTTTTGTCTGCCTACATCATAAAGACTTAATGGTTAGTGTTTGGCTGGATTAGCCTTGCAAATCGATGTCATGGGGATGATGCAGTTACCCCCTACGTGTGCACTCGTGCTAACGTCGGGGAGTGGAAGCATCTCCTAAAGCAAAGGGCTAGTGCTGGTGCCAGAACGTTTGTACGCTCGATGGGATTGAATTTGGCTGGGTGTGGGAAGGTTTGTAGCAGCGAGGGGAGCGAGATATGGGAAGAGCATGCCAAGAGCAGCACTGAGAGCCAGAAAACCAACTTCTTTTGTGATGGAGGTTGGCCTGTTTCTGAAAGGGTTGTGTTGTCAGTCACAGGGACTGCCTCAGAGCCTTCCTATACAATGTGTACGTTACTCAGCTGCTATGCAGGGAGAGCAATTGGTGTGATACTGTTCAGAATGCGATGCTTGTCCTCCTGCTTAAGGAAAAACTTAGCCAGGCAAAACTACCTTTAGCAGGAGCAGGACATTATCACAGTATGGATCTACCTGTCAGTACGGGAATGGGAGGCTGGCTGGGCTTGGAGACATATCCATGTTTGGCTGTGAGGCTGGTGAGAGTGGGAGATGGAAACATCTTGGAAAGCTACTGGTTTGTTGAGAAATGGGCAGGGTTTCCTACAGCTTTTTTTTTCCCCCCCCCAGTATCGCAGCTTTGCCAGTTCTCTAGTGGGAAGGTCCCACCAGTGATGACTCTCTTGGCAATCTTCTCCTTGGTCTCCGTTTTGATTTTTTTTTTGAAGGTATGAGTTTGTGAGTGCATTTGGGCACACTGCAGGACATGTTCCTGTTGCAGGAAACTCAAAGCCAACTGGAGGGCGTTGCTCTGCTCTCTCCTGCTGTTGCCCCTTGTTTTGAGGGATCCATCCGCAGTGGACTCGGGCCTTCCTGTGCCAGCCAACAGTGTCATCGTTCAGGCTGTCATGGAGATCATGGCCATGAAGGGAAAAAAATGTGTTTTGTTATGGAGCAGGGACAGGGGGAAAGGTTTTCATCGGGATGACCCTGGCCGTACGCTCAGTGTTCAGCCAGGGGCTGGGTTGGCAGTCCCAGCACGGTGTTCTGCAGAGCAGATGAGGTCTGTTTCTTGGAAATCTTTTGTTTCAGAGGGGAGGGAGACAGGGGGATTAATGTTTTTAATGGCTCTCATACGAGCAGTAGGGAGTTCCCAGATCCTTCACACAATACTAAAACAACAACAGCAAGTTTAAAAAAGGTGCTCCTCTCCAGAAAGAGATGCGGTCAACCATCTCCAGCCGCACGTGCACCAGGACGTGAGCTGCTTACAAGGGGTGAGCAGTTGGGTGAGAGGGAGGGAACTTTAAAATCGATATCGTACATCACCAGTGAGGTCCGCAGTGGGGGAAACCATTCTACCTCTGCGCAGCTCACCCAATTAGTGGCTGCAGCTGACCTCTGGCGGGGGGGGGGGGGTTACCGTGAAATGAGAGTTAATTAATCTTAAGGCCAAGATATAAAGAACCTTGACTGGTCGCTTCACATTAGGCCTTGCTGACCATTTATCTTCCAAATGTATTTTCCTTCACAAAAAACCCTAAGCTTTTACTTGAGGAATATTTTCAGGAAGGTGGGGTTTTTGTGCTTGTAAAGTTGCGGGGTGTGGGGGGGGGGAGGGATATTTTTATCCGTAGGGTTTTTAATTCTTGATTGATGGGGAGAAAAAAATAGATTAGCTTTTCCCTTTCTTCTTCTCATCAAGAAACTGGAAAAGTTCTCAAGTTCTGAGTTATTTTTCTTGACAGAAGAGTGAATAAATAAAAAAAAAAAATCTGCTTTTTATGGATTATTTTTAAACTTTCTTTATCAGGCTGGAAAATGGCCAGAATGTGCCAAGCCTGTAAATGATGGCACAGCCATTTCTGGGAAGGAGGGAAATTTCACTTTCCTGATTAGCAAGTTGGAAGCCTGACATGCTCAGAGGAGGGAAAATGACCTCTGGTTTAGATCATGGATCAGATAGTGGAAAAGTTTCAGTTTTGAAAGCTGTTCGGTCACGACTGTTCCTTTGAAGCATATTCAGCCTTAGGGTCTGGGCATCTCTAACTCACTTCAACAGCAGCAGATTTAATTGGGGAAGAAAATTTCTAGGCCTGGAGATAGAATATTGCACTAAGTCTAGAGTTTAAAGGTATTGAAGAATCTAGGAAAGTCCTGACCGATGAGAACAGGGTTTTGGTGTCTCCTGTGGAGGATATCAGTGGGTTACCCCCAAGTTACATTTTCCTGCAGAAGGGTGGCATTTAAATGGTGTGACCGAAAGCAGCACATCTGGGTGTCAGGAGGGAGAGGGCAGGAAGACCTGCAAGGGTGAAACTGCATTTTCTTTATTATGTGGGAGACACTTAGGAGATCAACGTGTCTGTTCTTGGGTTCGACTGGGAGATGGTTATTTCAGCCTCTGCAGTCCAGCACCTTGTGGCTGCAATGGTCTTACTGGAGCTAAAAACAGAGTAACTTTCCCAGTGGTATCTGATCTCCTTCCTGTCAGGACAATGCAGTTGAGTTCCTGTGGCAGTGCTATTCTGATGGAAAGTCCCATAGGATCGTTGCGAACAGCATGGGTTCAAGACCTCAGTTCTAGCATCTGCCTCAACATCCCTTTCCCTAGCAAGAGCTGGCAATGAAAAGAGAAAGATGAAAGCATGCAGGCACTCAGTCACACATTCATTCAGCCCTAGGAATTTAACCAATAGTTGTGCTTGGGAAAATCCTACCCTGCAGTTACCATCCTCAGCCAGAATAAATCAGCTTAGCTTCACTGACGTTGCCGTTGCCGTGACCTGCCGTCTGAGGATCTGACTGTGAGTTTAATGCTCGTGAAAATTGTTACGGGAAGAACCCTGGAAGGCTGAAAACCAAGCATAGCACAGGCAACAGCAAGTCCTCCCTGGGGCCCAGAGGCTGTGGCACATGAGATGCTCCTCAGGGAATACCTCCAGGCGGGTGGGTGGCACAGCGTGTGTGACCCAACCTTGCCCACATCATGACCCGTGCATTTTGTTGTCACCATATGGAGAGGCCTCCAGCCAAATAACCTGACTCTGGCAACAAGCCTGGATGATAGTGCTTGTGGGGGAGAGGGGGGGGGAAAGGAGATCCTTAACCATTGGAGTGGGATGCTGGGGTATATCTGCAAGGAATGGGTCAGCTGTATGGTTTCAGCCTTTGGCCTGAGGGGGCTTCCAAGACAGTGGAAAACCTTTCAGTTATCTATGAAGATAAATAACAGCTCAGCCAAGGAGTTGAAATTAAATGTATAGAGATTCTGTGCTTCCATAGGGAATTTCCAGGAGTCAGCCAATTAAAACAATAGTGAACTCCAGCAGGTTCAGCCAGAGAGAGGGAGCTTCTGTATACACCTTTCTGTATAGACTCTGTATGTTCTGTATGACTTTTTCTGATCTATAAATAGAATCATAGAATGTTTTGGGTTGGAAGGGACCCGTAGAGGTCACCCAGCCCAAGCCCCCTGCAGTGAGCAGGGACACCTTTAACCAGATCAGGTTGCTCAGAGCCCCATCCAACCTGGTCTTGAATGTTTCCAGGGATGGGGCCTCCACCACCTCTCTGGGCAACCCGTTCCAGTGTTTCACTACCCTCA
>NW_009260479.1:67961-101446 GCF_000687185.1 Egretta garzetta | reverse complement strand
GGGCTGTGGCACATGAGATGCTCCTCAGGGAATACCTCCAGGCGGGTGGGTGGCACAGCGTGTGTGACCCAACCTTGCCCACATCATGACCCGTGCATTTTGTTGTCACCATATGGAGAGGCCTCCAGCCAAATAACCTGACTCTGGCAACAAGCCTGGATGATAGTGCTTGTGGGGGAGAGGGGGGGGGAAAGGAGATCCTTAACCATTGGAGTGGGATGCTGGGGTATATCTGCAAGGAATGGGTCAGCTGTATGGTTTCAGCCTTTGGCCTGAGGGGGCTTCCAAGACAGTGGAAAACCTTTCAGTTATCTATGAAGATAAATAACAGCTCAGCCAAGGAGTTGAAATTAAATGTATAGAGATTCTGTGCTTCCATAGGGAATTTCCAGGAGTCAGCCAATTAAAACAATAGTGAACTCCAGCAGGTTCAGCCAGAGAGAGGGAGCTTCTGTATACACCTTTCTGTATAGACTCTGTATGTTCTGTATGACTTTTTCTGATCTATAAATAGAATCATAGAATGTTTTGGGTTGGAAGGGACCCGTAGAGGTCACCCAGCCCAAGCCCCCTGCAGTGAGCAGGGACACCTTTAACCAGATCAGGTTGCTCAGAGCCCCATCCAACCTGGTCTTGAATGTTTCCAGGGATGGGGCCTCCACCACCTCTCTGGGCAACCCGTTCCAGTGTTTCACTACCCTCATTGTAAAGGATTTCTTTCTTATATCCAAAGTCTAAATATCTATGTAAGTCCATATCTAGTCTACATCTGAACAGGGTGAGGAGGGCTCATGTGGGGTGGTCTCCAAAGGGTTACACGTGGTTTAACAGAGTGAGTTTGCTCCACAGCCTGGCTGGAGAATGGGGAACAGAGTGCCAGAGATTTCCACGTTTCTTTTGTAATCAGTTAAGTGTTCTCACTCTGATAAGCAAAGTATGATTTTAATTAAAAAGCCATTCCAGATGGATTTAATTTTTATGTCACTGAAAAGGCAAATTACTGCAGATGTATAGAGAAAAAAAAAAAAAAAATTATGGTCTTCTCATTCCAAAGAGTTTTAATCCACAGTGGCTTGGATCCCAGGTCAAGGCTAATTTCCCTATTCCTTGGAAGAAGCTTTAGGATTTTTTTTTTCTCACATATCCTCAGCAGAAGGACCAGTGAGATATCCCTGCTTTGACTCCATGTATTTTTAAGTTAAGGATTTAATTGTGCCGTCCCAGGGGGCTGCTGCACCTTTGTCACCTTTTAAACAAGGGCTTTTCAGAGCAGAGCTGTAGGTTTTGATGTACTCTGACGCTGAGGAAAGCACTTCCCTCTGTTTTCTGTCCCTTTCATATGCTGCATTTAATTTTGTGGGGCAAAGGCTGGAGCTCGGCTAAATCTAGGGGACATTTAGCCATGTTTGGTAGAAAATAGGTGTACACCTCGGAAAAATAAAGATGTTCTGTTCACTTACATTGTTCGATCTTAGCTGGTCATGCTATTAAGCTGTGGCACGAGGTGCTGCTGTCAAATAACTCTAGTAACGGCTGTCTGATAGCAATTTGTATTACCAAGGATATGAATGACACATATCTTTCCCAAAGGCTGATGTACAAAAAGAGAGGCTGGGCCAGAAAACCATTGAGGTGATAGTTATAAAAGCCATCCAGAACTCTCAAAGGTTTTGCAGATTTATTTTTTTATGTTTTGGGTTTTTTTTTATTTCTTCTATTCACCCGCAAGAGTATTTCCAGTCCATATAATCACTATTCTAGTCTGGAGTGTTGCTGTAAATAGATGGGGCAGGTTCATTGAGTTTCATTTCCTAAAGCACTTTGCAAGGCTTGGTTTGGGATGTGTAGCAGGACAGGCGTGCTGGGAGAGTGTAGCGGTGGATGGCTCCTTGCCCAAGTTGGGAAATCTGTGGCAGAAGAGCGCTCCCTCCTCGCCCATGGTCTTGTGGGCATGTAAAGCACATCAGTTACAAGTGACAATAAGTGCAGCTATAGTACTGAAATAATAGGCTTTATATTAAAATATATCCCTCGTCATAAGGTACTAAGATTTGATTTTAGGCTTTGTTGCTTCTTCTCTTTCCTCACCCTGGGCCACTGCTGTGTCTTCTCTGGGACTCCCTTGATCCCAAGCATTGGAATTTAGGAATGAAATGAAGAGAGAAAGCTTCACTTCCACACCTAGAGAAGCCACTTTCAGAAATCATTGTGGCTTGATAAACCTATGCGGGATGCACAAGGCGCAGCCGTATCCCGGTGCCAGTTTTGCTGTGATTTAAAAGCATCCCAGCTTTGTGCTATGTCAAAGCACCATAAATTCTCATCTGCACAGAGCAGTCCTCAGTAATGTGTGCAGGGCTGGGAATGGGATGTTCTGGGCCGAAAGCCACCCCTTGAGGCAGGAAACCCAGTTAAGGGAAGTTAATGGCAAGAACCAGATGATGATGAACACAATATTTCATTGCGGTGGGCAGGCATGGGCTGCTGAACAGAATATCCTCATTTTTCACTTGTCCAGCTGGTAGGCTGTGGAGCTCAGAAGAGCTCCTTAAGGACTCCTGCCCTCAAACATGATGCCTGTTGGCAACAGCCTGCTCTACCTTGCCTGGAAGATCTTCCCTAGCTAGAGCAACCTCTGCCGTGGCAGTATGAACTCGTGCCACTGAGATGCATTTTCAGCTCTGCCTTCAGGGAAAAGGCTAAACTCTTCACAGAGAGAGGCATGCAATTGGGTTGTGAAATCCCAGCACTGCAGATGTGTTCTGGGTCCGTGTTCCCAGATTAACACCCAGATGAGTCTGATAAGCCATGTGCAGCACAACCCTCCTTTATACGGATGGGGCATCAAAGATAACAAGTAGGTTGAAACGCTGTCCCACGGCACATCTGCAGTCACAGGAATTGCACAATACATTTGTTTTCCTGAGGTGAAGAACATCCAAATAGTTCGTAATTGGCAGACGTAGCCAGAGTTCACTGTGTTCCTGCCTCAGTGCTGCAAGCCTGGGCTTGTGGAGTCCAGCAAACCCAGAACTGATAACATGGATGTTCTTGCTTTGAAGACCAGAAGATAGCAGAGAAAAGCAAGAATGGTGTCACTTCCCTGGAACAGCAGGACAGCTCCTTCATTCAGGATGGGTTTCTTTCTCCTGTACCCTAGAACAGGGGAAGACGTTATGCACAGGACAGCTAGACTCCCAGCATCCTTCATCCGTTAGCAAGAACTAGACGCAGACCCTCCTTTTGTCCTGTAGAAATGTTCCCAGGGTGGGACTGGTTTGCAGATTAAGACATCTAACTCTAGGCATTTCATTATGGTCGCTGGAGCTTTGAGGTTTGATTTAGCTGCCCACGGGCAGAGCCATTTCAGGTAGCTTAGGGCTCCCAGATTCCATGCAGAGGTCACAGGTCTCCCACACACCCTTTCTCGTACCAGCCAGCCCACTTGCCATCCCAGCTCTGCTCGAGTATTTCATGTGGGAGCGGGCAGCAAACCTCAGACAAATTAATTCCACCTTGAGTAGCGATAGGTCTGTGTCTGTTCATGCGTGTACAGAGACCAGCTCGACATCGCCAGTCTGCACTGGTAACTGCTAGTCACTTTTGGTAATGCCAAAAGCTCAAGAAGCAAAACCAGCAGCAAAAATCATGACACGATTCTGAACAAGTTGAATTTCTCATTTATTTCTCTCCTGGATTGCAGATGTTTGGTATCTTTCTTTTCTGTGCAGTCAAGATGACTGGAAGCCGCCTGCTGCTGCTCGTCCGTTGGCTGGGATGAACTAACCATGCCAGGACAAAGGGAAAATACCACAAGTTTCCCAGTGAAATCTTGGGGTTTGGCAGCGCACGGTGGCTCCAGCAGTATTGATATGGCTTTACTTTATCTCTTCTTGCTTTGTGGCATGGATATTTAGACCTTGATCAGGCTTTTTCTAACAAAAAGGCGTTAATCAAACAGGAGTGCCCTTTAAGTGGAGTTCATAAGGAATTCTGTGGAGCATTTCCTCCTCTTGAAGTTCAGAACATTAATAAAACGTCCTCATTTGAATGTGTTTTTTTTTCCAAACATACAGCAGCAAGAGTAAGTGGGCTTCCATGATTAGAGGCCAGCAGCTATTTGAGAAAATCTAAGTGGAATGTAATGTGTCAGTTCCTGGGCCAAGATCTGACATTAGAAACCCAGGAAGTCTGTGCAGTTGTAGCTATATTAAGATTAGAGTAATCCCTGATGGAAAGGGTAGATCATTTTATTTGGCTAGTTATTGAAAGCAACTAATTTTCACCAGTTACCTCTAGTAAGTTGGGTCCAACAATGTGTTTCTGATAAAGCACAACTTGCACTTTGTTGAAGTCTTAGGTGGACAGCTGAGCACATCTATTTTCCCTTGCCCTAGCTATTAATCTAGATACCCTGGAGAGAGTTATGAATTTGCATAGGTTTCCACCTTGCATCCCATTGTGCCTTTCTCTGCTAGATTGAATTGCCTTGTAGCAGAGTGCCTCTGAAGACATTCAAAACCTGACTGAGTTGCCCAAACATAGATGCCCAGTGTCTTCTGAGATAACCTTATAGTGAGGGCATCCAGGTCTTGATTCAGAAGGATGTGGAGCTCCTCTGATTGCTTTTATGCTTCCTTTCCATGCCCTCCCTTGGTCTTTATTGCCCTTTTAAAATGCGTGACGTTAGTGTGACAGCACAGGTCTTCCTAATAACATGTAGAAAAGGAGTATTACCTTCTGGTTCCTCCTTGCTGTTCAGTTTATACAGCAAACAGTTGTGTTAATCTTTTCTCAGCAGCACATACGGGGAGTTCACGATGAATTATTTACCTCTTTTAATCCCAAATCCTCCGCCACATTACTTCTTTTCCAGAATTCAGGAGGTCTGTGCTGAATCTGTTCTTTCTTGAGTGCAGCTTTTGCATTTAGCTGTATTCAGATAGACCTTCTCTGCCAGCTTTTATAAGTGCTCTTAGGTGCAAGTTATCTAGGCCTGCTGATTTTAAATGTTTATCTCTCATAGATGTTGTTTAACATCTGCCTTTGTTATTAATGGTCTGGAAAAAGCTTCTTCATCATCCTCAGAGACACACACGTTGCCCTGCTGCTTTCCAAATACAGATCAAAATCACACATCAAACTTTCCTCTACTGGACCGTACCATCTGTAAGACTTTGTTTGTTGTAAAGCTTCTGCTTCAAAAAAACAAACCAAAACAAAAACACACCAAAAAAACCCCAGCAAAACAAAACCCAAAAGCAAACAACCAACCAAAAAGACCCCTGCAAATAATTTCTTATTAATCTCTTATTCTTAACAGCTGCAGATTTTTCCCGATGTCTTGAGTTTGCCATATAATGCTTCTAAGCTTCATGAGACTTCATTTATATTTCTTCTTCTATATTTCTCTTCCATTTATGTTGCTGGGTTTGGGTTATTGGTTTACCTATTTAATTTCACTTCCGATTGCCCCTTTTAATTCATAGTTGAACTGAGATTAGGTTTTACTCAAAGTTAATGATTTGGGTGGGGAAGTCATGCTTGGCTTGCTTCGTTATCTTTTTGGCCACCTGGCCCATCCTTCAAGAAGAACTGTGACCTGTCCCACAGCATTGTGTGCAAATAGAACAACCAGAGGCAGGTGGTCAAGGAGGTACCCCATCATTGGGCTAGTGCCCAGCCATCAGGAGAAGGTTATGTGTCAGGTAGGACACACAGATCCCAAGAGGAGTGAAGACAGGTTTTATTACAGAAGCATAATTTGGGGGACATTGGGGATATTTTAATAGCGTACCATAACATGATGGAGTTGCTTTCTGGAAAATATAGACCAGAGGTGGGAAAAAGGTAACATTATCTTAGAATCATACAATTGTTTAGGTTGGAAAAGACCCTTAAGATCATCAAGCCCAACCATTCCCCTACCCCTGCCATCCCACCACTGAACCCTGTCCCTCAGCACCTCGTCTGCCCGGCTTTTAAATCCCTCCAAGGATGGGGACTTGACCCCTTCCCTGGGCAGCCCCTTCCAGTGCTTGACAACCCTTTTGGGGAAGGAATTTTTCCTAATGTCCAACCTAAACCTGCCCTGGCACGACTTGAGGCCATCTCAATCTTAATTACATCCTTCTGGAAGCCTGGGCATAAGCGTCCTGAAAAGGTATGAAGGATCAACAGAGAAGAGCACATAAGTGCAGTGATCCGTTTGCTACCATGGTTTACTCAAAAATCAACTTTTAATAAACATTCTAATCAGAGCAGTGAAATTTGCCACAGTTCACAGAGAGGATCTGAGAGGGGAACTTCATTCATTTCAAGGTTGTTATAAACAATTTAAGTGCTGTTTCATTAACAGTTTTAAGGTTAGTACAGTTAACAATACCAGAGAAGAAAAAGAAATGTGCCTTTTATTAAATTCAGCTGTTGGTAAGTAGAATACATGCAAATGGGGATCTCCTGTTTGGTATCTTTTTTTTCTCTAGATATGTCTGTGTTTATAGAATATATTCCTATTCATGTGACTTGGATGGCAAGCTTAAAAACTTGGCTGGGTTTCATGGTTTAACCCCAGCCATCAATTCAGCCCCACGCAGCTGCTGGCTCACTTCCCCCTGGTGGGATGGGGGAGAGCATCAGAAGGGTAAAAGTGAGAAAACTCCTGGGTTGAGACAAAGACAGTTTAATAGGGAAAGCAAAAGCCATGCACACAAGCAAAGCAAAGCAAGGAATTCATTCCCTCCTTCCCATGGGCGGGCAGGTGCTCAGCCATCTCTGGGAAAGCAGGGCTCCATCACACGTAACAGTGACTTGGGAAGACAAACGCCATCACTCCCTGCCCCCTTCCTTCCTCTTCCCCCAGCTGTATGTGCTGAGCATGGTGTCATATGGTGTGGGATACCCCTGGGGTCAGTTGTCCTGGCTGTGTCCCCTCCCAGCTCCTTGTGCCTCGCTGGTAGGGTGGCATGAGGAGCAGAAAAGGCCTTGGCTCTGTGTAAGCCCTGCTCAGCAATAATGAAAACACCCCTGTGTTATCAACGCTGTTTCCAGCACAAATCCCAAACATAGCCCCATACTAGCTGCTGTGAAGAAAATTAACTCTGCCCCAGCCAAAACCAACATACTGGGTTTTGTTTGTTAACATTGTTAGAAAATTCTTGGAATCTATTTGTTGTGTCCATGCTTGAATTGTTACTGTGGTGGAAAGCCTTCTGCAGGAAACCTGTGACTTCCAGGAGTTTGTAATGTGGCCAGAAAACCTCTGCTCAAGATGAAACTTTGGAGGGAAGAGGCACTGGATTTTTTTTTTTAATTATTATTTTTATTTTTTAATGATGCACCTTAATTGCTTTAAGATGCCTTGGGTTTTGTGGTTATTTCCTCTAAGGCATTTTGCATCTAGAAACTTTGACAGCCGCTTGAGCTATTGCAGAGGGATTTTTAGCGGGGTTTTAAATCTGCAGGTAGAGTTTCATCTCTACACACACCCAGAGTTTCTTGAAGCCATGAGATTTATCCTCCTTGGATGGAAACACTTGGCTGGGCTTGTTGGTAGAGAAACAGCCAGCGCATATGGATGGCTTAGCAAGTGACGTCTTATTTCCAGTTGCATCCTGAATTAATAGCCTTGCAAGACAGTGGTATCAGCTGGGGATTGCAGGCGAAGGTCTTACACTGGTTGCTGTTAAAGTACCAGGCAAGACATCGCTAACATAGAATCATAGAACCACAGAATCGTCTAGGTTGGAAAAGACCTTTAAGATCATCAAGCCCAACCGTTAACCTAATCCTGCCATCCCACCACTAAACCATGTCCCTAAGCACCTCATCTGTCCTTCTTTTAAATACCTCCAGGGATGAGGACTAGATCACTTCCCTGGGCAGCCCATTCCATAGCCTAACAATCCAACATGTGAAGTTGTTGCAGGCAAAAAGGTGAAGGAATATTATGGATCACAAATGGACTAAAAGGCCCCAGGCAGATGGGCAGGAGCTAACAGCCATCTCAGATGGAGTCAGGTGCTTGGAGAAGCTATCAGCAATCTGGGAAGAAGAGCGAGCGTTGCGGCTGCATGAGTGTTGGCCAGAGCTAACGCCTACCCCACAAGCACGTGTGTTTGAACAAGGAGTACAGTGTCTTGGGGCTGTAAGTGCACCACGGCTCCTCCAAGGAGATCTCGCACAGCTTTGCCCACAGCTCCCCGGAGACCTGCACTGCTCACATCGATGCTTGGTGATGTTGACATCTCGGAGACAGGTCAGGGTGGAAACCAGCATTTTCAGGAGCAGTAATGTATTGTGTTAACAGTGTCTCCCTCAGGCAGATGCTGCGTTCAGGTCTGCTCACCCCAAGGGATGGGGGGAGGGGGGTCAGATGTCAAGGCTGACTGTGTTTCGGGGATGATGTCAAGGTCTGTTGGCTGGCTGGTCCTGGTCAGCTGTAAAAACCCTGGCAAAAAAGTAAAACCACAGCAGAGAGTGATGCTTCCTCTGCAGAATAATTTCCCTGGTTACCTCCACCCTTCAATGTTAGTTTAAGCTTCCTGATGTTTGAAGGCAACTCAATCCTTATGTAAAATATGGAAAGTCCCAGGTATGCTGTGAAGCCTGCCTGTCCGGGGAGCTCTCGGTGAGGTTCACGTGTGTGCATGTGAGCTGCTAGGCTTTATAAATGGAGAGGAACTAAAATGAGGAAATGCTGGCTTTTTTTCAGAAGCCCTTTTTTATCAATTGCTGTTGATTTTCACAGGGCAAAGCTGTATTTTTACCTCTCGATTTCAACATGAACATATATATCCAAGAGGTGTTGGAAGCTGCTGTGGTGCTTAGGAAGTTAGAGGGTATGAAGGGGGACGCCCTTTTCAGATAGCTTTTCTGCTTCTCTTCCGGGACAGTGTTACTGCTTGCAGTTTGTTTTTCCTGATCAGCTGTGACTCTGCAACACAAAGTTCATTGGAGCGTGGCATTCACCTGCCACACTGATATTCCTGGACTTTGCTGAAAGGTGATTTTTGTTCTTAAGACTTAGATAAGGGATCTGGAAGAGTTACACTTGGTTCCTGCCCCTGATGAAACGTCATGTCCTCCTCAGCTTTGTAAGCTTCTCTTCTCCACCTGAAAAATCAGAAATTCTCAGTCTTTTTTGCCTGTCTTAGTCTGTTTTCCAGGGTTCAGAGCAGGGGCTGAACACATAGGCAACTCCTTTTACATTTGGCTGTGACTTACATTTGATTGTGATAGGCTGCAAGTAACATAGACAATAAACTCGAACCAAACTTTTGTTTTGGTTAAAGGAAAAGAGGCAAGTGATCCCTGATGGAGCAGATGTGTCCCTTTTGGGGTAAAAACCCTTGAAGAAGCTGGAGAGAGTCCAGGCAGGGCCAGAAGAATGCTGAAAGGTCTGAAAAATAGAGGTGGTGGTGGTGGTGGCGGGGGGGGAAGTGAAAGAACTGGGGCTATGTATTTTGGGAAAACAAAACACTGAAGAGAGAAATCACAACCTGTCTTTAGGTATATGAAAATACTACTGCAGATAAGCAGCGGGGGGAAAAATTCTGTTCTCCATAATGAGTCTGATAGGAATAGAAATTTGGGCCTCAAATTGCAGCCACAGAAATTTAGTGTTTCACAAAATGGTGTTTCATAAAATAGACATCTGCATCTGATCATCAGCATAGAGAAGCTTAGGAATTGTTTAGGGTCTATAAGGACACTACGGAGCCTCTGTCACTGGGGACACATGACAAAGGATGGGACAAAACCTTGTCAGAAACCATTACTGGGACTTCTTAACGTATCACACAGGGATAAAATAGTTGGTCCCTTACGGACCCTCCTGATCTTTGTTTGCCCTTAGCCTGTGAACATGATAGCTAGACTGTTAAAAGAATAATGCCAAGAATGGCACCTGCTCACTCTTCTCCTGGCCAGCTGCTGGTTGAGGTTGGAAGGGACCTCTGGAGGTCATCTGTTCAATTGTGTGACCTTTAGTCTGTCCAACTGCATACCCCCAACCATTAGTTTCTTCTTTGGACCTGCAGTACAAACAGACCCAAATGATTTGAAGAGACTCTTCTGGTAAGTCATGCCAGTCAGTGTTAAACCATTCCCAAGCAGTGCTTTACTTCTAATCCACATTTGTCTCATTAGAGGATTCAGTCACAGGAATCTTTTAAGCCTTTTTTTTCACATTAAGTAATCATCCTTGGTAGGAAATCTTATGGTTTAGGCACTTGCTGGTTGTGATTGATTAGACTTTTTTTTCCCCTCTTTCTCTCTAAGTTTAGCTGGGATGTTCTGTTTTGGCACTAGCAGGTTTTCCAGACCTTTAATCATTCTTATAATGCCATTCTCAATGTTTGCCGAATTGGTTAGCCAGGGTGTATGTTGTGGGCAGCTACCTGAAAACTAGGTGAAATCCTGGCTGTTTCCAAGTCCATAGAAATCTCTTTGACTGAAGTTTGTATTTTACAATTTACCCTGCAAAAAGGCTACCGCCTCCCAATGCAAATATATTGGTTATTATTTTTAAAGGTGAAAAAGTGGACACCTAACTATTTGGATGACCTTTTGCTGTGTAAGAGGTGGTGGTATGGTTCTTCTTCGAGCTCAAGTTACGTTGTCCCCAAGGTTGTATTCACAAGGTACTTGAAGAGCCCTTACAAATAAGACAGAGATTTCTACACTACGAGAGTTGTCCAGCAATGAAACAGTCACCTAGAAAGACTGTGCAGTCTCCATGCTTGGAGGTTTTTAAGACTTGGTTAGAAAAATTTGTGACTGAGCAAGAGTAGTGTTGGTGCTAGTCTGGCTTCAAGCTGAAGGCTGGACCAGCACGCTCCAGAGGTCCCTTCCAGCCAGCATTTCTGTGATCCAATGATTAGGTAACACTAGGCACTACCTAATCTCCTATAGTCACCAGGATGCCTCTGCTGAATCCTTGCATTGACCAACACTGGGATTTTCCTTTGGCCAAATTTACTACTGAACAGGTTGTTAAAACAATACTTATAAGGGATAACTCACACATGTGTTACTTTGCTTTTAACTTCCACCAGCTTACAAGTGGGGAGAATTAGTTAATCAGGCCATGATTATGTTATTAGCTGGAGGCATAACAGCATCACTAAAACAGGTTCAAGCTTTTTCTGGGCTTGAGCTCTTGCATTCAGCTTGCCAGAGCATCTGACTGTCTCAGATTTGTTCTGTCAAAACCAGAAATCGTTGCTCAGTACCACTGAGTGAGTATCAGTTGATTCCTAGGCAAAACCAGAAATCGTTGCTCAGTACCACTGAGTATCAGTTGATTCCTAGTCTGTATTAGCAAAAATGATCATTCTTGTTCCTGGCTTTGCACAGAGCCATGTTTCTTTATGCATGCACAGAAGAACTGTCAGTCTGAAACCACCCCACTTCATAAGGTCATTTGAGAACTGAAATCCTGGTGAAATCAAAGGGACGCATGAAAACCTCCTCTTCTGTTACCCCATATTATATCCAATGTTTGAAAGGCACGCAAGACAAAGGAGGAATAAGCAACAGGTAGGGTTGCTTTCTTAACAGCAGCTTTCCTTTTCTCCCCTCTTTCACCCTTCTGGTTTTTTTCTTTCTTCTTTCTTTTCTCATCCTCCTGTAGCTAACCTGCAGAACTGCAGTTTCTGGGGCAGCTGTCTGGTATCATTCCTGTCTCTTGATTTGATGTGACCGAGCAGACAGCATCAAGGGATGCTGGAGAGGAGCCAGGAAAGATCAGGCTCTCGATGAGAAGCTGCAGGGCAGGTAGGTGCTGATAAAGCATGGAGAAGGTGGCTATGAAGGGTTGATTAATGCTGATTAATCCAGAGGCACCACCATCAATCATCCTTTAAACTATCCCTCACTGTCCCTTTTTAAGGGTCCTTGCCACCTCTGTTGTAGGCAGACCTTCATCAGCCATTTGGAGGCATGTGTGACAGATTCTGCACCACCCTGCTCACTGAGGCCACCCAGGAGCATTACTCTCTATGGGGATGTTCAGAAAATGCCCCAAGAGGTGTTTGCTGGAGGCAGAGAAGACCATGTGGAGAAGAGTGTGTTCCCTATAATATTTTAGTTGGTCAGTTTTGTTGCATGTGGTCCAGCAGATCTTGAGTTCAATACGCTAACAGGTTCTTCTGCTCTGTCGTTTCCACCAGAGGTTTCAGATTCTCATGGAACTTTTTGTTGGTCACTCCCTCTTTCCCCTTCTCTTTCTATCACTGCAGTTCATTCCATTCTTATTAAAGCCGGTGGATCCTTAACTAAAACCACTGCTCACCTCCCTGTGGTTCTGTATTTCTGCCTTGAACACAACCTGCAGTCTTCACGCTTAGCCACTTCCTTAGTTTCCTTCCGCTTGTTGTGTTAATCTCCGTATCTATCGTTAAGGCACTCGTTCCTTTTGGCATGCCACCAGACTATTTACTGAAGTTAGGAAAGATTAGATCCACTGATTTTCTGTTGTCACAAAAACCCCCAGGAGCCTTATCAAGAAAAGCTATCAGTTACATTGCCACGATTTACTTTTGATAAACCACATTTTGTATTTTATCCAAATCTCCATTTGCTGCCATGCTTTCAATTACTCTCTCCTTCAAGTGGCGTTCAAAAGTCTTGTGTACTTTTGTGCTCAGATTAACTTGCTGATAGCTGTCTGGATCTTTTTCTTCCCCTCCTTCCTACATATAAAAAAGTATTACATTTGTTGACTTTCGGCCAGATGGTACCACTCCCACCATCCAATCTAAGCACGTTGTTCTCTTTTGAGTGGCTTTCACCTCATATACAAGAGTTTCCATACCCTTGTTTGCCTTCACAGTCAGCCCTGTTGTTGTTCTCAGTTATTCGAGCTAAGTCATTTTCACCATGTGTGATTATACCACTTTGTATTAGTAAAAATATATTTTTACCTCCGAATTGTTGGAGAAGCCAGTGAAGAGAAGTGGGGGGTGGGGCTGCATGTGACTTCCCTTTTTTCAGGACTATGTTTAGTTTTCTTTTGAATTTTAGCACTTTGCATAGCAATCTCCCTTTTTTTTTTCCTGTTGTGGTTCTCTTTTTATTCGTATCACTGAAGACGTCTTCTGCCTAGCTGAGTTGGTCCTGACAGCAAAGGTTTCTAGCAGTGCTCTGAGGTTTTCTGCTCCTTGTACTATAAACATCATTTTCCTTCCAGTCATCAGCCACTCTGCTCAGCTCCTGATCATTCCTAATGCCTGTCTCAGGTTTTATCTTTCTAATTAACTAATCTATTATTTCCCTCATATCCAGTATCCCTAAAGTGAGATTTGAAGCCTTCTTCTTCTTCCCACGGAACAAGGGCCGACTCCTTCCCTACCTTTTTTTCCATCCAAATTCTCTTTTCCTCTCTTGGCTCTTTGCTGGCTGACCAGGGTATTTTGAGGAGAACATGTAAATATTTCATAGAAAGCTGGACATCTGACAGATGCGGACATCAGCATACACTGGCATATGGAAAAGCCCTTTAGAGACATGCAAATGCCGGTAACACAGAGTGTGCAGCATTTAAGGGGTTTTTCTGCCTGCTTTTGTCTATCTTCGGTATAAGGAAGGAATTTTGGGACACAGCCAGACCAACCTGATATTTTTGTTGTGGGTTTTCTATTGTGGGTTGGGGGTTTTGGGGGGTTGTTTTCTTTTTTTCTTTTTTTTTTTTTTTTTTTTTAGCTCGTGACTTGCTGAATGATCTTGAGCTTTCTGCTTGGATTCTCCATCTGCCAAAAGGGGCTAGAGGTGGTACAACCTTTGTAAAACATTTTAAGATCTACAGCCAGTGGCATCACCCAAGAGAGGTCTGGTGATACTGTACTGCTAAGATTTGAGTTTGCCATCTAAGCATTCATTTTCTGTGTCATTTGTGCCCTTTATGGAATCATAGAATGTTTTGGGTTGGAAAAGACCTTCAGATGTCATCTAGCCCAACCCCCCTGCAGTGAGCAGGGACACCTTTAACCAGATCAGGTTGCTCACAGCCCCGTCCAACCTGACCTTGAATGTTCCCAGGGATGGGGCCTCCACCACCTCTCTGGGCAACCTGTTCCAGTGTTTCACCACCCTCATCGTAAAAAATTTCTTCCTTAGATCCAGTCTAAACCTACCCTGCTTCAGTTTAAAACCATGACCCCTTGTCCTGTCACAGCTGGCCCTACTAAAAAGATTTTCCCCGCCTTTCCTATAGGCTCCTTTTCAGTACTGAAAGGTCGCAATCAGGTCTCCCCGCAGCCTTCTCTCATAGGAGAGGTCCTCCAGCCCTCGGATCATTTTTGTAGCCTCCTCTGGACCTGCTCCAACAGTTCCGTGTCCTTCTTGTGCTGAGGGCAAGGTGCCCTTGTATATTTTCCCTTTTAAATATACAAAGCAGAAACATCTTCCCTCTGAGCTTTTTCCCATCCCCATCCATGTTGTTAGCAGGTAAGGAATAACAAGAGAAAATGCCCAGCGCAATAAAGTAGAATTAATTACCTGCCTGAGTAGCCCGTTCATCACGATCTAGTTGCACAGTGGAAAGCAGCTGCAAGTTGACTTTGCTTCAAGGACCGAGGGGAAGCCAGACTGTAGCTAACAGCCAAGCTGGGACAGTGAGGCCATGCAGGAACTGAGGGTGAGATCCTTGCTTCCTTAAAGCCATTGGTAAACTCTTTCCTGTCCAAGCCTTGCCATGTTCAAACCATGGAAACTGCCGGCGGGTTGCTTTGATTTGTAATGCAGATATTTCTAGCATCTGACACTTCACTTCGATCATCTGTTTCACTTGACGCTCAGCTGTGTGCTCAGCAGAAGTGACGATAGTTGAGATGCAGCCCAGTCACAGCATCCTTGCATTCTGGGATCTTGAGTCTTTTCTGAGTGTTGTTAAGAGGAAGGTGGCTGGGGCTGTCAGAGGTACCACATGTGGCCCTCAGGCTCCTGGGAAGACATCAATGCTCTCTTCAGGTGGAAGTGTTGCATACATGCCTGGTTTAGACAGCGCTTGTGTGTGTGTTGTGTCGTATTTGTTAAATTTTCCTGTGTGTCTAACGCTCTTAGGCTCGTATTACAACCTGTTTAACCTGTAGTGTTAAGTCCTTCTTTTCAGCCAGGAAGAGTGGAACCGCGTTTTGAATTATTCCCATGTTTTCATACTGACCCTTCACACAGACCACTCAAAATTGTGCAGGGTGAATGCTCATAGTTTCAGCTCTTGTCTACTCTCTCCTCCCAGAATGTAAGTCCCTCCTAAAATCTCCATCTTTAGTCCATTCATTAAGTCCTGATGAGAACATGTTTCTCTTTATCCATTGCTCAGTTTTACTATGTTCTCAATATAGAATAACCATTGGGCATGGTGAGGGATATCAGAAACAATGGCTGAATCCAGAGCTCTCAAACATAAGTGTAATTAGCAGCTTTCCTCTAGGAGAGCTCTTGACAAGCAGACAGTGGTCTCCAGCATGTTCTGTTCTTCTAAAGCAAGGCTGTCTGTGTGTCCATCCTGGTTTTCCCCATTCTTGTGAATCTTGTTCTTCGTTGCAGCAATGCTCGCTGTGGTTGTCCTAACCTTGCTCTCCCTCACATGTTTTAGTAAGTGACTTGCCTTTTTGCTTCCTTCCATCCTCAGCCAAAGAAGGGAAGGGTGGCCCTGTCCTGGTTTTGTTGCAGGTGGCAGCTCTTGTGCTTGGAGTGGCTCCAAATCACTGGGGTATTCTTGACTCCCTCATTATTAAGGACAATGACTTGATCCTTTGTTCTGAAACACGGCCTAGGCAGGGAGCTCCTCCCAGTAGGCTCTTCTTCCTGGAAAACATGCCTGGATGCTTCAGATTGTCCATGAAAAATCTTTCTATAGAGACCTCTGATGCTTTATAACAGACGCTTTGTAAATCCGTAAAGAACATCCTCACCCAGAGCCTTGTTGACTGAACCACTTCTGCTGCATTTGAAAGAGGGAAGATTCGTTTCTTCCTCATCTCTGAATGAACTGAACTCATCTTTTGCCAACATCTTTGTATTTTCCGTACTCTTCTTTGTAGGTAATCAGTCTTTTGAAGTGAACTCTTTGAAATGAGATGCATTTATAGATTGTTCCAGGCATGTACCTGGATTTCAATAGAAAGCTTTGAATAACGGCACAAACAAGCCCTGTTAGGGGCACTTTCTCAGGATGGGAAGTGATGTATGAATACTAAAATCATCCTGGAATTGGTTCTAATTTTGTGTAATAAAAGTTGTAGAAGGTATTGATTGCCAAGAAGGTTAAAACCTTACCACCAACTGTATTATAGAAAGGCGCTATGGTGACTGCTGGAAGACGTACACCGTAGGAAGGATTATAATATGCATGTCTTTTTTCTTATATTTTATATGTTTCTTGTTCCTTTATCTCCTCCTGGTTGCTCTTGACAAACCTGTGCTCTGACCCAATTTGCTATTTTTTTTTTTTTTTTTTTTTTTTATGGTTGCTGGGCCACAAGATCAAAAGAGCCATGTCCTAAAGTCATTTACTGTTCGGTGAGCTCAGGCAAGTTTCAAGCATTGAGTGCTCCAAATGCTGAATGTGTCCAGCTTTGACTGCTCAGCTGGAAATGCTAAGGCTGCTATGCTAAAGCAAGGAGAGGGCACCCAGTAAACGCCAAACACTCTTTTTCATCCACGTTGGTAGCTGCCACTGAGCTTCAGAATGCCTGCTCTACCTAGGAAAAGCCATGCCTGGGACACTAGCTGTTAGACTGCTCTGTAACATTCCCACTTCTCTGCTCAGTCCTTCCCTGAGTGCATGGAAAAAAACCACCAAACCCTGAGTTTGTAATGAGAAGCTGGGCACTGGAAATGCCTCCCCTCCAGACAACCCTAAAGCTCCAGGTGGAGTTGCTGCTTATTGCAGCTGTGAGGGTTTCCAGAATGAATGGTGGGCAAGCCTGGTCTCAGTCACTCCAGCCCTTGCTTTACTGATGGTGCAGTAATGCTGGATTAACACTGAATTTCTAGACATTCTCAGAGCTTTCAGTTCCCGCAAATGTTAAAAGGAGCTGCCCATGTTGCTAACCAAAACTATTGTTCCTCAAACATGACCGCTGCAGTATTTCTGAGAACTAGAGAACGTCCAGTTTTCTTTATCCAGCTCCCTGGTTATAAATAATATCCAATAGCCAGCCTTTCAGGAGGCTGGTGGGGTCCTGTTTGCCAAAGGTTTTGTGTACACGATGTATGTACACAGCTCCCAGGCAGTGGGAGAGGTCTAGGGGATGATCGAGAACATGAAAGGCTGGAAAGAAACCACAGGGATTTCACTGTTATTTTGATCAAGTTCTTATTTTGTCACAGCCTCTCGTGACACTGAACTGCCCACTTTGGTGCCTGTGGATTCCCCAGGGTGTTGCTCAAACTGCCAGTCTCCCTTGCTTTGGATTTGGGAACCCCTTCTGGTCTACATCCCACCCAAAACCTTACAATCTTCTGGGGCCATCTGAGCAGATCTGAGTCCAGTCCAAATCTTCTTCAGTGTTGTGGCAGGTGGACTTGGTCGGTGTCCAACCTTTAGGTTGGATTCAGGAGGAAAATAAGACTCTGGTGACACAGTTGGAGTGAACTGGAGCAACAGGAGATGCAGTGGAGAGCAGGCAGGGATGTGTGGGGGCCCCTGGGCAAGAATCGGAGCTGGATGGATGGAGGCTTTGTCAGGAGTTAGCATCTGGCCTAGGACAGAGGAGACAGGAATGAGCACAAGCAACTTGCAGGTTTTGCTGACGCCTCTGCTCAGGGCTTTCTCATCCCTTCTGAGCCTTCCACTGAATTAGGTACCATTTCTTCTATGCTCAGCAGTCAAGATGTGGCTACTCAGGAGATGACTTGGTGCTGGATGGGCAGCAATTCAGGACAGGATGAACAGGTTACCTGCACATTCTTCTGAAGCCAAGTAGCTTTTTTGAACAACAGCATTTCAAAGTTAATACATTTTTTTTAAAAAACAACCATCTGTAAACATATTTGAGCACTTGCTAGTCTTTTTCTGTCAGCTTCTTGATAGGAATCCTGCCAGGTACTATCTCACGTCTGCTGTTGGAGTACCCTGGGGAAGGATAGGACTGTCTGGAAGGGAATCATTCAGTTTAGAGGTGAGCCCAGGTCTGTGGGTTTTCTTATTTAACTTTAGATATCTGTAGCATAGACTTCCATCCCTCTGCCAGTTGCCTGAGGCTCCCTGGTTGAAGCCGTATAGGGTAAGTTTCCTCTAACCTGTTTTAAACAGTTTCTTTAGTTTGAAGTGACTCATGTCCTAAAAGTGCCTGCTCCTCACTTCAGGTGAGGAAGGATGATCAACGTGCAGTAGGCAGATGTAGATGTGTTACACATTATAGACATGCACTTTTGACCCAATGGATCACCAGATCATGTTTTGAGTCCTGGGGGTCAAGCAGTTCTAGATTTGCATATCCTTTGTATTTTTGCTCTTCCTGTAATTGGCCAAGCAGAAACTTGGGAGGTGAATTTCCTCCAGAAAGTTTGTTTGGCTTAGTGGTTAAGGTCCTGAGCAACCTATAAGAAAAGGAGCAGAATTTTCTTCAAGCAGGCTCTGGTCCTTAGACCTGAACGTAAAAGGAAATTAAAAGCAATCAGGGACCTCCAATTTCTACAGAAGTCAGGTAGTGGAGTCCCCTTTTTTCCTTCCTTTGCTGCCCCTGTATGCTCTTGGGATAATCACTCTCATTCCTTATTTTTTTTCTCAACCGTAACAGAGATATTCTAACACTTTGCTCTTTGCTCTGAACTGTAGATCTCAACACCACTGATCTCAGTGTTGCAGCGTCCCTCTATTTCTGCAACAGCCTGACTTCAAAACCTTCCTCTGAGCTTCAGAAAAGGAAATTCATACTTACCTACTCCAAATGCTAACTTGAAGTAAACCGTTAAATGTGCTTATCCAGCCATCAGAGCTGTCTCCTACTCAGTTGTGAGAATTTACTCAAGTGCTGCCTCTCTTTTAATCACTGTGTGTCATTACTCCAGTGCCGGGGCATCACTTCTTCCTTCAGACCCGAATTCAGCTCTGCTTTCCAAGACAGGCATATACAAGCTTGTCACTAAGGAGTTAAGCAACACAGCTGCTCAGCTTCCCTTTCCTTCTGGTTCTCCAAGCTCTTTGCAAAACACTCTGCACATGTTTCCTTGATCTTCCAACCCCTCACACAGAAAGGGGACAATCAGAATAAATGAAGTCTCCGTGCCTCCAAGCTGCTGGATTGATTTGGCCAAGTTGCCTTTGTTTAACAGGGCTTAGATGAGCTGGAAAAAAAAAAAAAAACCATCTGCTTTCCTTGTCAAATGATAGATCTGTTATTGGCATGATTATATTTGGCAGAAGCATAAAATGGAGTGGTTTGAACAGCAAAGTGAGAGTCAGGATACGTGGGTATTTGCCCGGACCTCTTTTATTTGGAAAAGTCTCCTGGAGACACATGCTGCTACCTGTGCTGAGAGTCCCTTGCTGCTGGCCGGTTACAGAGTAGTGTATTTACAACATGAGTAGAGGTCATGGCAGAATATAGCTTGTCTCTGCTTAAAAAACATTGGTTTTGCAAGTCCTTCTTTATTGATCCTGCAAAGGCCACACAGGGTGTTTGGTATGTTTTGAACTTGGTCTTATCTCTCAGTTTACGTCTATAATACTGGTATCTAACATTCACTCCCCCATGCTCTCCTGGCATATTTTTAACATAATTTTGGATTCTTAGACAAAGGTCCTTTAGAACAGCAAATAATTATAATACTCCATAAATACTTTCTTTTTTTTTATTCTCAAGACCACGAGAGATTTTGCAGCTTTTACGATTGACAGTGTTATTGTTGGAAATTGTGTTACCCATCAGTGTAGTAAAAATCCTGTGTTGGTATCCTCCTTTGGTCCACTCTCTTTGCTTATTCTTGGACTTGTACACAGAATTTTTTTTTTTTTGCTTAACTGGAGGGTTTTTAGGAAAAAAACTGCATTTTCCTGAGGATGCCCAAAAGGAAGAAACTAAAAAGAAACTGAAAATTTAGTTTTAGGACAGAGCTGAATGAAGTTATGGGAGAAATCAAAGCCAAGATTGTTGCATAAGAAGTTCCTTCAGTCCTATGTTCCTACAAATAATGAACATAAATGAAAGCCGTTGGACTGAAATTAATGGTGAGCTCTTCTGACAACTACCCAGAAGTAGGTCCTTCAGGTTATGCTACTGAGGCTTGAAATAAGACCCGCCTGGTAAAAGCTTTCATTTTCTTTGCTGTCCCCAGGAAAAAGGCTTGAGAAACCCAATCTTGACCTAGAGCATTGACTGGAGTCATGTTATAGAAGCCATAGGAAGGCAACTGATGCTCTTGTCTTATACCATTACTGCCTTCACAGAAGCTATGGGAAGGTAGTACTGGTATAAGAAATTTTCATTCGGATAACTAGAAGTGTATCTGTGTGTCACTACTGTGTAGGCTCTGGGAGCTGAACAGAAATGGGCAAGGGATGTGATTTCATCATCTGTAGGCTTTTCAATTCTACTCCTTCCCTGTTTGACTCCAAATCCTGTTATCACTGTGGTCACTCTAGTCCCCATCTCTGCTGGATTCTCCATAGGGTGAGCTCCAGGTGAGCCTAGGAACGCTGTGGGATCAGGAGAAAGGGAGGAACTGAGGCTCACATTGCTTCTTGTGGGCCCATACTCCTGCTTACCTGCAGCTGTGGCTTCGCTTTGAATCCCACCTGCCCTTGAGGAGTGGCCGTGTGAGCAAAGGAGTTGGCCCATGGTTAGCCTGGCCCTGCTGATGGCAGACAGCATAGATGAGACTAAACATTTCTGTGGCTCCTTCAGCCTGTGACAATCCTTTGACTTGTATTTAATTAAAGAGTGTACAGAATGGCTTTCTTTGCAGTAGCAGACTGTGCAGTAATCCTCTAACAATTGTTGGGATCTGGCGGGAAGGAAAACTCTCATTAATAAAGACTTTGGGGATCACGCCGCATGAGAGTTGCTGCAGACTTCAGAGCTGCAGGAAATCACATCCAGAAAAACATTCCCTTTGTCTTTCTGCTCAAGTCTTCAGAGTGTGTGTGCGGGAAAAACAACCCCTGACGTACCCACCATGATTTTCACGTTATCTTGGGCATGCCAGGAGGGCTTAGCGAAGGAGGGGTTACTGAGTTTCAGCTTCACCCGCAGTGGGTATGCCCAGGAAGCTGGGTTACTGTTCACTACCTGATGTTAATGTGAGCTAACCAAAGCTGGTCATGCTTTCCCTTTATCTACACTTTTTGGAGGGGAAGTGTGAATTAGTGTAGTCCTCAGCCCCATGTCTGCGTGGCCAGTTGCCCACTGCAGTGAAAGATGCCAAAGCACAGAATCTCTGCCTTTTCCACAGGAAAAAAAAAAAGAAAAACCAAATAAAAGAGAACAACACAGGAAAAAAACCAGACCTGGAGAAGAAGTAAAGTGAGTTTGTACCAAGCAGTCTATAAAATCTACTTCAAGCTTATCTAGGAGGAATACACAAAGGAAAGAGAGTTATTTAGCCCCTCATCCCAGGGAAGATCCCCCTTGGCAGGCAAAACTTGCAGCTCTCAAGGGGTCTTTTCAGCCGTGAGCTGGGACGTAAATTAAGGCAGCTGAACTTGTTGCCCTGCTGACTCTCATGCCAGCTGAGCTGATGACCTACCAGCAAAGAGAGACACACTTTTCTGTTTCCTGATGTTGCCCAAAACTGTGCTTTTTAATTTATTTTTTTAACTCCATCTGCCTTTGTTAGCTTATAGCAATGACGGCTGTGATATGTGAGGGTTATTAGTGTTATCACTAGGGAGGTAGAAGGAGGGTTGCTGTGATTGTTTGGGTTATTTATTTACTTGTTTAGTTAATGTGGAAAATGAGCCATAAACTATAAGGCCTCCAATGTGATTCTGTTTTTTGACCTTGATGATTCAATTAAAGGTCTTCAGACATTAAATTCACACATCACTGACCTTCTCCAGCTAAATAGTAGGTATTTTAGTTTGAACTGGTCCAACTCCAGTCAGTGAAGTAGTACGAAAGCCTTCAGGGCTGATGCTCGCTAGCTCCCTGTGGAGTAGAAGGAATGGTAAAAATAATTTCAGATTAAAATATACAGCTTTTACCCAGCTAAAATGAAGGAAGATGTGGCAGAGAGAAGGTGAAATACATCCCACTCTTTGTTTGTTTATAGAATCATAGAATCATTTAGGTTGGAAAGGACCTTTAGGATCATCAAGTCCAGCCATAAATTAACCCTGCCATCCCACCACTAAACCCTGGCCCGCAGCACCTCGTCTGCCCGGCTTTTAAATCCCCCCAGGGATGGGGACTTGACCCCTTCCCTGGGCAGCCCATTCCAGTGCCTGACAGCCCTTTTGGTAAAGAAATTTTTCGTAATGTCCAACCTAAACCCCTCCCCAGCTCCGCTGCCCTTCTCTGGACACGCTCCAGCCCCCCCAGGTCCTTCGGGGAGGTAGGGGCCCAACCCTGACCCCAGCATTTGAGGGGTGGCCTCCCCAGTGCCCAGGTCACTGCCCTGCTCCTGCTGGCCATGCTATTCCTGATACAAGCCAGGATGCTGTTGGCCCTCTTGGCCACCTGGGCACCCTGCTGGCTCATATTCAGCCGGCTGTCAGCCAGTCCCCCCAGATCCCTCTCTGCCAAGCAGCTTTCCAGCCACTCTTCCCCACGCCTGTAGCGCTGCATGGGGTCGTTGTGACCCAAGTGCAGGACCCAGCACTTGGCCTTGTTGAACCTCATACGATTGGCCTCAGCCCATCAATCCAGCCTGTCCAGATCCGTCTGTAGAGCCATCCTGCCCTCAAACAGATCAACACTCCTGCCCAACTTGGCATTGTCTGCAAACTTACTGTTTGTTTTCTTTTAAGTATCTAGTAGTGTTCTAGAGAGCTTAATATATATGAGGTATCTGTTTCGGGGTTGGCAGACCTAGGATTTACATGGGGCCGTGCCCCTTAGAATGAAAGCTGTTGGCCAAGAGGGATGCCCTAGGACATCTCAGCTGAGGCTAGATACCTCTGTTTGGGAGACTAAATCCCACCTCAGTATCTGGCTGTGCTTGAAGGAAGTGGGGATCGGGCATCTAAATACTCCTTCAGTCAATGGAACCACCCACCTTGCTTAAAAGCTTGCAGCAAGTCAACACCAGCACCGCAAATGCTAAGATCACCTGTATTTTGGTGGTTTAGCTATTGGACACTCTTTTTCCAGTGGTTTGCCTAATATAAATGTCTTTGCTCTTGAACTGGATGAAAAAAAAGATGAGCTTTTAAAAATTACATCTATAACCAAGTTTACCTGGATCTATCACGAGCCCACTTTCCAGAATACTAACAATGAATCGGCCTCAGGTTTATTTTTTTTTTTGAAAGGTGGTGAAACATTTACTCAAAAGTAAATACTGGGCCATTGAGGTAAATATACAATCGACCGATTTATGTGTGCATTTCTAGTGAAGGGAAGATGCAGAAGTGAAGTACTTGCTGCGGGCTTGGTAGAAAATTTGCTACATAAAAAAAAAAATTTAAAATATGTTATAGAAGTACACAGTGCTTTGCCAGCCCTGATCAAAGTTAAAGCTGTATGAATTAATTTATAAAGTGAAAACTTGAGTTATTTATAGATGTGAGATGAATTTGGCAATAGTTTAAGTCCAGAGAGTTAAAACTTTTCTTTGAAAATGTCAGAATGTTTTGAAAACATTTCAATCCTTATTTTTACAGCAAATGTTCTGCAAATCTCTCACGCTTCCCCTCACGCTTTTTTAAGGTTAAAATAAAAAGACAAGAAGCACTGTAAATCAAAACAAAATGAATCTATGGTATTTTAGATGAGCCAAAATAAAATTTCCTAAGAACTGTTTCCCTCTGGGAAAAATAAACATTTGAGTACCAAGACTATGCCAAATAATTCCCCTCCCCCCATGTTTGTTTTTTTATTTTTAATTTGACTAGAAGACCACATAATGAATTGTTTATACTCTACTATGAAAGCCCATTCCCAACCAAAAGGAAATTACAGACTGAACAAGATATGGGGTGAAACAGGGAGAGCAGGTTGGGTTCTTAAGAAATGGTGAGAATAAATTTAATGGGCTAAATTATTTTATAATTCTAATCCAAAGGACAATTTACATCAAACAATTGTTCCTTCAAAGAATTTCTGGGCCTTCTCTCTTACAAAGTTGTCTGGCAAATACATGGATAAAAAATAGCTCACATATTTTGAAACAAGACATGAAAAGATCTTCTTTTTTCCTTTCTCTGCCTATTTCCGATGAAAATACATGCTTTTTCCAAAATCCAGCAAGAGTGAACACTGATTCTGTGACTTCTTATAGGCAAAGATTCATCCCTGTCCTAAAAATCTGTCTCTGAAGTTCACCCGACTCATGTTTTTTCCTGCATCGCATTTAACGGCAATGGTACAAACTCAAGCCAAGACTTCTGCTCTCTTCGCATCACTTCCCTCTCACCGTCTCTTTGCAGCTGAGTTTCTGAATAGGTTTTTCCCCACTGAATGCCCTTTCCAGTCTCTTCGAAAGAGATGGGGGGGTTGTGCAGCACTGTGCGTAGTGGGACCTCAATTTCTGCTTGCAATTGCCATAGCAATGAAGCAAGGTCTTCCCTCCAAGTTGAGAGCATGGTGGTGACGAGGGGACACGGTGTTATGTGACCCACTGTCCAGCTCCTGGTTGCTTTTTTTGGAGTGCAAATTGTCATTTGCACATTTTATGATTGAGGCAGTTCATGAATTGCATGTTGTATGGAGTCCACGATTAATTACCTGAACATTTGTAGCCCCTGTTGTATTACAAACACAATATAATTAGGTCTGACTGAGGAGAAACCACTTGGGGGAAAAAGTCTTGTCATTGGTAATTTCCTCCTTTTTAGCTCCTTGATCTCCTAATCTGCATCAGAGATTTTGTTCTCATTTGATTTGGTTTTTGTTTTGCTTTGAATTAGCATGAGCCAGGAAGCAGGCCATGTGAGAGCGGCGGGAATAAACTATGTGAGCACAGATCCCACTGCTCTTGGCATGAATATTAAAACTGCCATCTTCCTGCCCTAGATAGCTGTTGGTGTTAGGTTAGTCAGGCAGGGTTCCCGGAGCATAAAGAAACAGAATTGCTCCTGCTCATCAGAAAAAAAAAATAGGTTGGTTTTTTTTTTTTAAGGAATGCATGGGGGGAAATGCTCTTTTTTTCAGCAGGCTCTGGGTTACACTTTCTGACAAGCAAACATAAAAGCAAGCTGGATACATACCCCCCGTGTGCAGTGGCCCAGGAGAGCTCAGACGGCCATGAAGCCCCAGGAGCACATCTCAGAGGATAGATGGGGTTTGCTCACGCTCTTCTTCTCTGCCCTTTCTGCAGGCGTCCAGCACCCGGCCAGAGTGCAGCATCATGCAAGAGATTGAAGAGGAGCGCAGCCAGTGCTTGGCAGAGCTTATTGGGGATAACCAGACTTCAGGTATGGGGACGGTCTCTTCTCTCCCTGACCTGCAAGCCAACATCACCCAGCCTCACATCTTCCTTGCCCATACCATTTCTCATGCCTTCTGCTGCTGGAGCAGGGCAGTCACTCCGGCTGATGTTGAACTCTTACATTAGGAGGGGGAGAAATAGGTACTTCCAAAGTATGACTCAGTCAAACAAGAGTCTGAACAGCTCGCTGGGGATCACTCCCTGCCTCCCAGCTGCATAAGGCTAGCTTAGGTGTCTCAGTGTGTTTCATCAGAGTCAGTCATCCATCTCTTTGAACTGGAAGTGCCTTAACCAGTTTTCCCCTGGGATCTGAAAACCTAAAGTTCTCATAGGCCTTGGTTTGCTTCAAGGGAAGTCATGGTGACATTCTGCTTCTGTTGAACTGCCCTCCCATCCCCGTGCCAGAATTGCTCTTGTCCTGGTGGCCAAGCAGAGGAAGAAAGGGTGTGCTCCAAGGCTGCAAGGTATCTATGAAGTTGGGCCAGGCAGCCAAGATCCTCTCCTTGTTCACATGACATGGAGCACACACCACATCGGGCAAGCCCTCCTGGAAGGCTCTGCAGTCCCTTTAACCTACTCCCTGCTTCTGTGACCAAGAGAGAAGGGTCAGGTCAATGATGGCTTTGCTTTCCAGCCTCCCAAGGTTTCTCCACTGGCCTCAGGCAGCAGTCATGGAACGGTGCCACCTTCAAGGAGCAGGCATGGCGCACCATCCATTCTGCACATGGGGTGCCAGAGCAGTAAAGAGGCTGCGGGATGTGGCTGTGACTGGAGCAGCTGCAAACCAACCTGTGAGACAGGACATGGGTGGGCAATGTTGAAAAGTTCTGTGCTAATGCAAGTCCCCAGTGGGCAGCCTGCGAAGAGCTTGGGAGATTTTGGCACAGCCACCCATGCTCTGTCCTAAATTGTAGACAACAGTGTGGCAGTGAAAGAAAGCTTTCGGGTTTGGTGCTGTCCCTTCCCATCCTGTCCCATCCCATCCTGCAGCAGTGCTGTCAAAGCCTCATGTTGAGGCATCGAGTTGGACTTCTCCCTCTCCAAGTGCCTCTCTCAAGTTACAGGTCCTGGTTTTGTGAGTAAAGGAGATGTAGGGACCAGTAGTAGGCTGTCAGGCTCCAAAACCAAGGGATCATCCCACCCCTTCCCCCAGTAAAGTGATATTGCTGGGGGAAGGGGTGGGAAGATGCGTATCCTGCTTGATCTTTGCATCTCATCTCCCAAAAGAGGCAAAGTGGAAGAGGATGTCTTCT
This sequence comes from Egretta garzetta, assembly GCF_000687185.1. Taxonomy (NCBI): domain Eukaryota; kingdom Metazoa; phylum Chordata; class Aves; order Pelecaniformes; family Ardeidae; genus Egretta; species Egretta garzetta. The sequence goes on along the minus strand of NW_009260479.1, from coordinate 74,654 downwards.
CATCCTCTCTCCCTTGGCATTGCTTGCAGTTAGGCTATGGACTGAAAGACTCTTCTGCACAATACCACTTAATGATAGAATAGCATCCTGGGGACAAGATGATCCCTGGAGGAGCTTTACTGAATGCAAGGATAGCTTTTGGCCCCTGCATTTATCTACTAAGATATGGTTTTCTTTGATTTGGAGACTATTTCATGTGTCCCTTTACAGTTAAATGGAGCCATTTGAAGAAATGTTCTCCTGGAAAGGATAAAAACGTTCATCTGAAAGCCCACTAAATGCTTCATTTCATTTTCATGGGTATTTAAAGAAATTCAATTAAATACAGTACATTCAAAATAGAAGAATAAATACTTGAAATGTTAATTTTTTTTTCTGCTTTTTCAAAGTGATTTTTTTTTCATTGGAAAGTTTAATCCAGAACCAGTTTTTTTTTTCTCTTCACTGAATTAAACCATTGAAAATATTTTTCCCCATTCTGATGTAAAAACACACGCAGTCATGTTGCAAGCCCTTAATGCCCAAGCACTAGCAAGTATATAAGAAGCCTTCAGAGTTTGTTTTTCATAATGGAATGCTGAGATATTGGATTGGGATAATTCTGCATTTTCACTGGTCACTGCCCATATTCATTAAACGGGACTGATGGTTGAGAAATCACAGTTGTGAGCACTATAACATGGTTTTTGTCCATGGAGACAGTACCTGCTACTCCTGAGTTAATGTCAGATGTCATCTGCGTATGTCTGCATGTCCTGGGTAGAAATGGTCATTGATGACACCGGTGTGGAGCAAGAGTGTGTAGGGACACAGCGGGCGTCCAACCAGATTTTATAATGCCAACTGTGTGGAAAGCAGTTGCCATCCATTGGCACTAAAACGTCAGCAGGTATGTAAGGGTCAATACCTGACTCAGCCAGGCATTCGTGGCTGCCCTTGCAATCCACAGAAAGAAACCGGCACCCCTGGCGTGTTGGCTCTCAAATGGGTGACAATGGGTGAATCATCTTATGGAGACATCTGCTCTGAAAGTGGTGTGGAGAGGTAACTTCAAAGCACCTGCATGGCATGTGTTTCCCCTTGGAGTATCCAAGGCACAGCATGTATATATGGTAGAAAAAGTTGTTTTTCTGGAGGGGGGCTCCATAACTCAATAAATGTAGCTGAGCACAGCTGCAAAATAAGACTTTGAACTTTGGTGGTCGGAGGCGAAGGGGAAGTTTGGTGGGGAGAAATCTTATGAAGGTGATAACATGAGATCATACGAAGGTGATGACTGTTTAGACTGAGTGTTGCTGGAAAGAAAAAACCCTCGTAAAACTCCCAGGAAAAATCTAATTTTAACACGGTTCAGTCAGAAGGAGAATGGAAATCAATTGAGATTCCCTGCCATCTGTAATGTAATACCTTGATTTATAGCCAGGTAGGTGTATTGCCTGCTACACATTCCACATCCTTTTAGCAAGAAGAAAATCACTTGAGGTTTAACAACCGATTTGTTATCCTTTCTAATTAAATGAGAGGAAATAAGGAAACACACCATTTCGGTACAGTCTGGAAATAAAGCTTTGTTTAGAAGCCATTATGAATAGTATTGATCAGAGGGGCTTAATCACAGATGTAATTTGATGTGTCAGATAGATTAGTCACTTATTAAGAACACCTGATGGTGGTGCTGAGATTGATGACCAGGATGAGCAAGTAGATTTCCACCGATAAACAATAACATCTGCCTTAATGTATTTTGTCTTCGAGCCCCCATTCCTTAGGCTGGGTGTATATGCACGGGTGAAATCGATCCCTTCTTTTCAAATGAAACCTCGGTGTTTTCAGTGCTGGTAGTAGATGCCAATTGCTCTTCCCCATGTCAGCTGTTTATTATTAGCAGGGTGGGAGACTCTCTATTCCCTATTAGGAGTGTGATTTGGTATCGGTGAAATTACCCGCATTTGAGGAGACTTTAGCAGGGGCGCAGGAGAGATGTGGGGGTCGCAAAAGTGTGACCACCTCTGATGTGAAAGGCTTAGCTTTTCAGCACAGGAAGGGCTGCAGGAGATGCAGCTAGGGAGAAAAGAGCAGGGAAGGCCAGTTTAAGCTGGCAGTGTGTACACAGGAGAATAAAACGGCTGTGAGATCAAAGTCTGGACTTTAAAGGAAGTTTGTAACCATCAGAGGATACTGAACAGCCTTTCTGGAGGTCTGCGGGGCAGGAGTGTTTTATTGACTTCATGGCAGAGCTTGCCCAGTTTATGGAAGGGTGTGTAGGACGCAGTTGTGTATTGCAGCAGAGGATTGGGTTTCGTGAGCAGGCCTGCCCTTGCAGCCCTCTGCCCTGTTATCCTTTTACCTCCACGCTGAAATAACCGGCAAAGATGTAAAGTGACAATTGTGGTTCAGTACAGAAGCGGATGCCATGCCATTAAAGTCAAGACTGAGTAGACTGAGACTGGTTCATTTCACACGGGCAAATAGCTGTTGCGTGGGGATGGCTTTTGGTGAGGGGCTTCTTTCACTCGATTTTAGGTAGCTCTAATGTATTCTGGCCAAGCGTAGGCGTTTCTTTTAGGATGTGATGAACCATGTGCAGATTGTCTTGCCTGTTGATGAGATCTTCATTTGTTATGAGGGGATTCTTAGTGAGCAGCTTACCTGTGTGGGAAATAACCACACTTTGCAGATGATTCCTGTCCTGGTGTTCACCGGCCTGGAGGGGATTTGGCCAAATGAGGTCAAGTCCCAGTTCCATCATTAGGAGTGATGAATCTGTTCGTTCACATACAGAACTGCATTTCAGGAAGCTAAACTTTCATTTGGGTATTTGTTAGATAATCTTCCCAGCCCTTTGGCCGCCGAGGAGTGCTCACAATATAATTTGAGGCATTCTTCAAAACATCTTCTGAAAAACCTGTTGATGTGCCAGTGGCAGGATTCTTCCCTGCTCAGTGCAAGGGGTGACGTACAAAATGCCTCGTCTCAGCCTCGGTGCAGACTGTGTTCCTCTTTAGGCTCCACTCAGTGGGGTTGCTTGCACCATTTCTGTGAAGTGATACAGAAGACTTTTAGCTGGGTTTTGACGTGTTTTAAAATGAGGTTTGGTTATTCCTCCTCTTATCACACAGAGGAGGAGAAAGTGCTGCTGGATTGCATCACACACAGATGTACCCCAGTGCTGGATTAGTGAAATCTGTAGTTTCATTATGTGCAAGGTGTCTGGCTTTCCTTGCAGAAAATGGGCCGTTCTCCTGGCAGGCATGGCTGCGATGCGCTAGATAAAATACCATGAATGACACAGAACACGACTGCTTGTAATGACATCATGCAAATGTGAATCATTAGCTGGGGATGCCTTAATTTCCCACCCTAAACATGTTTTAATCCTACTCCATGCTGGTCTCACAGTTGGTGTCTCTGCAAACTTTGCCTCACTTGATGTCTGTAGATTATTGCAACTACAGCAGCGCTCTTGGTGCAGTTAAGGTGACTCCTGGGTCTCTTGGCCTTACTTTTCCTCCTTTAAAATAGAAATGTTAATATTTTCCTATCTGTCAGGGGTAAGGTAAGGACAAACAAACTGAAAAGCATCCAGCTATTTTATGATTGGGACTTAACAAAAGTACTGTGGGTAGACAGAGGAATAGGAAACACGGTATTTTGGCAGCACCCACAATTTAAATTCACAGGAAGCTACTATATATCTGGGTAGAACACCCCAAAAGAGAAAATTCATGTCATCCAGGTTAGGTTGCCTCTTCTCTTTCTCCACCTCTCTTCTCCCAGATAAATCTGTGCATAGTATCATACATCAACCTGCAATGACTTTGGGTGCAGATTTTTGGGGACGATGTTTTCCCAGGAGCTTCTTAGGGAGTTCCCTGGGGATGCTCAAGTCATACCTAACATATACAAAGCCACATTGCCTTATATGCCAGTGCCAAGCAATGCAGTGGTGTAACAGGCGTGCAGAGGCAGGAGCTCAAGTCCTGACAGTGCTGGGACATTTAGCTCAGCAGCATCTCGGTGCAGTTACACCACCAGTGACTCTGCCGCACTGCTTTCTGCACCATCGGTGCGCTGTAAGCAACCCGTAGCAGGTCAGGTCTGGGGGTTCAGCTGCATCGTTCAAAGTGTTCCCAGGTCATCCCAAATTCTCAGCAGCCAGTGGCTGTGGGAGTCCTGCCTGGGCAACTGCAGGATCAGTTCAGCCAAGGATCCCAGGATTTGAATGCCTTCAGCGAGAGCTCTCTCTACTGCCCTGCTGGACAAGTATGATGAGAAGTTTTTGAGAACTGCTTTGTAGATGGGAGTTTGCACGCTGCCAGCAGCCGCTGCGATAGCAGGCTGCAAGCTGCCCAGTAGCTGCTTGGGCTGTCTTCTGTCCCTTTCTTCTTTGCTCTCTGGCTGTACAGGGCTGCTTCTCTGGTAGCATCTCCCACCACCGCAGTGTCGAACAAATAAATAAGGCAATTCCACAACCTGGGGTTCTCCAAGGCACTCTGTAGTTTTAGGAGCTTATACGAAATAGAGTTCCTCAGTCCCCTGCGTTACTTTGACAATGCTTACGAACATATTTCAAAAGTGAAAAATGCAATCCCAGCCCCACTGAAAACCAGGCTTTTACTCCAGATGCTTTTTCAGCCAGGACATCTGTGTGCAGCACCATGAATGCTTAGCTGATAATACAGTTAACAGCAATAGGGAAGCTCTCCCAAGGGTTAGGAGGAGAGGATGGCTGAAGGAGGTTTTGTTTTCGAGGCCCACAGATGGTGGCACATCTCTATGTGAAGCGTGGCTGAGCTCCTCAAGGCTTGCTGCAAGGCAGGTCTCACCACCGCATTGCTTCTTGCTGACTTCCGCTTGCTTCGTTTATGTAATGAACTCAGAGCACAGAGGGGTTGGGTTTTTTTGATTTTGTTTTTAAGAAAGCTTCACCTCCCCATGGCTCTAGTTTACAAACAGTTCAACTTAATCTGAAGCACCCAAATAAAATAAAAAACACCTAAACTTCTCTTTTTTTGTTAAAAAGCCAAGAAAAGCAATCAGGTCTAGGTCGGTTGGCTGAGCTCATTATCTGTTTATCCCATTATTGCTAATCAAGTCGCTCTGCAATCATATACTCTTTCAGAAGCAGGAGACATGTAGAAATGGCAGTTGAACAAGGTACTGTGATTCGTGTTTGGGTGGGATGAGCAGCTCTGGAACCATGCTGCTGTGCAAGAAGCATTGCATCGTATGGTAAACAGCCTTCATGGAGAGTGGTGGGAACATCAGGCAGCACTTGGGCACAGGAATCCTGGCCCAGTTTTGGAGTTTACTTTAATGGCATGGAAGTTAGAGTATGAGGGAAAATATTCAAGAACAGAGAAGGGAGACCTTGAAACCACAGGGGACTCCTGACACCAGAGCCTGATGCCCTGAGCAGGTGGGATGCAGTTTTTTGCATTAACGTAGTTCCTTGCCTTAGTGTCACAAAATCACTAAGGTTGTCAGGGACCTCTTGATATCACCTAGTCCAAACCCCTGGTTAAAGCACAGTCAACCAAATCAGGTTGCTCAGGCCCATGTCCAGTTGGGTTTTGAATACCTCCGGGGATAGAGACTCCACAACCACTCTAGACAACCTGTTCCAGTGTTTAAGTAAGTATGTTAACAGGGGGGAAAAAAATCTTATGTTTAAATGGAATTTCCTGGGTTACAGTTTGTGCCAATTGCCTTTCTGTTTCCTTTGCTTTCCCCTGAATGTTATCAGATATTGATATAGATTGATAAGATCCCCCTGAACCTTCAATGGTTGGACTTGATCAACGGTTGGACTTGATGGTCTTAAAGGTCTTTTCCAACTTAAATGATTCTATGATTCTATGATTCTCTTCTCTAGGCCAAACAGTCCTGGCTCTCTCAGCCTTTCCTCATGGGTGAGACGCTCCAGTCCCTTAATCTTCTTTGCAGCCCTTTGCTGGACTCTCTCCAGAATGTCCATGTCTCTCATGTACTGGGGAGCCCACACTTGGACCCAGCACTCCAGACAATTCTCACCAGCACTGAGCAGAGGGGAAGGATCACCTCCCTCGACCTGCTGGCAATGCTCCTAATTCAGCCCAGGATACCATTCACCAGCTTTGTGGCAAGGGTACTTTGCTGGCTCATGTTCAACTTGGTGTCCACCAGGACCTCCACATCCTTCTCTGCAAAGCTACTCCAGCCCGTATGGGTGCATGGCATTATTGCTGCCCAAGCGTAGGACTTGACATTTCCCTTTGTTGAACTTCTGTCACTTTATGGTTTTTCAGGACTTTTTTTTTTTTTTTTTTTTTCTCCAAAAGGGAAGATCTTCAGCCTGGTTTGGATCCTAAATTCTTGCAGAAGTTAAGTGTAAGTGAAACGAGCTCAGAACTTCACAGCTGGAGGCTGTCAGCATCCCACAGAGTCAAACTAGCATTTAGTGTCTCTGTTCCCCACAGTTCGGTAGCGTGGAGGTAGCTGAGATGATTTTCTAAGTGTCAGTGAAAATTGCCAATAGCCATCAAGGAGCTGCTACAGTCGAGCTGCTTCTGATACCTAAAGTACTTCAGCACTGCACTTTATATTTGCAATCTAGACCTGTCTGTGATCAAAAAGACAGAAAAGTGGAAAACTTAAAAAAAAAAAAAAAAAAAAAAAAGGGCCAATCCCCCCCCCAATGCCTGTTCATTCTCG
>NW_009260479.1:63614-67947 GCF_000687185.1 Egretta garzetta | reverse complement strand
AAAAAAAAAAAATAGTGCCAATCCCCCTCCCAATGCCTGTTCATATCTGCTTAATTTGTACATGCTTCACACTTGTTGTGGGCAATAGAGCTGCGACCTGCAGGCTCATCATCAGCATTGCCACATGCAGAAAAGTCCAGGTGGGAAATGGCTCATGTTGGTCATTCTCTGTGAAGTGCTTTTGCTGTTCCACAGGCCGAGAGCGGAGGCTGGCTTGAAAAGCCAAATTTGGAGCTTGGGGTTCTTTGTCAGTCTCCCTTGAAGAAGTCAAGGCGTGTTTGATGGGAGAAGAAGCAGTGAACATATGGAAATTAAAAGTCAAGCTGGAAAAACGTTAATGAAGTTTAAATGAGGAGTCTGTTTATTCATCACCATCTGTTTATAGTGCAGTAAGATAAGAAATAATTAATAGTTCCTTGCTTGCAAAAGTTCAAGTGAATTCTCACCTTCCAGTTGCATAAGACCTCCTGGGATAGGTGATGTGTCAGTCGGATTTGTATGACAGTCTGGTTATCAGCAGCTCTCCAGGTGCTCCGTCTCTAGAGCAGGCACTACGTGGCTGATGGCAGCTCATGCCTTCAAGGTAGTGCACGCAGCAGGGTGGAGAAGGGGGTGGATGGACCACTCACTCCAGGCTGGGGAGATGCTGCACTTTCTGGCTGCGTCAGAGTGGTGGTGCATCCCTGAGCCCTGCCAAGTGCTCATGTGGGTGCTGCTACACCTTCACATACGTGAGGATGGATGGTTTTGTTAGCAAAAAGCCGCTGTTTTAAACTCAGTAGCAGAGGGAGCTCTCAGATGAGCCACTGAACTGGCAGATTTGAAGCTTCAAGGGGAAATGAACATCATGGCAGATGTCCTAGAGGGACTCCACATAATAACATAAGGTGACACTGGTGCAGCCAGAGGAGACATCTGTCCCCAGGCTGAGAAGGTCTGAAGGGAGGCTTTGCTTGCAGGGGAAGGAGGCAGGTTTGTCCCCATGGTTCGGAGTAGTCAAAGAAAAAAAGTCGAGAAAAATAGTCAGACCCTTGGACAGGGGTTGATTCCTGTGAGCCCTTAGCCACACGTCAAACAGATGCTCTTGGATAATCAGTGTGGCTTCCAATTGTCATTTCAGAATTGTGTAGGGCTCTCATAAGTCTTGTACCATCCACCAGCCCCTCCAAAAATCTCATATTCCCTGGGACATCAGGATTTTCATTAAATGACTACTGCTCATCAGCTAAATCAAGCCCTGAGGATCTAGTCAGCACATTTAATGGAGCCTGGAGAAGAATTTAGTTCAGTCTAAAATAAATACCTACATTTGATCTTAATGACCTCTTTAAAGGAAAAGGGACCTGCAGGGCTTCTTTCCACATTGTCTTTCCTTAGGTTTTCATTTACTGTACTCTGGTCTAGGTGATACAAAAAGGGTCTCTTGATTTCCAGTCTTGCTGTGCCCAACAGCATCAGGCAACTTTGAGATACAACATTCCTGGACAATGTGGCCTCTCCTACAACAGCAGAAAATTCAGCCATGCGACACCAAGACCTTAAACTCCAGACTCTCATTTTACCTCTCTTAGAGGATCAGTACCAGAGTCAAGGTGCCTTTTATTTAACAGAAATTTTTCTTCCAGTTATTGGACAGTGGCCACAATACTCAGCTGGGACAGGCCACTGCATGGTACCTCTATTCCTTCATTAACGCTTTCCTCATCTGCCCTGGGACTCTTCCCAGCCACCAACACTTCATGCTGCAGCTCTTACAGAGGTGGAGCCCATTCTCTGGAAATTCAAACAACAGACATCTTCCCTGTGTTTTTTGGAGGATAACCTTCCCTTGACCATGCTAGGAAAGCTGGCTTCTGAAACATGAGAAGGAAGCACATGTTGCTGTGGTGGTAAACCCAGCTTCAACCCTAAGATGTAAGCAGCCCCTGGACTTTTGTGTTGGCTGCTTTGATCCAGTCCAAAGCTGATGGCCATTCTTCCAGGCCATGAGTCTCTTTCTGGGGAAACCCTACGCAAAGGTTTTAAAGCTGTTACTTGGCTGTCCATCCTTGCTTGGTAACCACTGCTCAAGGAGGGCACACCTCTCCATGGAGGACTGCTAATTCCCAGTTGAATAGTGGTACCTCCTCAGTTGCTTGTTGCTGTCTATCACCTGAAGTCCAGACACCTACCAGTGGCAAGATGAAATTCAAACACAGACCTACACAGCACCTCATCATTCCTCCCTGTGGAGCGAAAACCTGATTTTTGCCTTGTCCTCACCTTTCTACAGACACAGGCATGAGATAAGACGTTCCGACATCTGTTTTCTGCCTTAATACGCTATAGGGCTTGGAGGCTTTGCTGTTGTTTTGCCGGTTGCTGACATGGCGTGGCTGCAAGCTTTCTAACAAACAGCAGTGTTTATTTGACTTGGGAACAGCTGTCTTGTGGCTTGTCGGGATTAACAGCCATTTCGTGGACATAAGTCTTGTACTGAAAAGGGCGCTTTTTTTTTTTTTTTTAAAGTATATGTAATATTTTTGAATGCCATCTTTTGGTTACTTTTTTTTTTTTAGCATGGGATAATATATGAATGCGCACAGCCTTAGTTATGCAAAGGTTATCAAAATAAGGAGAAAATGCCATTGCTGCAGACCAGTGGAAAGCAAATCGAAAGCATTTTCAAATCCCTGGATAATTGCTCAGATGAAATCCATCTATGCAGAGCTTTTGTTTCTGACAGCAGCTTGTATTTGTCCCCCTCACAGCCAGTCAGCGTTCTGGTTAAGAAATCTCTTCTTCCTCATCTTTTTTATTTGTCTTTTCCTTTTTTTGTATCAGAGCACTTTCAGGATGGTATCCACCCTTTTTACGTAGGATAAGTACGTTGGAAAATGTTTCATATGCCATAGGTTATGCTGAACTCCTGTTACAATATATGGCCGAGGTCCAAACCCAGCTGCAGCCGGTGGAGAATTTTCCACTGATTTTACTATGCACTGGACTTTCTGTTATCTAGGTGCTTCTATTTCTTGATAGCCAGACCTTTTAGCTGTGCCCAACAGCATCAGGCAACTTTGAGATACAACATTCCTGGACAATGTGGCCTCTCCTACAACAGCAGAAAATTCAGCCATGCGACACCAAGACCTTAAACTCCAGACTCTCATTTTACCTCTCTTAGAGGATCAGTACCAGAGTCAAGGTGCCTTTTATTTAACAGAAATTTTTCTTCCAGTTATTGGACAGTGGCCACAATACTCAGCTGGGACAGGCCACTGCATGGTACCTCTATTCCTTCATTAACGCTTTCCTCATCTGCCCTGGGACTCTTCCCAGCCACCAACACTTCATGCTGCAGCTCTTACAGAGGTGGAGCCCATTCTCTGGAAATTCAAACAACAGACATCTTCCCTGTGTTTTTTGGAGGATAACCTTCCCTTGACCATGCTAGGAAAGCTGGCTTCTGAAACATGAGAAGGAAGCACATGTTGCTGTGGTGGTAAACCCAGCTTCAACCCTAAGATGTAAGCAGCCCCTGGACTTTTGTGTTGGCTGCTTTGATCCAGTCCAAAGCTGATGGCCATTCTTCCAGGCCATGAGTCTCTTTACTTGGCTGTCCATCCTTGCTTGGTAACCACTGCTCAAGGAGGGCACACCTCTCCATGGAGGACTGCTAATTCCCAGTTGAATAGTGGTACCTCCTCAGTTGCTTGTTGCTGTCTATCACCTGAAGTCCAGACACCTACCAGTGGCAAGATGAAATTCAAACACAGACCTACACAGCACCTCATCATTCCTCCCTGTGGAGCGAAAACCTGATTTTTGCCTTGTCCTCACCTTTCTACAGACACAGGCATGAGATAAGACGTTCCGACATCTGTTTTCTGCCTTAATACGCTATAGGGCTTGGAGGCTTTGCTGTTGTTTTGCCGGTTGCTGACATGGCGTGGCTGCAAGCTTTCTAACAAACAGCAGTGTTTATTTGACTTGGGAACAGCTGTCTTGTGGCTTGTCGGGGTGGGTTTGCGGGATTAACAGCCATTTCGTGGACATAAGTCTTGTACTGAAAAGGGCGCTTTTTTTTTTTTTTTTTAAGTATATGTAATATTTTTGAATGCCATCTTTTGGTTACTTTTTTTTTTTTAGCATGGGATAATATATGAATGCGCACAGCCTTAGTTATGCAAAGGTTATCAAAATAAGGAGAAAATGCCATTGCTGCAGACCAGTGGAAAGCAAATCGAAAGCATTTTCAAATCCCTGGATAATTGCTCAGATGAAATCCATCTATGCAGAGCTTTTGTTTCTGACAGCAGCTTGTATTTGTCCCCCTCACAGCCAGTCAGCG
>NW_009260479.1:48282-63559 GCF_000687185.1 Egretta garzetta | reverse complement strand
CTGACTGTATCAGAGCACTTTCAGGATGGTATCCACCCTTTTTACGTAGGATAAGTACGTTGGAAAATGTTGCATATGCCATAGGTTATGCTGAACTCCTGTTACAATATATGGCCGAGGTCCAAAACCAGCTGCAGCCGGTGGAGAATTTTCCACTGATTTTACTATGCACTGGACTTTCTGTTATCTAGGTGCTTCTATTTCTTGATAGCCAGACCTTTTAACATAGGAAAGTGAAATTGTGGAGGACATGAGAAGCTGAGGTCAGAGGTACCACGCTTTCCATCTGCCAGGCATAAGTAGGGTTTCTATTATGGAAAGCTTTTAAATTATCAGTGGCTTACAAATTTAGCTTTTCTTTTTCCTTGCCTTCTGACCATTATATACCTCTCCATGTGAAACCAAACCTTTCTGGTCCCTCTTGTCCCTTCCTACAGAGGTAATGTACAGGCCTTCCACACAAACTTCCCTGCTTCTGCAGATGCCCCTCTATATTTATGGGCGAGAAGCACGTTTCTAGCACAAATTCCAGCACATTTAATAAGCAAGAGCCAGATCATGAAGATTTTACAGGGTGAAACTCTCTCCGGCTTTGTGTAAGGCCTGCCCTATCTTTCTAGTAGCAGAACAGGCAGCCTGTGGCTTACAGTCTGTAGAGAAAATTTCCATTTTACCCTTCCTTTTTTCATTGGGGTGTCATATCTTAGCCCAATATTTACTGTGAAGAAGAGCAAAGCAGCACTGGCTAAAAATCTCCATTGCAAAGCATATCATTTCGTCTTGAAGGTACAGGATGACCCTTTAAAGTAGCAACAGGGTAAGATTCCTGTTAATCATGCCATAAATTCTATAGGAGAGACCTCTCCACATCTTATTCCAAATGGGTAAACCATGAGCACGTTGCCACAGGGGACTGTCGCTTGCCTGTTTGCCTTCAATGAGCAAGTCAAGCTGAGTTGGTCAGCAGGAGGGTTTGCACTTCATTAGAGTGGCCAGGTCTCCTGAGCTCTCATCTTGATACTACCATTCAAGCTGCCATATTAATTTTTCACCATGACAACAGTCAACCATTAGAATAATCTCCCCAGGGAAGTGATTGACTCCACCACATTGGACACTTTTAAGACTCAGCTGGACAGGGTGCTGGGACATCTTGTCTAGACTGTACTCTTGCCTAGAAAGGTGGGACTAGATGATCCTTGAGGTCCCTTCTAACCTAGAATTCTATGATTCTACGATTCTGTGATTTAAGCAAGTCAAGGAATTCATGCAGATTGGACTAAACGTTGGAAAGTTGAGGAAAAGTCTCCTGACTCTCACAGCACTTGAACCATCAGTGAGAGCTGGTGCACTCAGTGTCCTGTCCTTGCTTGGCCTGTTTTATTAGGAAGACCCACAAAATCTCCTTACAACACCCCTGTGTCCTTCTGGTAGGTGACACAGTGATGTACGGAGGAGCTACAGCTGAGGTGAACCCCATTTTAAATCTTAAATTATCAAGGTAGTCACTCTTGCCTCCCCAACAGTCAAAAAAAGCATTGCTAGAGGTTGAGCCTAGTCACCTTCACTATGAATTGCTGTCTGGAAGTGCCAACATGAGAAAAGCCATATAGGAAGAGTAGGTACCTAAATTCAAAGTCTGGTTCTCTATAAACCCCATTCTCTACAACTTCTGGAAGAGCAGAGGGATTTGGGTAAGGAATGAGGAAGCCCTGGAATAATCCTTTAAGTATGTTCCATGTCAGAGCACTAGATATCTCCCTCTTGTTTAGATGCTGGTGAGGAGATAAGTTATGTTTTTGGCAACCCACTTTGTAAACCTTTGTCTTAAATCTTGGATCTTTTGATTCAGTTTACATGTTCTAAAATTAGGCAGAAGAGCTCACGTCACAAATTTGATTTATAAAGAGTGATCTGGAGGAATGAAGAGAGTCAAGTGTTTATTTAGTTTGATGGCTAAAGGAAAATTGAAATATTAGAAACTTTTTTTTTTAACATGTTTCCTAGTAGATGTTGATGATGGAAAAAATCATAGGATTTTCATGCTTAAAAATAATTGTCCAGAAATAGTCTCTGATGATTTCTTTCATGGTGTTTAGAATGACTCCGTCTGGGGGCTTAAGGTGAGGTTTCCTTCATATGTCTTTGAGTCAAATTTCTGCAAACATTTAGGAGGAAAGATATCCTTTAACATTTCCTGTTGAGTGCTTGGACAGCTTCTACTGGAAGCCACTGCAGAAGTGCAAACCAGTTTTTATAGCAAGTAATGGTGTTCTTGTTACTCTCCAGCTTGTACACAGAGTGGGAAAAATGAAATCAATGTCTGTCGCCACAGATATTGAGGCCAAGACTGCAGTAAACTCTTTCCGTTTACCCTCAATCTGAGGATCCTTTTTGCTTTCTGTGATTGCCCAAGTCCATTTTCTGCTGAATTGGGACTGCAAATCCCTCACTGAGGGGTGGCCAAAGGAGCATCACTGCACCACAAAGAGCACATCCATGGTGGGAAGGAAATGCTCCGGAGTCAGGGGTTTGCATGCCCTGGCAGGATTGTGGTTTCCCTTCAGCAAAGTGGTTTCTCTGTCACATCCTGCCCACAGTGCCGGAGTGAGAGCAGGCAGCATGACAGGCAAAATAATATTCAAATTAAATGCAAAACCCTGGAAAGTTGAAAGGGGAGCTCTGAGGGGGTGGGTTTGCTTCAGAGCAGGCTGTCAGTGCTGATAAAAAGGTGATAAGATGGAACTGGGGGAGGAGAGGTGTCCCCAGGATGCTTGAGTGTATGAGTGGGCCTGGGGGGGAGGAGGGCACAGCAATGAATACGGGAGGGAAAGGGTTGAATTTTGCAGGGAAGGGTGCGAGGATTCATTTAGTGAAACCTTGGAGCCAAGCTACCCCCTGTCAAACCCAATCTGTCACAGAAAAATAAGGTAAAACCCTATTCTGCAAGTCCAGGGCAGGGCAGGATGGGGTAGAATTAAAACCACAAAAGATACAAGGCAGAAATGAGAGGGAACTGCTTCCATGCTAGAAGCAACTAAATAGGCTAGGACACTTCAGCTTGAAAAAAAGAGATGCCTGAGGAGGGATATGAGAGAGGATTTTATGTTTTTCCTCCCCAGGGAAAGGGATATTGTGGTTAGGTTATGAATATTGCTGCCTTTGTAAAAGAACTAGGCAATTTCTAACAAAACCAGCAATGAGCAGGTTCAAAGTGAATTCAGAAAAGGATGCATTTTTTCTTCCAGTGAGCACTTAAACTGTGCGACTCCTTGGTTGTGAATTTTAAAAAAAATTTCCATGGGGTCAGAAGCAAAATCAAATTGCATTTAATTTAAAAGATTCGTGAGAGAAAAAGGATCTAAGGTATTTCTTATTCTTACATAAAACTTTTAAGATTTCAGTAGAAGATTATCCCTGATTCGGGAAGTCTCTGCTCACTGGAGTCTGGGGCAGCAGCTCAGGTTGGGTTTTCCTAACCTCTTGCTTGTGCCTGAATTCAAGCTGCCTGTCCGGAGCCGAGTCGGTTGTTGCAGGAACCATCTTTTGAGGTCTGTTTTCTTCAGTCGGGCGAAAGCTTAGTGCTCAGCTGGGACAAGAAGGTCGATGCTATGATAATGGGTTGCAATCAGACCGAACGGGACAGACCACGGGTGAGCACCTAGGCTGCGCTTCTGCATGAGCTTGTCAGTGGGAGAAGAAATGTCCCTCAATAGCTGTTTACAGTCCTAGCGCCAGAGAGGTTAGAAACTGCCTGCCGATAGCAGATTGGAATGAAAATGAGATTCCATTGCAAGCACACCAGCCTGTGATGGTACCCACTGGTATCTCAGCTTGGCTTAATCAAGCTGCGCCTTTGCCTTGCTGTTATCTACCTGTGGGTAGTGGGGGGCGTGCAGAGATCCCGAGATACCCCAGGCATCAATGGGGTATCTTTGCATACAAACATGGGTTCCAAAAGCAAAAGTCGTGTGTGAATGCCCTTCAGAAGAGACCAGGAGTGACCCCAGTCATTAGGGAGAATTTGGTGCAAATGAGAGATGTGCTGAAAGGGGTTTTCTTCTGAATTAAGAGTTCACCTGGGTTAAGAGAGTGCCTGGCACCAGCCTACTGCCCTTCGTTCCTTTCCTCAGCCAAACCTAGTCACATCTCAGAGCTGTGCCAGAGCTCTGGAAGTCATGTTTATTCATGAAGTAAAGTTATTCTCTGCTGCTTGCTAGATAAGCTTTGACAGTATATTTGCTGTGAGTGTAGATAGGACTCAAATAAATGTTTCTGGCGCTCTGGTCTGCCAGTTCTGCAAACCACTGGATACCTGTGCTTCCTGACAAGTGACCTGTTTTCTGTTTATTAACCTTTTAAAGGGAGAGAAAATGAGGGCCTGAGCTTTGATTCACATTTCGCAGAGACAGTGGAAAAGGTTACCACCTTCTGCAGCCCTGGTGGGGTTTCCTAACGGGGCTGTGTCCGTGGTCTTCACTTCTTCTGCGTCAGAACCTCTTAGAGGAGGGATCTCCAAAGCCCGGCCAAGGCTGTTGCTGCCCTTGGCTTGCACTTGGGGCATCTGGCTTGCAAAGAGGAAGGTTCAGCTGCTGGGTGTAAAGATCTGAGCTCCAGCACGTGGCCGACAGCCTCCAGCCCATTCCTTCAGCAAGACTTTAGGACCTTGCTTCAAGAGGGAGAGCGGTGGCTGCTAGTAATGACACTAATTGCATGGCTTACAGTCCAGCGATGAGCAGTGTGACCTGCTCATCTGAATGAAGGTTAAAAGGCCGCTTCGTTAGAGTCATGAAGGATTTCTCCCTGCAGCCCCCCAGAAGAAGATATTTGGCTCCAGCGAGCACTTCACGATCTACCAGGCAACAGCAGGACAAAGCTGAGTGTCTGGAAGTCACAGTTAAAATAATTGAAAAGGAAAAGACTCTCTTTTATAGATATAAATATATAGATTTATAATGACAAGAGTTTAGCGTGCACCTGATTACCCAAGGAAGTGGGAAATGCTACTGTCTTGAAAAAGCCACGCGCTTATTTTTACGCTGCCTCTCCAGATTCACTTGTGATCCTTTCCAGAGCAAAGCACAGCCCTTGGCAGTGTGTAGTCCTTGGCTTTGGGTAACAAGCAAATGAGCAGAGCAGTTCTTGATTGAAATGGAGTTGTAGGGTAGGTGTATTCATGGCTCATTTGCACCTGCTGCCTTGGCTAAGGATTGATAAATACCTTTGCATCCTTCCTGCAGATGCTGAGTGCAAGGGAGAAGACAACATTTATAATTAATTAATGGAGAAACACTTAGCAATCACCAAACATGATTTGATCAGGCAAAACAAACTGTCATCTTTATTACAGCCATTGAAAGCCAAGTGATGCCACCGGGAAGAGAGGGATTTCCTTTTTCCAAGGCACATTGCAGCTGTTTCTGCCCTCAAATAGTTTTCTAAGGTACTGCTCTGTCATGCTGACATGACCAAATATTGCCCGCCAACCCCCTGATCCCAGCAGTTTTCCAGGGTAAGGTCTATCAGTTTGGGTGAAAGAAAAGCATTTTCTAGAAGGCTATTTGATAAGGGTTGTCTGTGTCCTGGTTTGGATGGACAGGCACAAACTTTTGCCTGATGTTGTAATGGGATGACTACAGGGCAAGCGGCAAGCGTTGGACTGCAAATGCAATGCATCTCTGCAGGCATCAGTCTTTGTGTTGTTCCAGTTCATTAAACTTGAGTTAATCATGCAGGCCCTCTTCTAGTCCCTCTTCTAGTCATTGGGGAGAGGAGGACACCTCATTTTCCAAACTTCAGCTAACCATCCTACATGAACTGCCAGCCAGAGCTCTGGTTTCCAGTGGCTTCTTTAGGTTTGCACATCTGACTTTTAGATGCATAAATTTAGGGATATGAATCCCACCTTTAAAACCTGGACCCTTCCAGGCAGCTGCATAAATATTGTCATCACGCCGGGGGATATGAATCCCACCTTTAAAACCTGGACCCTCCCATAAATATTGTCAGCATGCCTGGGGGGGCAATAAAGAAGAACGGTGTTGGACGAGCTAATAGGCAGATGTGGGATGTCTTTACAGAAGCAATAATTTTTAAAGATCCAATTTGTGTGTCTTGCAAGGCCAGTCTTGTGTGTCTTCACTTTATTTTAATCAAAGAAAGCTTTTGTTACGAAAGTGAACACCTAAAGGTTTTTTTTCATGCATCACAAGTGCTGGTGAAAAATTCTAACACAGAAAAAAATACAGATCATAAAAATTCTCAAAGTGTATAATTCAGGACATTTAAAAAGCTGTCTGACACTATCACCTTGTATTTTATTTCACATTATAATCTGTCCTGAGGTAATGGTACTATAATTTTTTGAGGTTGATGGAGGAAAAGGCTATAGAACATGAAAGATCCTGTCATGAAATCATCTATTTTCCATGGGCAGAATATCTAATATCTTAATACTTTTGGAGCTGCTGGCTGTTTGGTGGCAGGTAAGTATGACGCTGTGGAAACTGAGCTTTGCACCCAATATTAGAAACCTGAAAACTGAATTTTAATGAACACTACAGAAGAGCACGCACAAAGAAGATACCATCAGTTATTCCATTTTTTCAGGCTCCGATAAACTCACCTCAGGACTTCATTTGAAAAGTTCTATTTGCTCATGAAAGAAGGAAGGAAAAACCTGTAAAATAACGTTGAAAGGGAGCTGAGGGTTCTTTTTCAGCTTCAAAGCATTTTTGTGCGCTCTCGTTATTGATCTGAGACAGCAGGCTGCCTCAGTCTGAACAGACTGATGATGACACCAGCCTTTTTCTTACCTCCAGTAGTAAAAGATGATTTAAAGGAGGAATTTCAGATTGGGATATAATTACCAAGAAATGCAGCTTGACAGTGGTTTTCATAGTTCCCTTCACTTGTATGTGAAAAGTATTTTCTCTAAGCTTTCTCCTGCATATTCTGGTTTTTCTCGTTAGGCTGTTGACCTCAACAGCAACAACTTTAGTCACATTTGGGGAAGTGTTGCAATCTAATGGGGCATGACAGATAACCGAGAGCAGAGGTGCTATAAAAAAAATTGAGATCTGTTGACAACCCATCTATCTAACCCAGGCAGCAACCGAAGTGCCTGTCTGTTGGAAATTTAAAGGGGAAAAAAAATGTTTTCAAAATTCTAGTGCAAACCCTAAAATATGTAACATGTTGAGGCAAAAACACAGCTGATTTTTTTTTTTTTTTTTAATTCAGGTCTGCCAAATCCTTTTGGCTTCAGTGCTAATATTGCATTCTTCAACAGTGCAGCACGTATGTGATATCATTAATGTCTTTCAAGAAAGCAGAAGGAAAAGGGCAAAATCAGAACAACACATTATAACTCTGTAGGAAGGACATGCGATTTTTTTTTCTCCAAGAAAGTTTTTATTCTATCCATAAAATCTTCAGAAATGCTTAATTTTAAAAAATTCCTATGTTTTCTCCCTGAAGTTAGCTCCATTAATTGTACCTTCATTCCTAGCTTGGATAGGTACCGCCTCAGCACCACCTCACACCACCCTTCCATAGAGAGCATCTCCTGGTGACAGCACTGTCCCTCCTCAGCCTTCAGGAGTGTTTTGTCCCTTCTCCCTTTTTAAGGAGAAAAACTGCTTCCTGAGAAGGGATTTGGCTCCTGATCGCGACTGTCAGTCTCCCCTTCCTGCTGAGCACATCCCCTGCACAATCATCTCATTTCAAGGGGAAGAAAAGGTTGGTGACAGAAGTTTGGGGGAAGCAGAGAAGGAAGGGGAGCATGTCTCACATGTTCAGACCAGGTGTTTTAACACAACAGGGAGAGAGAAGAACAAGGAAGAGAGATCTTTAATTAGGCATTTCTGCCTTTCTCATCTACAAAAAGGCACTGTTCTTTGTTAATTCTAATTTGCCCAATTCTTGCACCATTCTGCTGTTCTTTCTGTGCCCATTTCTGGAAAGTTACAGACACTACCAGTGCTTTGACCATGAGCCAGCAGGGTGCTCTTGTTGCCAGGAAGGCCAATGGCATCCTGGGGCGCGTTGGAGTGTGGCTGAGGAACTCCTGAAGAGAGTCCAGAGGAGGGCAACAAAGATGATGAGGGGACTGGAGCATCTCCCCTAGGAGGAAAGGCTGAGGGAGCTGGGCTTGTTCAGCCTGGAGAAGAGAAGATTGAGAGGGGACCTCATTAACATTTACAAATATCTCAAGGGTGGATGTCACGGGGATGGAGCCAGACTCTTCTCAGTGGTGCTCAGCGCCAGGACAAGGGGCAATGGGCACAAACTGAAGCAGAAGAGGTTCCAGTTGAATGTGAGGAAGAACTTCTTTACTTGGAGGGTGCCCGAGCCCTGGCCCAGGCTGCCCAGGGGGGCTGTGGAGCCTCCTTCTCTGGAGATATTCAAACCCTGCCTGGACGATGTCCTGTGCCCCCTGCTCTGGGTGAGCCTGCTTGAGCAGGAGGGTTGGACTAGATGAACTCCCAAAGTCCCTTCCAACCCCTGCCAGTCTGGGATTCTGTGAATTTCAGGGCCTGGGGTAGCTGAAAGCCACATGTTTAATTAAAATATTTCTGTGCCTTTCCTTCTATCTGCACCGAGGTGGTAGGCTCCACACGCCTTTGCACAGCTGCTCTGCTCTGCCCCAGTTCCTCTGCTCCATCCAGCAGATACCACTCGTCCTTGTTCTACCGTCTGCTTTTCTTTTTTTCCCAGGTTGCAGAAGGCAATGGGACAACATCACGTGCTGGCCTGCAGCGGAGGTGGGAGAAGTTGTGGTACGGCCATGCCCAAAATACTTCAGATTCCTCACCAGTTTCCTTGGTAAGCAAAACCAGACAGCTCATCTCCCTGAAATCATAGAAACATAGAATCACTTTGGTTGGAAAAGACCTTTGAGATCATCGAGTCCAACCTTTAACCTAACCCTGCCATCCCACCACTAAACCCTGTCCCTAAGCACCTCATCCATCCTTCTTTTAAATACCTCCAGGGATGAGGACTCGACCACCTCCCTGGGCAGCCCATTCCAGAGCCTGACACCCCTTTCGGTGAAGAAGTTTTTCCTAATGTCTAGCCTAAACCTGCCCTGGCACAGCTTCAAACCATTCCCCCTCGTCCTATCATCTGTTACCAGGGAGAAGAGCCCGACCCCCACCTCACTACAGCCTCAAATGGTTTTACAGCTTCACTGCCTGTGGGGTTTCACATCATATCACAGGGGAAGCTTCCTGGTATAATCAGAGAGAGAAACAAGCACTTTGCAGAAGGTAACGGAGGTTTCCAAGCCATACATGAATGCCCAGACCATTAGAGCATCCTCCCTTTCCTTCTTGCAGCACCACGTACTACTCTGGATCATAGGGATACAAAAATGGCTCCTGGTGAAATCCAATAATGTGGATGTTGTGCAGTGAAAATCGAATCAACCTGTGTAATAGTATGTTTGTTGTACAAAATAAACAGTTTAGCACTGCAATTAATTAAGTCACTGACATAAAATAAACAAGCTGAAACTGTGCGTAATAAAGTATTTTTTTTGCTAAAATGACAAATTTGGCCACAGGCCAAGAAATTAACCTGGCAAATAATGGGCAGGGAAGGTTAATGGAGGAAGCAGCTTAACTCACTGTTTGGGGGGTTCTGGGAAGCTTTCACTTAAAATTCAGGTCTCAAGAGCCATGCAGCAATAGGACTCTTTGTCTCCTGGTAGTTTATAGTCATTATTTACTATTTTTTATTATAGTAGTCCTGCAGGCCTCCACAGAGAATTAAGCTCTTTTGCACTGGAGTTTATGCACCGAGCTGATAAGTCTCCGCTTTTACAGTCACACAGTCCAAACAAACGTGATAGATTATGAATGGGATTAAGGATACAATATCGTCCCTGTTTAACAGGCCAGGGCACTACACTGATTAACCAACCCACGCTGATTACCTGGCTTGCCCAAGGCCACACCAAAAGTCTTTTCAGACCCAGAAGGGAAATGAAAAATCCCCGGAATCCTATCCTAGTGCTGTAACCTCCCTATTTCCAAAACTCCCCAATAGTTCATCGCTGCTGTGACAACACCCGGGGAAAGCAGGCAGAAGCTGCTGTAATATCACATCTTGCAGGACAAGTCCCCTGGGTATTGGTCCAGCCATGTGGAATAATTGCCTGCTGTTGATGCTTTGTGCCCACGCCTCTCTTGAGCACAACGTTTGCTCACTGGGTTTTAGAGACCCAGCAGAGTCAGTTAAACAAGAAGAAAAAAACTCTCTAAGAATTTTTTCCTAATACTTCATCCCACCAGAGCAGAGCTATGAGGAAGGTATAACATATATATTATACTGTGTGTTATATATGTGAGCGGATGCTCAAGCTAATGAAAGTGGGATGCCTTTAATTGTGCGCTAGGATAGGCTTATGAGACTCAATAAATTGGCCCATTCATGGGCCTCTACTGCTCTCTGGAATGTCCTAGGACATCTCAGCTGGTCTCCAGGTTCCCCTGCAGAAAGGTGCAGTTCTGCCATAGTTCATGTGTCACTGGACATCTCAAGTGCTTACGGATACCTCAAAAAACCTGTGCTTAGGCAAGTGAATGGTTCCTACTCTGGGAGAAGTCCAGACTTCACTGAGAGCAGTCAGGGCATCGCTTGGGCCCTCTGTGCACTTAGCTCAATGTGCCAGGCCAAGAAAGAACCTCAAACAAAAGCCAACCCATGACCCTTCGCTGCAGACCCATGTTGTAGCGTGGCTGCTGGAATTTGTGCAGTTCTGTTGGCAGTGAGCTCAGCAGATGTCACCTAGTCTTGCAGCTGACAGTCAGCAGCCTTCTAGGGGGATTTCACATTGCTTTGGATGCGTTTCCTCTGGTTAAATACAGTTTTCTGCATCTGACTGTCATCCAGGGTTTCCAGTCACTGGAGAGGTGGCTGGTTTGGTCAGTGGTGGCTAGAGCATGATTCAGCTTGTCGTAGGTTAGCCGCTTAAAGAGATCAGATGAGCGGCACTGTGAAAACACCCATTTCTCCTCATTTAGGATGGTAAAGCACAGAGTAGACTTGCTTTGTTGGAGAAAGCAGATTCAACACCCTTAGTTTCTGCTGTTTTTAATGCAGATGTGGCTGTCCAGGGTAGGTGTCTGGGATCCCGTTACAACCAACAGTAATCTA
The DNA here is from genome assembly GCF_000687185.1 of Egretta garzetta. Taxonomy (NCBI): domain Eukaryota; kingdom Metazoa; phylum Chordata; class Aves; order Pelecaniformes; family Ardeidae; genus Egretta; species Egretta garzetta. The sequence goes on along the minus strand of NW_009260479.1, from coordinate 52,396 downwards.
GTCAGTGCAGTCAACAGACAACCGTATGTAGGAACCCGAACAGTTCTATGACATCTAAAATGTCATTTGCCACACCGATAAATTTTCTATTGAGTGTAGTAGAGGTGCAGACACTAAGGTCACAGGTTGGCACCTACTCTGTAGACACTAAGGACTCCATTCGGTTTCCGAAACTTAAGCATCTGGTGCCATTCGAGATATTCTGGGATATACATTTGAGATACTTTCTTTCTAAGAAGTCTATGAGGATGCCTCAACTGACGCCCTACCTATATTTAGGGAACTCATATCTAACCAGGAATGGCATCCATATCAACTGATTTTAGATTTTTCCGTATGCAAACCTACCCCTGAGCTTGTTTTACAGCCTGTGGTGAGAAATAAGCTCTTTAGTTGTACAGTTCAGCTGACTTTTAGGCTTCAACTTCAAGAATAGTTGAGTAGCATTGATAAACGGCACATTTCTCTCAATTCACAATCAAATTATTGCAGAGTGGCACTGGCAGATGTGAAAGTCTTACAATACGGGTGAATCCCACCTCTGGAGATCGTAGGTGCTAGCATCTCCCTCTATAAACAGAGAAACTAATGTAATTTCCAAAGTAAAACCAACAGCTTTGCTTTTCTCTGAGCTGTCCACTTCGTACAATTATATACAAATGTGGAAAGCAGATGTCATCTTAAATAAAGGGAGGGGAAGATCGCCTCTTGTTTTATAGGATTTATTGCAAATTTAATGCCATTACAGTTTGTGAAGCCGTTCTTCCTTTGTAGCAGTAAGTATGATTGAATAGCTTTCAAGGAAATCAATCATCTGGTTAATGTTTATGTCTCAGTCTTTGATCCCTTTGCAGGAACATGAAAGCTTATGACAAAGTTGTGAGCAAAAGAAAGTCTTTATTTATAGCAGAGAAAGGGTGAGATACTGGGAAATAAAGAGTTAATGTGATTTTCCTGCCTAATAAAGAATATGCTCTTCAAATGACTAATATCTTCTCTCATGGTAAATAAAGGATAAAATATCTCACGGCATTTAGAAACCTTAAAATGCCTAGCATAGTCCTGATGTCATTTGACATTAAATTTTTGTGCCATTCACAAATCCAGAAGATTTTCATTATTTCATGACATTCGTCAGTACCATGTGAAGGAGATGGATGAAATTATTTTTGGCGCCTTTTATTATTAAAGTGCTTGCCATCGCTTGACCAGAATGTTCCAGCTTTCTTTCAATACACAGAAGATGACATTTGTAATAGGGATTTCTTTCTGCAGTTTCTCTAAAACCAAATTGTCCGTTATGCACAGGTTAAACAGTAAAAATTAGCCCTGACAGTTTTTAAGCTTCAACTGGCTAGTGGTCCCTTCCAACCCTAAACATTCTATGATTCTATGATTCTATGATTCTATGATTCTATGATTCTATGATTCTATGATTCTATGATTCTATGATTCTATGATTCTATGATTCTATGATTCTATGATTCTATGATTCTATGATTCTATGATTCTATGATTCTATTTTATGATTCTATTCTATGATTCTATGATTCTATAAGGTTAGTTGGGTTAAGGAGGAGGGGATGGCAATAACCAAGCTCTGGAATCCCACTCAATGAGGGTTAGATCCCTCTGGGCCTTGGGATTGCCAAACTCCTTTTTTCCTCTGGTGCTCTAACTTTACTTCTGCTCTCCTTTCCCATCCCTCACGAACGTGTTTGACTCCTCTTTCCTGCTCCTCTTCCTTGGGCTTAGTGGGCCTACTGACTGCAAAAACCGCAATTCATCATCAGTTCTGGTATATTCCTCTTGTCAAGCCATCTAGAACAGCGCTGTCCAGATCCTGCCTCTCCGCAGCAAGCAGTGCCACTTCCAGAGCAGCCAGGCATGGCAGCTTCCCTGTGTGGAGCTAAGCACACCAACGTGTGTCTGCACTTCCATTCTTCAACTCAAAATCCTTCAACGTCGGTCAAGTGCTTTGAAACAATACCAGCACTGATCCCATGTCCACAGATCAGTATTGAGTTTACATTCGCATTTAAGAGAGCGCCTTTCGCAGCAATGTGCATGGGTGTAAATAAGGAAATAGGTGGCTTTCCAGATATACAGCTTATTTAAAACTCGGGTTTGCTTTAGACCTTTGAGATTTGTCTGCAACAGAGGTGTGACAATGCATGTGCCCCGCTCCTCTGAAGGATTGGTGCTGGGTGGGTTTTGTGAGCAGTAGCTGAACCTCTCCACCATCCTACAGAGCACCCCAAGTCATGATGTCCAGTGGCACCAGTGCACGCTGTGTTGAGGTCCTTAGGTCGAAAACCCACTGCCAACCCATGGCTTGTGGAGTTGCTATGCCTCCACTTACCCAGAAATGTGCATCTTTTTCTTGTCAGTATTTTATGGTGTGCTATGATTGCGATACCAAAAGATCTAATGAGAAATTTGTCCTAGAGTTAGACAGCTCTGCTTTTAGTGTGAGAAAACAAGAGTTTACAAAAGGTGCCTAGTGAAGGGGAACATGTGATGCTAAGAAGGGAGGAATTATCTGTATTTATTAAGGATCGAGATCTTCACGCTTAGAAATGTAATGTGCAGGAAAGGGAAAGGAAGATAAGGGACAATGAAGGATTTCCCAAAATCCAGGGCTCAATAAGCTTCAGGGCACCGGAGATGTGGCAGTAATAACTGCAGACCAAGTGATGGGAAAAGAACAAATGAAGAAACTGAAGGCTGTGTCTGTCGTGACATGCTGCTATCGTGCCATGGTTTGTACTATGGCATGGAATTATGAAATAGCCTGAAATTCTAAGCAGAATTTGTACTGAAAGAATGCTCTTGTGAGATCACAACTGAGGCAGATAAAGCAGGTTTGGAAAATATCTTGTCATGACTTACCCACAACTTTCTCCCGTATCTAACCACTTCAGCATGCAGTTAAGGGCAAGCTATAGCTGTCTGAAAGTCTCAGGTGTTTCCCAGTAACAGTAGGACAGACCAATAATAAAAATGGAACTAGAGACGTTCCAGTGGGCTCAGCAGCATCTCAATAAGAGCAAATTATAAGAACCAGTATTGCTTTAATAGCTTCTCCTTGAAAAAAAATCGATTCCTGACCATGGAATATGATGATAGAGAAGCAGGACAGATTGCTGCTCAGAGCAGACCTTCCCCTCTCCTTTAGAAGCTATTACAGCAAAGGGCAAGAGAAGCACGAGGGAGACAAAAGTGAACACCCCTTAGCAATGACTGACCTTATATCTCTTTGTATGAATTCAGGCTCCCATTAAAAGCCAGTAAGAGGTTTTCTTCCACTAAGATCAAAGAGGTAAAACCTCACCTATGACACAACCTTTCAGACATGTTTCTGAGTCTGAAGTGTGTATTTGAAACAGATGAGGGGCGAAGAGAAATTAAGGAGGAGAAAACCCGTAAGAGCTAGACATAGGCGACAAATTGCTTGGAATACAGTTATCTCTCTGCATTTATTCAGTTCACCTGTTCAGTGTTTAACTCCTACCCAGATCAAACACCTTTTATGAAGAAAATGTTCTGGTTTTATCTTGGTTCCACTAACTCCTCGCTTCTTTTCTAATATGTCATGAATAAATCATGTCATTCCTCTACCAGGCCCTTTACTCGTTGGTATAACGCAATCTGCAAAGTCATTTTGATTCATATCTCTTCCGCATCATTCCCAAATACATTTATAAATCAGAAAATTGAATTATAAGTTTTGCCTGCAGTTGTTCCTGTTCCAGAAAGTCTATCCCAATTAATAAATTGTGTGCGCAGTGTTTTGCTGTAGAACAATGTCTTTCCGTTTTTCCCAAGGACCAGTAATGAAAATAAATACTCACTGCAGAGCAGAGTTAGACCCCTTGTATAGGGCTATGAGGGTCCTGGAGGCAGAGGAAGAAGACTTGGAATCAGTCCTCTGGGCTGTTTGTGTGGGCAGCAGAGGGACCATGATCAAGACCAGAAGACCTCATGGAAGGTAGAGCTGAGAGGTCCATCAGGTGACAGTGGGAGAATAGGGCCACCATCATTGAAACAATGTATGAATAAAGGTATGGACAGGCATTATACAAGTAGAGTAGCTATGTTAATGCTCTTCCAT
>NW_009260479.1:43334-48261 GCF_000687185.1 Egretta garzetta | reverse complement strand
AGTAGGTGGGGAATGATTGTTTCATGGTGTGTGAATGAGAGAAGGGATACTAAATGAAATTGCCCATCAGCAGGTCTAAAATAAGCATAGGGAGGTATGTCTTCACACAACATATAAGAAATGGTAGGGGTCATAGACCTGGAAGGTACAAGTGAAAGTCAAAAATATAAAGAGCTATCAGAATTATTATAAAGAGGTAAGAAAAATTCAGAGTATAGGAATAAGATAAATTCAGTAGTTAGGTGTGTGGAACACTAGCTCATATGTAACTTCCATTTGAAGGAGATTACAAGATATTTCCACCATTACCAGGATATGCAGGATGCAAAGCCATCAAGTCATTTAGCTGCTTAACTTGCCCTGCTTCCTAGGAAGCTTCAACAGCTCTTCACCCAATTAGGGTGGAAAAAAGTGGGGGGTAAAGACAAAAAAAAATACTTTTTATCTCCTGATCAGTATCAATAACGTCTGTCCTGGTTTCTTCTGGGACAGTTAATTTTCTTCCTAGTAGTTGCATAGTGCTGTGTTTTGGATTTAGTACTAGAAGAATGTTGATAACACACTGATGGTTCAGTTGTTGCTGGGTAGTGCTTAGACTGGCCAAGGACTTCTCAGCTCTCAGCTCTGCCAGGGGCACAAGAAGCCAGGAGGGGGCACAGCCAGGACAGCTGACCCCAACTGACCAAAGGGCTGTTCCATACCATATGACGTCATGCCCAGTATATAAGCTGGGGGAAGAAAAAGGAAGAGGAGGAATGTTTGAAGTTGTGGTGTTTGTCTTCCCAAGTCACCGTTACGCGTGATGGGAGCCCTGCTTTCCTGGGGATGGCTGAGCACCTGCCATGGGAAGTGGTGAATGAATCCCTTGCTTTGCTTGCGTGTGCAGCTTTTGCTTTCCCTATTAAACTGCCTTTATCTCAGCCCATGAGTTTTCTCACTTTTACCCTTCCGATTCTCTCCCCATCCCATTGTGGGGGGAGCGAGCGAGTGGCTGCATGGTGCTGAGTTGCCAGCCGGGGTTAAACCACGACTTGTCAATTCATTGTTATTTGTAGATTCAACTAAAATAGATAAGAGTGGTGTGAGAGAGGAGGAGGAGAGAAGATTGCCTTTATCCTCAGAAGAAATTGAATTAAAACAATGAGTAAAATCTGAATATCCAAAAACTGAAGTAAACCCAGGAATACTTGGACATTTCCATCATGAGTTTACAGGTGTTGGGGTTTTTTTTATTATTTTACTGGGGTTTCTTGATACTAGAAAGAAACATGTGGGGGTCTTTAACCAAAACTTGTTTCAGAATTTAGTGGGTCCTGCTTGTTTTTGTTCAGAAGGATTTCTTTCCCTCTGTCTTTGCTACCCAGAGCAGAGAGTTTCTGAATCACCCTGCAAGCAAGAAAAAGCCACTTAGGAGAGGTGTGAGCCATGTACCGGATTTTGTACAACTGCATGAGCTAATCAGAAAGAAAGATAGGAGCATTCAGCTAATTGCTTACAACCATCAATTCCATTTTCATAATAGGCATGCCATCAGACCGTGCAGATTAGGAAATTAAAGAGGGCTCTGTGAACTCTAAAGAAGCATTTGCTTAAACCAGGAGCAGCTGCTGGGCCAGATGGCGAAGCCCTGGCCTACAGCAGACACGACACTAGAAAGGTGCAAAAGTGTATGGAGGAAGTGCAGTCTCTCCTCGTGCTTCACGTATGTGTTCATTAATTGCTGTGGCACACTGCAAGCAGGTTTTCAAGGAATGCAGGCAGAGGTAATGCATGAGGAAGAGCCGTGCTTTATTATACTTACATATATTATATATACACCAGTTCACATTGACTTGGGTGGCCCATCCCGTCTGCTTAACTTTGCGGTTGGGTAGGGTTTAGCGTGCTGCAGATGAGCTGGTATTGATCTTGGGAGAGACCCTGCTGATCTCGCTGGGGCTTGACCTGAAGCCACTAAGACAATAGCAATTCTGTGGTCAATATATCTGCAAAGAGTTAGAGCTCATATGTTGGGCTGGACCAAGAAATGGGGGGGTTTGATTAAACAGTCGTGGTCTGTCGTGCTACACGTGAGCCTTTAAGGCACCGTTGCAGTAAAACTTGCCGAAAACTGGTTATTCAGGCCTGCAGCTTCACCCCTTGCCTCTCAATAGTGTTTTATGCCTTGACTGTCAGAAACAATGATATAAACAAGCCAAAGGTCTGACCTCATATTTGCACTTGTCATTTCCTTCTGTAAGCAGTGGCTTTTAGAGCACAGCATACTTCTGGAAAGCTGACTGCTTAGTTTCCCACCCTGGCTCTCCAGCAGTAGCTATAGTTCCTTCAGCTTGTATAAGGATTACCTCTGCACATTATATTTGTTGGGTCTGGAGAACTAACTTTTTTTTTTTTTTTCATTTCTCCACTGTTATTTTGCTCCCTTTGTACATTCATCCCCTCCTACCTGGCAGGGAGCCTTCTGAAAAGGTCATCACCTTGTTCTCTTTAAAACCTCATCTTTAAACTCCTTTGTCCTGATATCTGCAAAGAGAGAAGACAGCAGTGAAAGAGCTGGGGTGCTGAGATTCCTCTAATTGTCTCCCTGGGGTGCTTTGCTCAGGACTCAGATACGCAGTCGAGTTATTGCATCTTAGCAATTATTGTGCATCTGCCGAGCCAGGGTAGCTCCCAACGTGCATGATGTACACCTTTGGCAGCCATGGAGGGATAATTTGCACGACAATGAAAACAGTTTGGCCCGGTTACCTCCTCTTTGCCACATGCAGAGTCACTGTGGATGAGCTGGAGAGCAGTATATCACTGCAGCGTCAGTAGCAACATCTCATAAACAGTATTCCAAGCCTCATGGGAGCATAGTCTTGGTGCTTCTGCAGTGGCTGTGCACCCCTGAAATGGCAACTAGGGATTTTGTCCTATGCTTGTGACAGCACCCAGAAGAGGACTTCTCTTACGCACAAGGCTCCCATTCACAAGTGTGCTTCTGAAGTAATGAGAGTTTCTAATTGCCTTTGCATTTTCTAACCATGGCCAAACTGAAACACAAGTGGCTCCATCTGAGCATAAGGAAACCCTTTTTTGCTGTGAGGGTGACCAAGCACTGCAGCAGGTTGCCCAGAGAGGTTGTAGAGTCTCCATCCTTGGAGGTTTCCAACGCTATCCAAAAGCCATCTGGACATTCTCCTGAGCAACCAGCTCTAGGTGGCTCTGCTTGAGCAGAGGGGTTGGATGAGATGACCTCTAGAGGTTCCTTCCAACCTCAAACAATCTGTGATCCTGTGAAAGCAGGAAGCTGAGTTCTGGTAACACGTTATGAGGTTATTGTTATTGTAGATGAGAGTTAGTTGTGGCTTTTTCAAATGATTTTTTTTTTTTTTTAATGGAAAACCTCATCTCATCAAAGTGGATGTGGCTTTTAGGAGTAGATGGAGTGGTTTGACAGTTGTAATGTTTCTGATCAAAATGAAATGCAAACTCCACAAAAGGCAGATTATTTCATGACTGAGATAGGGAAAAAGCTGTTAACCAATACCACCCTACCGAGGGGACTCTGTTCACACCAGGAACTTGAACCTCCTTTTGCCAGAATGTAGAGGACATCCTGGAGCACAAACCTACTAGCAGTAAGATGCTTTCCAGCTCTCAGTGCATCTCCTCCACTGTGCATTGCTAATTATGTATTACTGACTTATAAACCCCTGGTCTCCTTTCTCATTAATTCTCCAGGAATACAGTTTTAAAAGATTTAGCTTCATTCTGATAGAAAATGGGAAAGTTTTGGAAACCTTGTGAACTTTCAGAAGCTGGATATACCATTTCCAAGTCCAGAAGCTCTGTCTTTTCTGATACTGCCACTTAAGGTTTTGCAGCTTCAATGTACTTCATTCATGCATCATTCTAGAGAGTATTCGTGTTACACAAAGTAATGAGAAACACAAATTAATGGGAAACGGTTCTGGAAAACAGCGTATAAAACTTCTGGTGCTTTGAACACTTTGCCTTCCCACTGCTAGAAGATCAGACTTTATTACCGAAGTCCTACTGTTGATGGGGAAACTGGGACCCAGGGAGATCACAAGGACTGGCTGCAGTTTCATTGGTCTGTGGAAGAGCTGGGGTTCGATCTTGTAACATAAAAATCTCAGTCTAAAGGTTGCTGCCTGTAAACCTCAGAGTAAGAGGTAAGCTTGTGAGGCACTTTTCCAAATTTTATGTTCATTTTCAGTATAGAAAGTCATCTGGTAAGTAGTAGTGATTAGAAATGTTGTTTGCTCTGAGGGGAGGCATCATCCATCGCTTGAGCCAAAACTGTGGTGTGATAAAACCTGTCTCTTCTAACCTTGTACTTTTTGCACCTCCCAGCCATCTAGTATGGAACACGAGAGTTATTAGAACGGCTTGTTGGATCACACCATGTGTGTGAATTTGTGCAGCAAAAAGTGACCCGAGCAGCAAAGGGTGGTAGAAAACCTTCTCTGGGAAGTGAGTTTCCCTAAAATCAGGGACATTTTTATTAGTCTTTTTTATTCCCAATGATGCTGTATCATTGGGCTTCCCTCTGCCTTATTTGGCACGTCTGCTAAAGCATTAAGACAACTTTTGAAAGTATTCTTGAAAGCAGTGAGAAGAATTACAAAAAGAATCAAACAATTATGAGGAATTGCACTTGAAAAGAAGAAATAGGAGAAATAGGAGAAAATGAAGCCGAAAGTAGCACCCCGTAGTTCACTGAGAAGAAGGAGCAAAGAATCAAAACCACCGTGAAAGCTAAAGACATCCCCAGAGAGGAGGAGTTTTGAGCAGGAAATAGGAGGCAAAGAAGTTCAGATAATGGGATCCATTGTAATGAAGAAGAAATAACAGATACTATATAACACTTCAAAAAAAAAAAAAAAAAAGCACTGAACAGTCATGTCCTTGATTTTTT
>NW_009260479.1:15224-43283 GCF_000687185.1 Egretta garzetta | reverse complement strand
ACTTCAAAAAAAAAAAAAAAAAAAAAAAAGTACTGAACAGTCATGTCCTTGATTTGTTTGCACAAGATCTCCTATGATCCTGATATCAACCCTGGTAAAAAGAAATGCAAACAATGATGGTGCAGAAAAAGCATGGGGAACAGCAACCCACCAGACTGCTACAGTTAACTTCTCTTGGAGCAGCTGTAAAATGAACAAAGGCACCAGAGCCTTCATGGGGTTTAGTTCTGTTGTAAATACAAATTACCGGGGCAAGTTTTAGTGTCAAAATCCACCTGCCACGGGGATTCCAGAAGTGAATTAAGCCAGGAGATAGGCTGCTGCTGATTTCAGTGCAGGACAGGTCTATGGTTAGGAAGATGTTCAGATGACTGAATTGTCAGAAATTCCTGGAGGTGATGCTTGAATATTTTCATGACTCATAGCTGCATAATTGATTTGCTCCTGTTTGCAGAAGTTTTATTATTCCTGTGTGCAAGGAACCCCATTGCTGGGAATGTTTGCCAAACTCTTGAGTTTCGCTGATGTAATTCTTCCTCTAAGAAGCAAGTTTTGACTACTGTTTGTTCATTCTGGTTTATTGCACCAGCTTTCCAGTCAGGGATGGCAGGCAGTTTTGTGTGATAAATGACACCAAAGGAATGGCACAGTGATGTGAGTCGCATGAGATGGACAGGATAGGGACCGGTGGTCAGAGTGGGCCTTGGGGGAATTTGCAATGTACTGTTGGATGTATTGCTGCTTTGTTTTTTCTGTCTGACAAACACCTATCTTGGCCTTGTAGACCACAAACCATTTAAGGTAAGGCCTATCCTGCTCAGATTGTTGGTGTCTCCTTCTTTTACTTGATAAATGTCTGTACAGCCCTTAGCCAACGTCTATTTGAGGTCCAGCTGGAATAGGAAGCAAGAGATGTCTTAGAAAGTGAGAAGTGCTTTGCAGCAGACAGCCCCCTTACATTCCTGGGTGGACCAGAGAGGCACGCGAACGTCACAATTTTGGTAGTTTGGGCAGTTTTGGCTGAAGGAGAGAGACATCCTTATGTTAATTAAGGTTCTTTTTAGCCAGTTGGAGGCCCTAGGCACTCAACTTGCTGAAGAGTCCAGGAAATCTTCCTGCCTTTTGAGTATACACATTAAAACAGGCAATACAGGTTGTCAGTATCTGGTTTTTCTCCCCTCATAGCCAAATTTTGAAGTGTTTCTTTCTCAAACAAGAGTTTGATTTCCTGGGAAAAGTAGATTTCCCAGGAATCATGTTTGATAGGGGCTCATGGATGAGTGGACAGTGAGGTGGATTCGGAACTGGCTGAATGACAGGGCCCAGAGAGTTCTGATCGGCGGGGCAGAGTCCAGTTGGAGGCCAAGGGCGGAAGTCAAGAGGACGGAAGCAGTCTGTTTGCAGTGGTGTCCAGCGACAGGACTAGGGGCAATGGATGCAAACTGAAACACGAGAGGTTTCAGTTGAATATGAGGAAGAACTTCTTCACTCTGAGGGTGGCAGAGCACTGGAACAGGCTGCCCAGGGAGGTTGTGGGGTCTCCTTCTCTGGAGATATTCAAAGCCCGCCTGGATGAAGTCCTGTGTAGCATGCTCTAGGTGAGCCTGCTTTAGCAGGGGGGTTGGACTAGATGATCTCCTGAGGTCCCTTCCAACCCTTACGATTCTGTGATTCTGTGATTCTGTGATTCATCTTGTAGGCAAAAGGCAGACATTTCTTTAACAGAGAGCTGAACATTTATTTTTAAATCATCCTTTTCTCCTTTCTTCCAGGGAATGTGACCAGGAATTGTACAAGCCAGGGCTGGACAGATGTGTACCCTGCACCGTATACCGTAGCTTGTGGATATGATTCCAACAGCACACCAGCGGAAGAGGTTTGTAAACCTGGATGGGTAGACAGTATGATTACCAGGGATCGATATCAGAATCACGTGATCTTCTTGTGCCCAATTTTTACCTTTTCTACTCTGATTCCTCAAGTAGGAAGGATCCTGGAAGCAGAGAGATCCTCCCTTTAATTTCCAGGGGGGTGGCAGGAAATCAGCACCTCAGAAGATCAGACCAGTGTCTCTGTGATGCCCACACATAAATTCAGGTGCTTGATTTTCCATGTTCAACTTTGAAACAAACCCTCCAAATTTATGCTTAAGTAGATATGGTGATTCCAGTATTTCTAGGCCAACATAAGTATCAAAAGATCAAAAGGGATAAAAGGATATAACTCACTTGCCGTCAGTGCTGCTCTGCTGATCCCAAACAGCTAAAGATTTAGAAAACTGTAGGGAACACACAAATTTTCATGCAATATTATTGAATTTTGTAAGGAAATCCACAGGCTCTCTGGGATACTGCCTGTATGTAAATTAGCAATCGCTGAGCCAGGTATATTTAGCTTTATAGCATATTGTCATTACATGGGAAGGAGTTTGTTATTGGTTTGCTGCATGCTAAGACATGAAGGGGAAAGTGTAAAGAGGATGACAGATGTTGTTAGAAGCAAGATTCACCTCACCTAACTAAAAGTTCAACATCTAATCAACTAGACACCTATCGCTGTCCCACAGTCAACAAGAAAAAGCTTGTGCTAGAAAAGAATTATATTTCACTGCAACCATATTTTTATATTAAACCTATGTGCCATGCTTTTTCATCTGTCGTATGACATATGCCAGTGTTTGTGAATGTTGGACATAGAAATCTCAGTAATGAATAAGTACATATGGTGAGAGGTCTTTGTGTACGGTCACACATGACCAAGGCACTCAAAGAGTTAATGGAGAATCTGAACAGAACTGAGCCAGCCTGAACAGTGCAAGAATACAGAAAATAGCACAGGGAAAGCTGCACAAAGAACTTCAGGGCTCTGCTGAAGAAAGCCTTAGTCTGCCTTCAAGGTCAGCCACCACTTCACATCCTCAAGCCTCCCGTTTCTCAGATCGAGCTGTGTGGCACCAGTTGCACACTGCGAAAGCCGTTGTGGTGGGTCTGCTCTGGGAAGGTCCTCCATCAAGAGCTCTGGTTTATGCGCCTGCTGCAAAGGGGATTTGGGAATTCCTGGGACATGCTTTGGCGACCCAATGGATTGCAGCGTTGCCAGAGTGCCGTGTTACCAAGAGAACATGTATTGTGTTCTTTTAATTCTTTCTTAATTATTTTCTCTCGGTTTCCGCAGTTTTGTCATGCTGTTTAAGTCTAATTTGTGTGAAAGGTGGCTGAGGGGGGTGAACATGCAGTACTAGCCTGTGAAGAAGAATAGATTTTTGTTGTTGTTGAATTGGCTGTCAATTTGGGGAGGAAGAATTAAAGGGAATAGGAAAAAAAAAGGAGAACAGCAGGCTGTATGGGACATGAGGTCCAGAACAGGCTGATAACCTTCTATGCTTAAAACACTTTGTGCACTTTTAACGCCTACTGGTCTCAAGTCAGAAACAATAAGAAAAATATGAAAAATATGTAAGAGCTGCGTGTAAGATTTTAGTTGTGAATTCTGTCAGTCCCTAGGAAGTAGGTGATCTAGGCACCGAAGTAGTGCACTTATGACCTTTGCAGCAATAATGATTCCTTCTCCAACCTGACCTTTAAAAACCACATAGTAGCAATTGGGGGGGTGGGGAGGTGTCTTGCTATCCCATTGTCAGACATGATGCACAACTTGTCCCTTGTGTGCCTCCATCTGGTCAGAGGGGGCCGCCCCAGGTGTCCTCGTAGGCTCTCTCTGAAGATGGTGAGGAAGATAGATCAAGGTCAGTTCACCCCACGTTTCTCTCCAAAGGGACCTCTTTGCATTTACTCTAGAGGGAGCCCAGGTGGCTTTAGGCTAGGCAACATGAACCCAAAACAGGTTTGGGTGCAGGGCTACTGAAAGACTCAATAGCACCATTTCTATTCTTTTTCTCTTACAAATCTTACAAAGTTACCAAGGGAAAAATGTAGAGTTTACTGAACAGAAACCGAGGAAGCTAATTCTCAATCAATCACAGTTTAGCATCTACCTTAACTAATTGCTCTTATCACGTTACTGTGAAATTAAGCAGAGGCTTTTAGAATTCAGAGAGAGAATTCTGAGAAAGAATGATGAAATTGCCTGATTTCATTCTGGAAATCAGTCTAGGTCTACAGCTAGATCCCAGGCATCCTGGCATGCGTTTCCTTCACTTCTCTAAATCCCTCTTATTTTAGTAATCTGAGCTCTGAGTGAAATTCCAATTCTGTTTATGATCTCGGGTTAAATTCTCTGCTTTGATATCTGTAAAATAGGAAGTGATTGTCATTAGCAGGCACGAATGAAGGGTGAGAAGTCCTTCTGTGCTGTTTCCAGAACAGAGATGACCCTGCATCCTACATTAAAGCTGAATGCAGAGCCATCTCTCTGTACACAAGAAGGATTGGTCATCAAAAAATATAAGGGCAGGGAATTGCTTGTTGGATAACACCAAGATCTTTCTGTGCGTAACTTGCCCCTGTGGATAAGTCTAAGAAGCAAAAGGCCTATACCTGTATTCACACCGAAGAGTTTCCATCCACCACCCCACTACTGACATCTTTTATGATATGTCTTAATTTTCTTTCCCTCATTTCTCTGATCTCCTAGATATAGTGTGGGACAAACTCTTCCTCAAACTCAGTGCCCTACCACAAGCTCCCTCCTTCTTCTGGCCAGGTCTTTCCTGGAACAATTCTGCTCTGGTGACATCAAGAAGGAAACTAGATAATGAGATAATGATGAGATCAACATGAAGGAAGTTGGCTGCTTTTATTGGAAAAGTCTCAGCTGCCTTTGGGAGCCTGAACTCAAACAAGACTGGAAACAAAACTATCTCTAGTTAGCTCTGGGTGGAAAAGCTCTTAGTGATGCGGATTCTTTGAATGGGGCTGTAAAGACACCATGCTTTTAGCCATCTCTGAGATCTGTGATCTAAGAAGCAACATAGATACGACCAGTGTAACCTTTGCACTCTCTGAAAGCTCTGGCTTCTTTTAACACCCCTCCAAGCTGGCTTGTGCAAATGCTAGAGGATTACTACTCATCTCAGCCTCACGGGGTCTGTAAAGTACGTAGTACTTGTCAAGGCCTATGAAAATAGCGTGTAAAAATGTCAACCCTCACTGTTATTAAAGAGCATTTTCCCAAACAAAGTTTGGTTTAGATTTTCTGTCTAAAATGCTCTTTGCGGTTCTGGTTGTTTGGGTTTTTTATAGAAAATGGTGACGAGGAGGGTAGAGGAGGGTCAATCAAGGGCTGGAAAAATAAGATTTTCCACAGTTAGATTCTCATAAAAACTTAGATTTTTCGTTGATAAAACAAATGTCCAAATACTAACTGTTCTCTCGTCCTTTTTTAAAGTTTAAATCAAAATATATTGATTTAGAGTGTTTCTGGAGAGCCTTAGGAGAGATGGATTTTTGTTGCCTTACTTTCCCATTTTATTTAGACCAGGATTCCCTGTTGGATTTAAGTCCTGTGATGCCCCATGCTCAGAGATTCCCTCTGTGTGCTGTCACAGAGAAAAGCCATGAACTAATTTCCAACTTAATATATATTTCTGAATGAACATATCTGTGATTTCAGTGAGGACATTTTAAGTTTTTACTTGCAAAACACAATGTCTAGCTTCCAGAAAAGCAAAACAATTTCCAGACCAGTTCTGTCCTCGAACTTCCTTAATAAGACGAAGCTCATCATACTCACCACCTCAGAGGCAATGTGTCAGTGCACCGTTTAACTGAACATTAGTCATTCTTATTCCACAAGATTAAAACCACGTAGCTGTCTCCGCAAGTGTCAAATCAGACTCCTTCCTGCATGAACTTTTCCCTTGAGTAATCTGGTTTTGGAGAGATCCAAGCTCTACTGCAACTGGACATGTTCATCTTATTCACGCTGGTGGTATTTGAGTCACATACTCTACTGGATGTGATTTTAAAGGGTGAAGGAGTTGGAGATTTTTTTAGGAGAATGGAGTAGGACAATTTCCTTGTCTCACCGAGAAAGTCAGTAAAAGCTCAGTGATGGTGTATTTAGGATTGCACGTTGGCAGCTCTTTGAAAGACCTGATTTGTTTCTTTCCTTCACATTAGCAAACGGCATTCTATGGCACAGTCAAGACCGGCTACACCATTGGACATACCTTATCACTCATTGCTCTCACAGCTGCTATGATCATTTTATGTCTCTTCAGGTAAGACCATGAGCAGAAAAGGCATAGGTAAGGGGATGATGACTCAAAGGGCATAGTGGCTGTTTACATTATAGGCTATGAGTGTTACAGATGGATGCAAAAGACTTCTGTCAAGTCTCAGTTGGACAGGGAGGAAAGTTCCTCTATCTTTTGGTACCACTGTCTTCTGGTATGTGATTTGTGGTCTTTGTGTGAGAGTTATAACCCCAATCCAATTATTTAGGTGGGATCCATCTCACTAAATGTAGAATGTCATGTGATGGATCTCTGTACTAGAGGCCATTATCCCATAACCCTGTTATAGTCCACAGAGACCTAGTCAGTATGGTATATACGGATACTATGGAATGATGCATTTTTACTAAAGTAGGTATTCAGAATGGTACAGGTGAATCACACCCCAAAACAACCTCCCAAAGCCTGTTTCAGAAGCGCTTCCTGCTATAGCTCTATGGCAAGACATAGACACCCAGAGCCATTTTAGACACGCTGGAGCCTCTGAGATATGCACAAAGGTAGCAGATATGATGCAGGACCTTCAGGAGACCCAGGCCCTCCTGGATTTATGGGCAGATACTCTACAGCATATCAAATGGCATTAGATGCCTAGATTGCAGCAGCAAATGAATCAATCCTCTGTCTCTATAATAGATTCAGGCATCTAAATTTGGGTATCTCCAATGAAGAAGTCTGCATATAAGGTAATCTCCTATTATAATGTTGTTTACCTATAGGGACAATAGCAAAAAGCAGAACTCTGTGAAGTGGAAGAACCTTGTAGATGTGATTCCATCTCCTCATCCCCTTCTCCAGTGGCTTCCCTGAAATGCATTATATGGTTGCCCAATTTATGACAGTCTGGTCCAGATATCGTCCCCAAAGAAAACTGCAGGAAACCACCCACATGTTTTAGGGTAACTCTCACACTTATACCAAGACCAGCCTCACCCTTCAAGGTCTCTGCATTTCTCAGCACAGGTGCTCCCTGCTCTCCTCTTATAAGGGAAGAGTGAATCAGACACACATGGAAATTATCTCATCTCAACAAAGTACAAGGTGCCAGCCAATCTGGTGGGACTGTCGGGGTTCACGGTCTTCATTTGTGGGAAACAGTGTAATTTGGCTTGCCTTTGCCTGCAAGTACAGAGGACTCATCTCAGTCACGTTATCTTCCCATCATCAGAGATTAAGAGCATAAACTCAGCCAATGCACAGTGACTCATTAAGGGGTGGTGATTTGATCATGTTGCTGAGTGAGGCCTGTTGTGGTTCTGATGGCTGTACAAAGTACCCAATTTCAGAGTACTAGGCCTTTCACTTCAGCGGATGTAAAGTCTCACTTGAAAAAAAAAGACCTACTTGATTAGGATTCATCTTCAGAACATTAGCGAGCAAGGGACAGAGGATTCATCTTCAGAATATTAGCGGGCAAGGAACAGAAAACCACTGGTGGTGTTCTCAATATCAGTTATACTAGTCATTTTTAAGTGAAAATATAGTTTGTATTTCTCCAGAAACCTGTAAGATGTGTTAATTTTGGCAGCAGCTGCTAAGAATTTACTTCTCTTCCTGAAGAAACATCTCACCGTACCAAATTATTGCAGTACAAACGTTCTGTAGAAAACAGACCTTTATCATGAGCACAGTTTGCTCGGTCAGAAACATTTCTTTTCCAGTGGAGAGCAGTGTGATGGACCTGTTTTCTGTCATTCTGTATTTTGTCCTTTTTTTTCTGAGAATTGGAAGAGTGGCAACACTGCTGCACATATATGGATTGCCCCATGTTTTGTGGATTTAAAAAGGCTTAAGTGGATTTGCAGTGATTTACATCAGGCCATAGTCTGTCTCAGGGTTTCTAATGTTTAATTGTAAGTCTATGTCTTGGCAGAAGAAACATGTAAATAGATAAATAATGCTTTTGAGAAGCCTTGCTCTTCAGAAATGTTTCGTCTCTTCCCAACAGAAAACTACACTGTACTCGGAATTATATTCATATGCACCTCTTCATGTCCTTCATAATGAGAGCCATTGCAGTCTTCATAAAAGATGTCATCCTATTTGAAAGTGGAGAATCTGAACACTGCTTTGTGAGTACAGTAAGTAGCCGTGCACATTGACGTTTCCACCTTATTCTGTTGCCCCTCTAAAACAATGCACCAAAAATTACCTTGCAAAGACATGTCAGACAGTACTTTGGGAGGATTGCAATTTTTCTTCTCATTTGAACGAAACAAAAACATGATTTCTGTGGTTTAATTTGTATGGAAAAGCCATAAAATAAATTAGTGGGGTCACGAGTTTATAAGCATCTGGTCTTTTCTGAGGTCAAACACACAACTGGAGCTCTACAAGATTTTGGGGCTCCAGTCAGTCCTGTGTCCATCTTCCAGTCCCGTGCTAATTTCTCAGATATCCTCCTCAAAGGAGACTTGCAGTCCTGTGTTTAGGGCTTCAATAAAACCTTTCCCTTCAGTGAGGGTGGGAGTCAGACCCACATTCATATAACTAACTCTAGGTATCTGCAGGGTAGGTACCTATACATGATATGTACATGTGTAAAGTGCAAGCATGAGCATCAAGCTCTAATTAATATATTTACTGGAGTCTGGAGAGCTGTTCACCTTGCTTTGAAGAAGGCACCTGCGTTTGGATGGCTCTCTGGGCTCCACTGATCGCACCGACCAGATCTCTGCAGGAGTTTAAGCAGGAAATCTCTGTGTAAACATTATTGTCTATTTTTCATCTGGATCTGTATCCCACGCTAGCTGTCTGCAACTGTGAGATTTCCCCATTGGGATGATAAATGAGGGGAATAAAGGAGTTGGAATAGCCTTTTGCTTTCAAACTCAGTGTTATCAGCTGGAGCAAATTTAACATCTGGGCAGACACGGTGCTTAGGGACAGGGTTTAGTGGTGGGATGGCAGGGTTAGGGGAACGGTTGGACTTGATGATCTTAGAGGTCGTTTCCAACCTAAACGATTCTGTGATTCTATGATTCTAGGAAACAGTAAGGAGGGAGACGAGCTGTTTATCTAAAGGCCATATTGATGTAAGAGGACACTGGTCATGAATAAATTTAGGCAGGAAATTAAAAATCACCAAAAGAAAGAGATGTGATCAGAAGTTATGCAAAAAAAAAAAAAAAAAAGAAAAGAAACAACCAAAAAAGAACCCTCCATGATAAATTCTTAATGTTAGACGAGCTGCTTGCTGGTAATAGCAGGGGGCTGGGCACAGCAGTTCAGCAGATCCCTTCTGGACCTGGTTTTTTTATGTCATACAGCACCAGAAAAAGATTCTCTTTTCTCTTCCATCCACCCGATTTCTTCCTTGCCTTCTGTTTTTTCTCCATCCTTGCCCCGAGTCCTGTCCCTGCTGTTATAATGACCTTTCTGCTTCAGCATTTCTCAGTTGATCCCAAAAAGCAGCCTGTTCCCAGCGTTTCCCCAAGAACTGTCTGCAGCACAACGCCTTCCCGTTGCAGTGATCCTCTGGGTTTGTTTTTTTTCCTCTGTGTGGTTCACTGGGATCTATACTCTTTAGCAACGGGGTTTTATTGTGAAGGTCCGTGAAGGGCTAGAATGACATATAAACTGGAATAAACAATTGCCCGGTGTCTCCTGCCACAGAAAACTGCCAGTGCTAATTGGCAGAGGAGCCAAGAACCCGATGAGCCATGGAGTTTGAACAAACCTCTCGTCCCTGCGGGGGTTTGCACTGGGTCGTGACTGAGCCACAACTGCAGAAAGCTGCGTGAGAAGTGTTTGCTTCAGCCGTCCATCCAGAAACACTTCTCTGTATAAATACAGGACTTTGTCCTGCAGAATCCACAGCTCCTGGAAGCCAGCGTGCTTTCAGGCAGACCCATGGCTGCCACCATTGTGTGTGTTTCTCCCCATTAGAGGATTTTCATGTTAAATGCCAGCTCAGGGGGAATGGCTGGATGTTACACAAGGGTTATAAAAATACATGGAACAAATCAGTCTTCGCTGCACTAGGCTGAACATACCCTTTGCAAAATCTGCACCCGTCTTGACCCAACAGTTTGGACAACCTTTTAGGTCATAGGGAAAAAATACCTACGTGAAATGCAGTCAAAATGCCTCTCCTAATATTTCTGTTTGCAGAAATAGTTATAAAATCCAGTGTGTTTATGTGGGTTTGGTTGGGTTAGGTTGGCTTGACTTAGGCTAAATAACTGGTTTGTTTGTGCTTTGAACTTGCAGGATCAAATTTTGACCTGGGAGACCTGGGTACTAGTTCGTACACTCAGGGCCTAATACACAATTCACTGAAAGTTTTGTGTGTTATGGCTAGATATGACCTTGAACTCATTCAATCTAAGGAGAGATTTGAACAAACAATTAAGTTCAGCAATACTGAATGCTCTCACCACTATGCTGTTTTAGAAGAGGGTGAAACCAAAGCAGTAAGTGTTTTATTAGAAGAGAAAGTACTGCCTTAGTTCCTTTAAGGAGAAACGGATAAAGGCACCCCCCACTTCCAGAACAGATTCAGGGCTATAAAATCCAAATGAACAAAGACCTCTTCCAGAATTTCTGATGAAAGGATCCAATTCCTGAATTTGACTTTACCTGTTGCAGTAAGAAGACTTGAAGTTACGTTCTATGCACCAGCCACACAAAAAGCTCAGTTACGGTGTTAACTCTATGCCATTTTAAACTCAAATAGTTTTGGATTACCGTTGAGTTCAACGTGAACACCCTGAGAAATTAAGTTTGTTGGGCACTTCTATGGGTCACAGAGCCTGAGAATGCAGCAGTAAGCATTTCAGGGCCAATGCAACCAAAATGCATGTGATTAGCATCACCAAGACATCATGTGAGCCAGAACATGCACCATGCACTGGGTGATGTTTACAGAGTGATGTGTGGGCACCCATAGCCTCCTTGAATTCCTTGGTCCTTCTTTCTTGATAAACCCACTCCTGGGGGAAATTCTTGCTGCTTGGGTGAAAAAACCAGCCTGTTTTCATGGGGTAGAAACCCCGAGTTGGCAAGAAAGGTTTGTTTCTGTGACTAAATGTAGCAGGTTTAAATGATCATGGATACCAGGACCACCGCAAGGTGGCCCAGGCCATTTGTCCCTCACCAAAGAAACTCAGCAGCAGTAGCTTTACAAACATCCCTCAGGCCTTCTCCTCTCCCGAGCTGCCCCAATCAATTAGGCTTGTTCTTAGGCACAATGTGGATCCCTTGGCTCATGTAGACTGACCTTCAGAAAAGGCTGGCCTTCCAAAAGTCCACAGTGGGGTTTTCCAGTGGGAAACAAAGTACTGCATGGACCTTGAATCTTTAGAGGGAGTCAAAACAGCAGTGGAGTCTTGTGGCCACATGTACACACAGCATATTGCCCAAGGTACCAACAGTCATTAGTATACCAAAATAACTTTCTCTCTCTTTGTCGTATCTTCAGTCATAAAGTATGTCTGTAATTATGTGTAACTGAATCACCCTGTTGGCTTAAATTGCTTAAAAATAGGCATATACTCAAGTGTGTTAGTCAGTCTGGGCTTTAAGCACTCAGATGTAGAGTTGATCAGGCTAGGAGCAGTCTGTGTA
The DNA here is from genome assembly GCF_000687185.1 of Egretta garzetta. Taxonomy (NCBI): domain Eukaryota; kingdom Metazoa; phylum Chordata; class Aves; order Pelecaniformes; family Ardeidae; genus Egretta; species Egretta garzetta. The sequence goes on along the minus strand of NW_009260479.1, from coordinate 31,519 downwards.
ATCACCCACTCCAACTTGTTCAATAACTGTTCATTTTGATTCGTTCGGAATACGTTCCACCTCAGTAATCGGTCATTTCTGATGGCAAACTTGCCGCACGTGGCTTTATTGCATCCAACGATTACTCATGCTGCATGGAAAATTGTGCCATTTTCCAGGCTCTATTTGCCTTCATTCTTCTGGGGTTTTTTCACAACCAGACTCAAGAGGCATCCTTACAAGTTTTAGTTTTTCACGTTAGTTTTCTTAGGCCTAGTGACCTTCCATCTTGGCTTTCCCACACTTTGCCTTCATCTTTCCTTCTCTCCCTAGACAATACCCTGCAAAACACACCAGCCAAAACAGCAAACCTGGTAGAAGGATTGAATTGAACATTTCAATTGCTGTTCCGTTTGATTTTTTTGTGGGTTTATGGATAGGTTTTGACATAGTGTCATTACTGTAATATCTGTCTAGTTTAATGATGAACCACTTACATTTCCAGCCTAGCTGAGGACAAAGCCGGCAGTTTGATATAAACAAAGATCAGGTTCTACAGATTGAATTCAGGCTGACTTTTTCTGAGCTCTGCAAATTTGCCTTTGCTGAGGATTCAGTCAAGGAAGACTAGATCATTTGTCTTTTTCCTTTTGCATTCCAATAAGACAATCAAATTCCAACAAAAAATTCTTTGGAATGGAGAGTGGAACTTTTAGCCGTTGTGAACCTATACACATACCTCGTATTTTCAGTGTGAAAAATTGGGGTTTTTTTCACATGAGCTTCCTCAGGCCAAATTGATAATAGCTACAGCCCCTAAATGAACTTTATATATGAAAGTTGGAGACAGGCACATTTTCTTTTTGAGTGCACCCCCATCTGTGGCTACTCAGATCCACATCCTCTTCTTCATGTGGGACTATCCCGATATACAGGCTATTGGAGAGATGGAAGAAAATAAACCTTTTTATGCATTTGTGTAAAAATGAAATTAATATTAGAGACTCAGCCCTTTCATTGGGTTACATCCTCTGGGAAAGACATCTACTCCCACCTACAGAGAGGAGGGTGAGCTCCTCTTAGCAGCACAGCTGGGCATCTGTTAATCTTTGGCTGACTGGCTTGAGGGACGAGCCTGGCTGAACTCTGTCTGAAGACATTGTGAATCTTTCCTTTGACTTTAATTGGAGTTGGGTCAGTCCCCAAAATGTGTAAGTACATCAGCTGACACCTTTTCAGTAGCTCAGCCCATTGCTCTGGAATTGTCCCCCATCCACTGAGTTCAATGAGACCGGGAGTGAAGGCTTAAAGTTAGACTGTGGAAGAGCTCTGGAGCAGGAACTTTCTTTGCATAAATGACCCTATCATGCCTGACACAGCAGCGCCCCAGTCATGGGCTGGCACCTTAAAGCGACACAGTATTGCAAATAATGAGAGAAAACGTGACAAGTGCAGAGAAGGACGTTATTAAAACTCTGATCACCTTCTCCCTTTAGTTGCTGCCTGATGGTTGACTTGCCTTATTACTGAAGATGTCTTCAGAAGTGCCATTACTCTGCAGCTGATGAGAACAAAATAGGGACTGTTACCCCATTTACTGAGATAATTCTATTTTTTATGTCTAAACTTAACTCTGAGTCATCTGACGCAGAGGCTAAACCAGCTAGAGCTAATCACCATCTTAGAAATGCTCACAGGACTGCCCCCAAAAACAAACGAGTATTCCTAAGAGACAAAATAGAAAGGCCAAGTCCCTCAAAGACTGACAGTTGCATAACCCCTGTTAAAATCGGCGGAAGAGAAATGCTTAAATAGCCTTGAGGATCACAGTCATGGGGCTTAAACTTGCTTCTTACGTGAGGAGAAGCAGACGTAAGAGCCTCCTTCTGAATTCAACAGACAGCGTTGTATTTGAGGAAGCCTGTGTGGGAAGTGGGCAAAGCATAAAGTGCAGTCATGTGGACCACATTTTTTGTTGGTGTAAGCTGGTGCAGCTCCATTTATTTTAACAGAGTTCGCAAGGTTTCTGCAAGTGCAGGATCTGACCCTGCCATGCTTTGCTGGTTTGCAAGCACATAAAATAGAGGTTGTGTCATGTAACTTCCACATTAGCAGAGACAGACTTTTAAATGCCTTGCCATTTTCAGCTGGCTTTCAGCCGGCATTAAAGAGGTGACAGCACAAAGAAAGGCCAAGGTTATCTCACGGGACTTTGGGGTCCATATGGATTGAGCTATTGCTAGAGAAATGACACTCTAACCAGAGAAATCATAGTCTGTCCTGGTTTGGTAGTGGCCCTGGTGCAAGTGGAATTGGTGGCACAAGAAAGAGAACGAGATTGAGCCCCATAACTTCTTCTTAATGTCTCCGTCCTTCCACAGTCTTGATGGGTGCAGGCAAGACTTAGCTTGCTGAAGTAGTGTATGTGTGTGTGCATGTGTATGCCTGTATAGCACGGTTCATCAGTCTAGAAACAGCATTTCTGCTTTATGAAAGCGCTAACAAATCAACAAGCTCAGACACAAATCCAGGTTATAATGGCTTAATAAATTGCCCAGTGACAGCTGACATAGAGTAAGTATTCCAGTGTGTGCTCTTAGGCAATGATGGGCACATGAAAATGTAATGTATTGTGACCTAGAGGAAAGCAGGTTAAGATAAATTGAATTAATTTGCTATTGCCAAGGCTTAAGAGCACTCTTGCATAATGTTTCTGGGGCACCGTTGATGCAGAGCAGCATGTTAACAGGGGAAATGTGTGTTTGAGGCCTCTTACCCCTGTGCCTGAGATAGATGGTGACCGTGAATTCCGTAACGTTGAGCTGTCTGCTGTACTTTTGGTAGGGTTGATTTACAGTTGAAGCCATTAAGAGCAGCAGGAGCTGAAGGGTCCATCATCAAGACATAAGATGATTATTCCCATGAAGGTCTTTTATTTGTTATAATTCCTGATAGCTGAGAAATTGCTTTAGCAGAGGCTTTGAACTTGACAGCTTAGGCCCTCACAAACTGAAGGCTACGTGCCTCAGTCAGAAGCCACTTTGTTTCTATCATGATGGCATTTTAAGAATTTCTTTAGTCAAATTTCTTTATCTATAGATAGTGTTAAGTCCTCAACACCCAAAATTTCCATGCATCTTCCAGGAAAATTTGCAGGCCCACCCGCTAGTGTAGCAATTTATCATTTAAAATTGCTTCCTTGTCCATGATAGGGAAGGAAGGAAGGAGTCAAAGGCACCCAGTTGATTTAGGAAGAGATTTCTTGTTTGAAGAGACCTCAATTCCCTTTTGTGGTAGAACGTAAACCTTGTTGGGCTTTTTTATTGCTAACCTGTTTGAATCTAGTCTACAACTGCAATTAAAAGGAGGGAAGAAATAAAAGTGATGGCTTTTTGTCAGGAAGCCTTATTTGGTTTGTTTTAATTTGTTTTGTTCTGTTGTTACACAAAAGGTTGGGTGTGCTAAGGGTAAGTTAACATTTTTGTTTTCCTTTTCCTTTTTTTTTTTTTTTTTTTTTTTTTTTGTGCTCAGCAAATTGATTTGACCTAAGGGCTCATTTCTGGAGGAACAGAATCACCCAAGAAGAAGCTGTTTTATTTCTGTCAACAATTTCCATTGACATCATGCCAAATTTCTGCAAATTAGGCCTCCAGTATGAAGCCCTGTAGAAGACAGCAGGGGCTTTGCCATTGGCCTCTGTAGGGTCAAACCATTACCCCGTGTAGCCAAACTGTCTCTGCAGAAGAATAGGCATCTGAGATAACAAACTGATATTCACATTTTCAGTTTGCCAAGTCGACTTCTGGAAGTGTCTTCTCTACTGGAGTTTCTCTTGCAGGGGCGTGGATGTGGCATGCTTTTCTGTTCTTCTGTCAGAGCCAACTACATAGTGAAAAGATGGTATGTAAAAGCCAATAGCCTTGAGCATGGGAATGAGACAAGAAAAAGCCTGAGGCTATAAAGATACAAAATCACATCGTAGCCACCTCCTCAGGAGAGGTCCAAGCCAGGATCGACAGTCACTACTGAAAAACTACCTCTCTTCTCTTTATGAAGGTGACTTGTAAAAGAAGGTTGCTGTAGCCTCTAGTTGGACCAAAAATCCCTACTTTAGCAGACAAGAGAAGTTTTCTTTTTGTTTCCAGTAAACAATACTGGCTTGGGCAGCATCTTCCCAGGGCAAACCTCATTGAATATCCTCACCCATCCTTTCTACTACAGGGGCAGTAATACCTAGGCCAGTACAGTGTATCCATTCCTCCCATCAACATTTTTTTCTCTCAGAGAATAAACAACCTTATAAGAAATAAGTCTTATTTCTTATAAGAATTAGTCTTAAGAAAGACATTGAGATGCTGGAGAGTGTCCAAAGAGCAACAAAGCTGGTGAAGGATCTAGAGAACAAATCCTATGAGGAGCAGCTGAGGAAACTGGAGTTCTTTAGTCTGGAGAAAAAGAGGCTAAGGGGAGACCTTGTCTCTCTCCACAACTACCTGAAAGGAGGCTGTAGCGAGGTGGGTGTCAGTCTCTTTTCCCAAGTAACAAGTAATAGGACGAGAGGAAACGGCCTCAGGTTGTGCCAGGGGAGATTTGGATTGGATATGAAGAAAAGGTTTTCTTCACCGAAAGGGTTGTCAAGCATTGGAACAGGCTGCCCAGGGAAGTGGTTTAGTCCCCATCACTGGAGGTATTTAAAAGCCGGGTAGATGTGATGCTTAGGGACATGGTTTAGTAGTGGACTTGGCAGTGTCAGGTTTATGATTGGACTCGATGATCTTAAAGGTCTTTTCCAACCTAAATGATTCTATGATTCTATAAAATAAGAGTAAAATTAAAAGAAGAGAGAAATACCCCATGAAAAACAAAAACATGTATTTGGAAGCTAAATCTATCCTGACATCTCCATGCAATATGCACAGAAATTGATGGACAATGCATAACTATGAACAGTACTGTACAATATTTAAGTTATAAATGATTGGGTATCTGTCAGTTGTATGAATTCCAGTGCCATGATAGTGAGATGGGGAATTAATCATACCGTATATCTTACAAACAGAGCAATTTTTTGGTTATTGCATCATCATTGCAGATTGCATTATACTTTGGCTAAGGTGGGCATCTCAACAGAAGAGCTGGGATGGGATTCAATCTGATTTAGGGACATATGGGGTGGGAATCAGCTCACAGTTGAGACTCCTGAATTTAGTTATGAGAGTCTAAAATGGCATTATAGTTATGGAGATGTAGGGTTAGGCCAGTCCTTGTGTTTGCAGATCTTAATTTCAGCATCTCCAAAGCAGGCGGTGCTTGCTCAGTGCTACCCCATCTTCCAGGTGTGCCCCAGCAACAGTGTCACAAGTGGGATCTATAAAAAGCTTTTAAATAAGACCGAGGAAGCCTCCTTGACCAGGCTGGGGAGAAGAGCAGCTGTTGCTATGGGCAAGTTCAGCGTGAGTCACTCAGCAGCTAGCCCTTCAGATAGGTCATGTCTTCTGGACAACGTAAAAGAAAAGTGCTGGATAAATCTGTCGCTGCGAAAATGAGTTTTCATCTATCTTCTGTCAAAGAAGCCTGCAGAAATCTCTGTGTAAATCTCTTACTCCTGCATCAATGGTGGTAGCCCAGGTAAAAGGACCTGAGTACCTTGAAGGGGATTTTGAGGCCTCCACGTTTCATGATTGAGGCAAATCTGAGCCCACGCTTTTGCTGAGGGCACTGGGAACTGGGCTGAAGGCACTGTCCCAACTTCATAAATAATTCCAGGAGCTGCAGCATTGCCCAGGATTGCATGTGATGTCTTAAATATATGTTTAAGCTCACTCAAATATGTCTTGGTGCCCTGCCAGAAACCCAAACCTTCCACTCCACAGGAAGCTGCAGAATTTAAGGGTATGAGGAGGGAACATGGGGTCTGCACAGGGCTCGCGTCCATGTGTAGGAGAGATCATACGCAGGGAGGGACAGGTCAGGTCTCATGATGGGGATTCCTGTGACCGGGTCAATGAGACTCAGGCAGACTGTTCACGTCACAATGTATTCCCAGGCCAGCTACGATGGGTTGGGTAGGAGTATGATCAATTAGGTAAGTGGCCCTTTTACGTCTTTGTTCTAAATCCCTCTTTGACCCAAGTCCTTAACCTGTAACACACCATATCCCCAATGAAGAAGAGAAGGGAGACTTGTGTTAGTGCAGGGATGCTCTTTGATGCACCGCAGCGTTCCTGTGGAGCTGATTAACCTTCTTTTTTTTGTAGAATTTTGTTGCATTCACAGGAGGCTGATGCATGCACGTGTGTTGGTTTTGTGTGTGTACCTCCCTCAAAACCTCAGAGCCACTAAGCTGCTTATACAGAGCTAGAGAAATTCAGCAGCTGGTCAAGACTGACAATCCTTAGCAGTTATTAATGAGCAGAGATACCTCATGCAGAGTTATTATCACTGAGGAGTATGACATATGTGTATTTAATGCAATGACAGATTCAGCTCTGTGTTAATTACTGCCGCCAGCATCTGAACTGCATGTTTCTGGGTGGATCAGCTGGTCACTACATCAGTTGTAGGAGAAAGATTTTTTTTTCTCGGGGCTAACATGATTTGAAAGTGTAAAGTGCTACTAGGCACAGGGAAGAAATCTGGTAGGGTTATTGCTCAGTCTTGTCTTTCCCACCCTTATGTCCCTTCTCTTTGCCTCTTTCTCAGAAAGCCTGGTTGCATCTTGAGCACATTATTCCTATGATCTGACAAAGTGGGCTGTGTTTTTCACACGTAGCACGTGTATGCTGTACTGCATGCTGGCTGGGGGGTAGCTCTGTTGCTTTTCCCACCATTCCATATAGCTCTGACCTTGACCCACTATTGACACCCTAAAATTTTTGCCCAGCTTCTTAACTAAGCACATTTCAACATCACACCAGCTTTCTAACCAACCACGTGTTCTGTCCCTACTCATCCATCTCCTTATTGGAAGGACAGTGTAGATTCCTATCAACAGCTCATTAAATATTTGCCCTAAAATAACTGTAAGAAGCCCCCTTCTCTTTCAAAGCAAATGTGGCATCTTCTGCCTTCTCTGTTGCTTTCTTAGACAATAAATAGGTGTTTGTTCAGGGCAGCTCTGTCTCAGATGGCAATAAATGCCCCTCATTTTGAAATGAAGTCATTTCTTTGAGAGCCATAGTCCTGGTTCTTATCCAGAAGGTAGGCGTTCACACCCGTGTTCGGGGAACGCTAAACACTCCTCGGCCAGAAAGACAGTATTTTGTATGCACTTCGTACTGGTGTGGATATTGCTAAAAATCAAAATAATACAAATTATTCCAAAGATTTGTCTACATTTGAGGAAACCAACCTTTCAGGACAGTAGTACAGTGCAATATGTACATTTTTTCCATGTCTTGCTATCTCAGCAAGGATTCTCCATAAAGGGCAGACTTCAGCCATCTGAGCATGGGCAACTCATACCCCTCAAAATGCCTGTGAATTTCCTAAGGGTCTTCCCAGGAAATCTTCCAACTTGGAATCATAGAATCAGAGAATGGTTTGGGTTGGAAGGGACCCCTAGAGGTCATCTAGTCCAAGCCCCCTGCAGTGAGCAGGGGCATCTTTAACCAGATCAGGTTGCTCACAGCCCCGTCCAACCTGGCCTGGAATGTTCCCAGACCTCATTGAATATCCTCACCCATCCTTTCTACTACAGGGGCAGTAATACCTAGGCCAGTACAGTGTATCCATTCCTCCCATCAACATTTTTTTCTCTCAGAGAATAAACAACCTTATAAGAAATAAGTCTTATTTCTTATAAGAATTAGTCTTAAGAAAGACATTGAGATGCTGGAGAGTGTCCAAAGAGCAACAAAGCTGGTGAAGGATCTAGAGAACAAATCCTATGAGGAGCAGCTGAGGAAACTGGAGTTCTTTAGTCTGGAGAAAAAGAGGCTAAGGGGAGACCTTGTCTCTCTCCACAACTACCTGAAAGGAGGCTGTAGCGAGGTGGGTGTCAGTCTCTTTTCCCAAGTAACAAGTAATAGGACGAGAGGAAACGGCCTCAGGTTGTGCCAGGGGAGATTTGGATTGGATATGAAGAAAAGGTTTTCTTCACCGAAAGGGTTGTCAAGCATTGGAACAGGCTGCCCAGGGAAGTGGTTTAGTCCCCATCACTGGAGGTATTTAAAAGCCGGGTAGATGTGATGCTTAGGGACATGGTTTAGTAGTGGACTTGGCAGTGTCAGGTTTATGATTGGACTCGATGATCTTAAAGGTCTTTTCCAACCTAAATGATTCTATGATTCTATAAAATAAGAGTAAAATTAAAAGAAGAGAGAAATACCCCATGAAAAACAAAAACATGTATTTGGAAGCTAAATCTATCCTGACATCTCCATGCAATATGCACAGAAATTGATGGACAATGCATAACTATGAACAGTACTGTACAATATTTAAGTTATAAATGATTGGGTATCTGTCAGTTGTATGAATTCCAGTGCCATGATAGTGAGATGGGGAATTAATCATACCGTATATCTTACAAACAGAGCAATTTTTTGGTTATTGCATCATCATTGCAGATTGCATTATACTTTGGCTAAGGTGGGCATCTCAACAGAAGAGCTGGGATGGGATTCAATCTGATTTAGGGACATATGGGGTGGGAATCAGCTCACAGTTGAGACTCCTGAATTTAGTTATGAGAGTCTAAAATGGCATTATAGTTATGGAGATGTAGGGTTAGGCCAGTCCTTGTGTTTGCAGATCTTAATTTCAGCATCTCCAAAGCAGGCGGTGCTTGCTCAGTGCTACCCCATCTTCCAGGTGTGCCCCAGCAACAGTGTCACAAGTGGGATCTATAAAAAGCTTTTAAATAAGACCGAGGAAGCCTCCTTGACCAGGCTGGGGAGAAGAGCAGCTGTTGCTATGGGCAAGTTCAGCGTGAGTCACTCAGCAGCTAGCCCTTCAGATAGGTCATGTCTTCTGGACAACGTAAAAGAAAAGTGCTGGATAAATCTGTCGCTGCGAAAATGAGTTTTCATCTATCTTCTGTCAAAGAAGCCTGCAGAAATCTCTGTGTAAATCTCTTACTCCTGCATCAATGGTGGTAGCCCAGGTAAAAGGACCTGAGTACCTTGAAGGGGATTTTGAGGCCTCCACGTTTCATGATTGAGGCAAATCTGAGCCCACGCTTTTGCTGAGGGCACTGGGAACTGGGCTGAAGGCACTGTCCCAACTTCATAAATAATTCCAGGAGCTGCAGCATTGCCCAGGATTGCATGTGATGTCTTAAATATATGTTTAAGCTCACTCAAATATGTCTTGGTGCCCTGCCAGAAACCCAAACCTTCCACTCCACAGGAAGCTGCAGAATTTAAGGGTATGAGGAGGGAACATGGGGTCTGCACAGGGCTCGCGTCCATGTGTAGGAGAGATCATACGCAGGGAGGGACAGGTCAGGTCTCATGATGGGGATTCCTGTGACCGGGTCAATGAGACTCAGGCAGACTGTTCACGTCACAATGTATTCCCAGGCCAGCTACGATGGGTTGGGTAGGAGTATGATCAATTAGGTAAGTGGCCCTTTTACGTCTTTGTTCTAAATCCCTCTTTGACCCAAGTCCTTAACCTGTAACACACCATATCCCCAATGAAGAAGAGAAGGGAGACTTGTGTTAGTGCAGGGATGCTCTTTGATGCACCGCAGCGTTCCTGTGGAGCTGATTAACCTTCTTTTTTTTGTAGAATTTTGTTGCATTCACAGGAGGCTGATGCATGCACGTGTGTTGGTTTTGTGTGTGTACCTCCCTCAAAACCTCAGAGCCACTAAGCTGCTTATACAGAGCTAGAGAAATTCAGCAGCTGGTCAAGACTGACAATCCTTAGCAGTTATTAATGAGCAGAGATACCTCATGCAGAGTTATTATCACTGAGGAGTATGACATATGTGTATTTAATGCAATGACAGATTCAGCTCTGTGTTAATTACTGCCGCCAGCATCTGAACTGCATGTTTCTGGGTGGATCAGCTGGTCACTACATCAGTTGTAGGAGAAAGATTTTTTTTTCTCGGGGCTAACATGATTTGAAAGTGTAAAGTGCTACTAGGCACAGGGAAGAAATCTGGTAGGGTTATTGCTCAGTCTTGTCTTTCCCACCCTTATGTCCCTTCTCTTTGCCTCTTTCTCAGAAAGCCTGGTTGCATCTTGAGCACATTATTCCTATGATCTGACAAAGTGGGCTGTGTTTTTCACACGTAGCACGTGTATGCTGTACTGCATGCTGGCTGGGGGGTAGCTCTGTTGCTTTTCCCACCATTCCATATAGCTCTGACCTTGACCCACTATTGACACCCTAAAATTTTTGCCCAGCTTCTTAACTAAGCACATTTCAACATCATACCAGCTTTCTAACCAACCACGTGTTCTGTCCCTACTCATCCATCTCCTTATTGGAAGGACAGTGTAGATTCCTATCAACAGCTCATTAAATATTTGCCCTAAAATAACTGTAAGAAGCCCCCTTCTCTTTCAAAGCAAATGTGGCATCTTCTGCCTTCTCTGTTGCTTTCTTAGACAATAAATAGGTGTTTGTTCAGGGCAGCTCTGTCTCAGATGGCAATAAATGCCCCTCATTTTGAAATGAAGTCATTTCTTTGAGAGCCATAGTCCTGGTTCTTATCCAGAAGGTAGGCGTTCACACCCGTGTTCGGGGAACGCTAAACACTCCTCGGCCAGAAAGACAGTATTTTGTATGCACTTCGTACTGGTGTGGATATTGCTAAAAATCAAAATAATACAAATTATTCCAAAGATTTGTCTACATTTGAGGAAACCAACCTTTCAGGACAGTAGTACAGTGCAATATGTACATTTTTTCCATGTCTTGCTATCTCAGCAAGGATTCTCCATAAAGGGCAGACTTCAGCCATCTGAGCATGGGCAACTCATACCCCTCAAAATGCCTGTGAATTTCCTAAGGGTCTTCCCAGGAAATCTTCCAACTTGGAATCATAGAATCAGAGAATGGTTTGGGTTGGAAGGGACCCCTAGAGGTCACCCAGCCCAACCCCCCTGCAGTGAGCAGGGGCATCTTTAACCAGATCAGGTTGCTCACAGCCCCGTCCAACCTGGCCTGGAATGTTCCCAGGGATGGGGCCTCCACCCCCTCTCTGGGCAAACCCTGCCAGTGTTTCACAACCCTCATTATAAAAAATTTCTTCCTTATATCTAGTCTAAGCCTACCCTGTTTTAGTTTAAAACCATTACCCCTTGTCCTGTCACAGCTGGCCTTGCTAAAAATATTTTCCCCATCTTTCCTATAGGCCCCCTTTAGGTACTGAAAGGCCGCAATCAGGTCTCCCCACTCTCTCCTCTTCTCCAGGCTGAACAACCCCAGGTCTCTCAGCCCATCCTCATAGAAAAGGTGCTCCAGCCCTCGGATCATCTTTGTGCCCTTTCTGGAGCAACACAATACTTGGCAGTGCCTAAAATGACACTAGCAGTCTACTTTTAATCATCTGACTCTTGCACAATGTCTCCTATTCAGATAGTCCTCAGTTAAACAGTTGTAAATGTAGGTGCATAGATGGTTGGGCACACTAAGGCAAGGGAGGGTTGTCCTATACCATAGGTCTAAGACATGCTTTGTCTCATCCTCTACATCATTCTACAATAATCAATCTTAAATTTTCTTATTGACAATGAGGAATTTAAAGAGAAGCACGAAAGCATTTGTTGGGGTCAAAGAGGTTTCTACACCTCATCGGCTGGAGGCAGAATACATTTCAGCAGTTAGTCACCGGCAGCACGTGTGGAAAGGGAGGGGACCTTCATGGGAAAGGCAAATGATCCATGTCTAATGCAGTCCCAGAGAGGGGAAGCAGAGAGGAGCCGCTTGGGTAGATGTACAGTCTGCAAAGCCAAGGAAGACCATCTCACAGCATCTCACGTGCACATGTGCAGGGCAAGATCCCTGGAGAAAGATGGGCAAATATGCAGTTGTAAATGAGATAGTGGAAGGGGAGAGAATAGAAAAAGCAGTGCTGTAATGCTGCTTTTGCTGCTGAAAATGTCTTTTCTAAACATAGCCTGTATTAGTTTTTCAATACTGACACATCATGAGGTCTGCTCTTTAAGGAAAAAGTCTTCTGTGAGATGTAATAGCTCATCGCTGCCTAGTGTCTGTCATCTAAAGGGTAAAGCATCTTACATAAACGTGGATTTTATTTTCCGGCATTATAACCACCATTCTGAGGCTGAATTCTATCGATCAGGAAGGTAGAGACCATTACCAAGCACTGCATGTAATAAGGTCTCTTAAAAGCCAGAAAGGGCTGTTTTCCAAATATGTCACTGAGTTGGCTGTCAAAGAGGATTCAATGGAAGAACAAAATTGCAGTCAACAGTGAAACTGCATCTCTCATAGAAATATCTGGTCTGGTTTAAACTTACCCAGAGTAGGCAATAGTGGCAAGAAGCCCAGGCACTGAGGAAACACCGTGATTTAATTTGTAAGATGGGACAGCGGCTGCAATACGTTATTGCCATGTGCTCAAAATGATGCGTAAAAATATCTTTCCTCCAGGTAAAATGAAAAGTGCCTGGGTTGGTAGCAACTGCTCAAATAGCCAAATATCCCTCAGCATGGAGCAAAGAATTGATCTGCTACAGCTCCTTCAGTGAAGAAGTTGCCAAAACCCAGCTGCTGCCCACGTGCATGATCCACCTCAGGTCTGTGACAAGCCACCACCACGTTAGGGAAGGAGGTAGGGCCAGAGACTACCACAAAAGCACTGGTTGCCAATACTGGGAGAAGAGGTGATGGATTTGGGCACCTAGATCTGGGGCTTCTGCTACCACAGCCTGTGTTCAACAGAGCGTCCTCTCCGTGACAGCAGTAGCTCTGCAAACTCAGGCTGGGGAATCCCACCTGAGAGTCTCTGTTCGGCAGAAATCATGTGCACTTTTTGTGAGCAGCCTTTCCTGGTCCCATAAAATATTGCAGTTCCTTGTGATGTCTTCTGCCCTCGTGCCTCTGCCACAGCTTCAATGCAGCCATCCAGAAAGGATTCTACAATGTTCAATCCCCAAAGCAAATCCATGTTTGAGGAGCGTGTGGTTGAGATGCATCAATACTGCTCCGTTAAACCTCATGTCTCACCCGTGAGATGCTGAATTAGGGCCAAACACTGATAGAGTGAAACTCTACAAGAATTCAGTAGCCCCAGTAGGGCTGAGAACACTCACACCAGCAAACCCCCGCTGGCTACAGACACACCAAGCAGGCACTCAGGCTTTGGGCAAAAGAAATGAGGTGTGCCAATGTCACACGGCCATATGAACGCAATAGCAGGGAGAAGCAAAGAGCATAGGGTTGCCATAGGGAAGGTGCTGATGCATCCCCAAGTGGCCTCAAGTTGTGCCAGAGCAGGTTTTAGATTGGACATTAGGAAAAATTTTTTCACCAAAAGGGCTGTCAAGCACTGGAAGGGGCTGCCCTGGGAGGGGGTCGAGTCCCCACCCCTGGGGGGATTTAAAAGCCGGGCAGACGCGGTGCTTAGGGCCAGGGTTTAGTGGTGGGATGGCAGGGGTAGGGGAACGGTTGGGCTTGATGATCTTAAAGGTCTTTTCCAACCTGAACAATTCTATGATTCTATGATCCCCAGCGCTTGTCGGCTCAGCTCTGTGTCACCTTCCCTCCCTGGGAGTTAACTGCCTGCTCTGCCTCCACCTTCCCCCATCGCCACCCTACAGCAAGTCTCTGCTTCTGCCATCTGCCTCACAGGAGGGAGCTGATGTGCATCTAAAATTGATTAGCTGGAGCCCATGAGGGCCCCCAGTGGGACATACCAGCAGGTGCCAGGGGAGGGTTGAATTAATTCTGAGTGATCGGTGGGGACAAGTCCCTCTCCAAAACATGTGGCATCGAGAAAACACTTTCCACGTTTCTCTTTTTAACCAGTGTGTTTCATAGCAACTGTTTTCAGCAGGGGAGGGGAGGGGGGGGTGTGAGCTTGTCACTGGTGCAAATCAGTTATTGCTCTAAATCCAACATAGTGCATGTGCAGAGCACCAGGGAGGAGCCGCTAACCGGAGAGTGCTAGCGGCCAGATCCTCGTGCCCTTGCCCCAACAAGTGCAAGGTGTTACCCAAGCAGACTCACTAAAGGTGACGAGGCTACGGCCAAATCAATATCTCAGGGATGCTGAGGCAGCATGGATGCATGTAATGATGCAACCAATGATGTCCTGGAAAGCTGCAGCTGGACGTGGATGCCTCACATGCTGGGGCAGTGGCCAGGGCTGACATACTTCTTCGGGCAGCTGATTTCTACCTTCAGGTGTTTTGCAGTGGGTTTGGCCCCTTAGCGCCAGAGAGAAATTTCCCTTTTACTTTTTTTTTCTTTTCTAAGGTGACTGTTCCCATTACCTGTGCTGCAGCGAAATCTTCACACCGCAAGTTACTGTGTTGAATTATTCATTTCCTGAAGAAAAAGAATCCTCCTGCCATTTTCCAATCTCTCCCTTTCCAACGCAATCAAATTTGTCCGTGTTTATTAGTGTTTACCCAGTTTCTCCTTCTTATCCTTTTCTTTATTTTAAAAATATATATCCCAGTCTTTCTTTTCCTAACTGAGTATTGACAATTCTTTGCAGACTTGGCTTTCTTCAAACCTATGTCTCAAACTCCTTCAGTTTTTGCAGTGCCTACCAGGCCATGGAGTGCTTACGATTGGACTTTGCTTTCAAGGGCTAATTAACACAGATTCTTTTTTGGGTTTTGTTTGTTTGTTTTATCCTGGAGAATCAGTTTGTTTGAGTCAGAGGTTTCATTTCTTTGGGTTTAGGGAGCCAGGTAATACTAGCAGGCAGCCCCACTGAGATTGATGGGGGCGAACCATGATGCCCAAGTCATCCTCAAGGGGCTGACTTTAGTGCCAAAAATAGCAAAAGAAATTCCCACCCGTTCTTGTTTACTCTCCAGCACAGATCATCTCCATCAGGCTGAACCAAGTGTTTGTTGGCTGCACCATAAACCAGTCACTGAGTTGGTCTCCATTCAAAGTAGAGCCTTTTGGGGGGTGTCTTCTGAACCTGTGCAATGGTTTGCTTCACAGCTCAGCCCCACGAACGCTGGCAGAGCAGAGAGGCTGGTGACTGCTCATCAGGGCATCCACGCTGACACTAAGCCAGCTTCCCACCGGTGTACATCCAAAACCTACCGAGAGTAGCACCATGCTGGTAGGGATCACAGTCCAGCTTCTCAGTTTGTCACTGGTTTGAAGCTGCGCCAGGGCCGGGTTAGGGTAGATATTAGGAAAATTTTTTAGTGGTCGGGTGGCAGGGTTAGGTTAAAGGTTGGACTCAATGATCTCAAAGGTCTTTTCCAACCAAAGCGATTCTATGATTCTATGCTCAGTGGGGTTTCCAAGCTTGGCTGCATCTCCAGGCTCATGCAGTCCAACTGTGTCCAGACCTGAGCTGGCTCTCTCAAGGGTGGATGTTGCTCTCTCCATGCAGGGGATTAACGTGTGTCAAGCACGTCCACCCCAAACAAGTTTGGTAGGGCTTTCGGCTTTTTACCATAGAGCTCATTCCATAAGGGCTTCAGGTGCTGCAAAAAGCAATCCCAAGGATACACACAGACCAAGGTTTAATGGTAATTTGGTGTGTTTATGTGCTGGGTTGACCCTGGCTGGAGGCCAGGTGCCCACCAAAGCCGCTCTATCACTCCCCTCCTCAGCTGGACAGGGAAGAGAAAATACAGCTAAAAGCTCGTGGGTCAAGATAAGGACAGGGGGTTCACTCAGCAATTACCATTACGGGCAAACCAGAATTGACTTGGGGTAATCAGTTTAGTTTATTCCCAATGAAATCACGGTAGCATAATGAGAAATAAGAACTAAATATTATATCATCTTCCACCCACCCTTCCCTTCTTCCCAGGCTTAACTTTACTCCCAATTTTCTGCGCCTCCTCCCCTCCAGCAGCACAGGGGGACAGGGAATGGGGGTTGGGGTCAGTCCATCCCATGCTGTCCCTGCCGCTCCTTCCTCCTCAGGGCAGGACTCCTCACACCCCTCCCTGCTCTAGCACGGGGTCCCTCCCACGGCAGACAGTCCCCCACGCACTGCTCCAGCCTGGGTCCTTCCCACGGGCTGCAGTTCTTCACACACTGCCCCAGCGTGGGTCCCTCCCTCCCACGGGGTGCAGTCCCTCAGGAGCAGATGGCTCCAGCGTGGGTCCCCATGGGGTCACCAGCCCGGCCAGCAAACCTGCCCCAGCCTGGGCCCCTCTCCCCACGGGGTCACACGCCGTGCCAGG
>NW_009260479.1:0-15089 GCF_000687185.1 Egretta garzetta | reverse complement strand
CGCTACCACCATCACTGATGGGCTCAGCCTTGGCCAGCGGTGGGTCCATCTTGGAGCTGGCTGGCATTGGCTCTGTCAGACCCAGGGGAAGCTTCTGGCAGCTTCTCACAGAAGCCACCCCTGTAGCCCCTCCCCTCCTCCATCTACCAAAACTTTGCCACACAAACCCAATACAGTTTACTATGGAACATGCTGCAGTTCACCACTCTTCGTTTCTTCTCTTCCAGGTAGGCTGCAAAGCCATGATGGTTTTCTTCCAGTACTGCGTCATGGCCAACTTCTTCTGGCTCCTGGTGGAGGGGTTGTATCTTCACACCCTGTTGGTCATCTCCTTCTTTTCTGAGAGGAAGTACTTTTGGTGGTACATCTTGATTGGCTGGGGTACGTATCTTCTCAAAACTGGATGCCAAGAGCTGACCCTGACAGGCATTTTTAACAGCAATTTAATCCACAAACCTGGGGGCTCAGGCAGGGCAGAGATAGAGTGCATGTTACCTTGCTGCCAAGGATGGTTAGTGCAACCAGGAGCAAGATCAAGTGATGGCCAGAGCTGTTTAACAGCAGTAGCATAAATCTGCAAAGGTATTTAAGAGCGTAGTTTGTGCTAAGTTAATTGATAGTTAATGACCTCGGTGTCTTTAAGGACTGTGGGCCTGAAACTCCTCATCACCTTTACAGTCATTTAGTCCTTTGATCCTGACTGGGATCCCAAAGTTGGTACCATGCATTGATCTTAAATTGTAAGGATGGATCCCAGCAAAACAAGACTCCTGGACTGAACCAGACACCGCAGTCTGTCACTCTCTCCTTGTCTTACTGAATTCAGGCCAGCTAGCTATCCTGAGATCCCATCGCCTGTGTGCTAATGCTGATAACCTTCTGCTTACTGCATTGGTGGTTTCTCCAGCTTTAATGGGAATCAAGTTTCAAACACATAAAATAAATAAAATAAAATAAATAAAATAAAATAAAATAAAATAAAATAACTTTGTAAAATAAAACAAAAAAAAAAGAGAAAATGCCAAGGAAGACAGTATTAAACTCTTCACAACGTAACTCAGAGCTGAATTGCTAACTTATGCAAATTAATCCTATCCGGTCAACTTTTCTTCTTTCTCCAAAGCGGCAGCAAAGATCTCTTTTCCCCTTTAAGCCATTTAGCTGAAGATGTATGTATAAGTAAGCAGAATAGCTGAAGCTGAGAAATAATTAGAGCGGGGAAGAATCTTGAAAAGAAAAGAAAAAATAAAATGGTGTCATGTACAGGGGTACACGTGGACTCAGGATTTGATCAGTCAACTGTAGGGTGACTTCCATCAAAAGTGACAGGAGCTACGCTTGGGTTCATGCTGCAGAAGAGACGATTCTCTGTGCTATAAGCGTGAGATGATGTTAGCAGGCCTTGCTTCAGATGGAGTTAATCAGGTCAGACCTTCTTTAAACCTGCCTTGTGCATAGACACCCTTCCTTTCAGCACAGCAGAGCTGGCAGGTTTTAAAGAAAAATATATGAAGCTAATGATTTCGAATCAAAGGAAATCTCTTGCAATGTATTCTGAGGTCACTTGGGTGAGGAAGGGCAATTCCAGAAAATGACATGTGCTTGAAGGATCTTGTGGCCTTTCAGTCATCCATCATTTGCAAGAGCATCAGTGATGGATCTGAAACGGATCATGCAGGAATTAATAGTTTGGACGCACTCATTACAGTTATTACTGTTTTTATTACCATTGCACTCGGAAATCTCCGGTAATAAACAAGATGCAATACTGCGACTAACACAGAACCAAGCGACATGTCCTTCCTGGAGTTATTTCCAATCTAAATCTAATCAAAGGCAAGAGACAGAGAAAAGAGGCACCACAAGGATGGAACAAGACCACCCTAGTCAGGCAGAAGATCATAGAGTGAGGAGGCCAGGTGAGGAGGCCAACTACAGCCATCTACATGTGAACTTGTCACTCCAGGCTCCCTTTATAGTCAGTAGAGATCCAGACAATACAGTCAAGGGAGTACAAGGGCATATTTCTTGTCCTAAACAAACATCTGAAGTAGCTTTGTGTTAGAAGGACATATTTCTTCCCGTTGATGCTAAAGAGAGCCTGTGGCTTAGATACAGGTGTCCACACTGTAGATGTCTAAAGTGATTCCTATTCCTTGCATTTCCCCATCAGAAGGTTTTTTGTAGGCACTGCAACAGGAAGACAAATCTGCTAGGGAGCAGCTACAGGAAACTCATCTTACATGGCCGGTGCAAGAGAAAGGCAACGTGTTGCTTGTTTGGCATGTGAGCATTGAAAATGCAAAATGTTTGCCTACTGTTGAAAGAAGGCATCACCTCAGTCACTTGGGAGAGATGGAGAGTGGGGGAGAACAGCCTTGAAAGCACTGGTGATGATTTCTGACAGTAACACCATCTCTTCTCTTGTCAGGTGCCCCCTCCGTGTTCATCACTGCTTGGACTATTGTCAGGATTTACTTTTTCGATGTTGGGTAAGCCTATGGACTCAATTATCTTTCCTTTGTAATTCTTCCTTCCTTTATCTCCAAGGAAGGCCAAGGAAAGCCCTGTGGTTTTAGTAACCCAGCCATCCTGCCCTAACCCTAACGGCAGTCAGAGCAGAGCGGAGGCTTTTCCCTGCCACCATCAACTGGGAAATGCTCCCTGAAGACACACGGGTTATGTCAGCTTAGGCCAGTCACTCACCTTCTTTGTTTCCCAATCCCTTGGTCAGGGTATTTGCAGGGAATTTGTGAACAGACCCTGATGGTCGCGTTTGGCCCTGTGATCCTGTACATAACAAAGATATCAGCTGAGGAGCTGCCCCGTGGTCAGAGCAGAGCTTTGCATCCTACAAAATTGACCCTAAATATGCTTGTGCAGCAGATAATAAACACACCCGTTAGCTCTCCCACAGAAAAAGCCTAAAAACTCATTGTTTTTTTTTTACCCAGGCAGATCTTAGGATCTGTCCTTCATCCTCTTTAACCTAGCAGCAGCCTTTGATATTTTATATAAGAAGAAGATAGAATCCAGCTAAGTAAACGAGGCAGATATCAGAGGATATACGCGAGTAAATAGGATGTGTCCTGCAATCCTCCTTCATGCTTTTACTCAAGCAGTCAAACTATAGTAATTGGAAAGGCTTTTGTGAGAAACCACGCCAGAGAGTTACAGAATCGGGTGCTTAATTATGTACTCCCTGTGCATGACCTCGCTTCTTACGTTTGCAGTATATAGTAAACTCCATTTTCTCCCATGCACTCTCCCTCTCCCAATGTGTCCTGATTTGTCCTCATTTCAGTAAGAGAAGCAGCTCAGGTTTCTCATTGTGTTTTTGATTTATAGTCATGCTAACACATTTCCTGAGGGCTACGGACTTTTTTTTTTATGGTTTCACTCTGTCTGCATAAAACTGACCTTATTTACTCTGTTAATAAATAGCCTCTACAATGAGATAGAGACCAAAGGATTTAAACAGTCTGGATACCAATTCTTCTTACTACATATTCCCATTCAGCTCCAGCAATTCTTAATAAAAATGCAGACTTCTTTGCATTTTCTGGAGGCTTTAAAGCTCTACGTTTTTGTGCCAAGTAAAACAGAGTGTGAATTTACAGGATATGCTAATACTTAACATAGATTTTTTTGGCATACTAAAATTACCTACAGAGAAAAATTACAGGAAATTAATCCAGATTAAATAAAACCTAATTATGTAAAATTGGTTAAACAACATTAAGCTTCTATTTAAACATTCTAACTCCAAATTAAAGTGACCTTCATTCAGACTGCCTGAATTTATTTTTAAAATGAAGTGCACTAGACATAATTAGGGCCACTTTAGTTCTAAATGAAAGGGCAGCATGCACCTGACTAAGTATAAGCATCTGTATCTGAGCAATTCACTTCAGTCTCCTTTTATAGCTAGTGGACATTTAGTCGGTGTAGTCCACGGAGTGCAATTCTTTTCATCCTAAAGTTGATGCCTAAAATAGATCTCAGGAACTGTGCCCTAAAAGTGCTTCTCTTCATCTACCATTTCTTGCACTGTCAACATTTTGATAAAGATGAGCTGAATCCAGGTGAAACTGTCTACGATGGGTTCCACTAATCTACTTCAAACATGAATGGAGACCGATTTTCATCAATGGTCTCCTAAAAACGCGTCTCCAATCACCTGACCCATATGAGGTCTGCAGATAAATGTGTCCCAAGCAATATTAGTCGTTTCCACATCATTCCTATTCTGTCATTTCCTTGTTAGCTGTAAAATATAGTGCCAGATGACCTAGGTGAGTGGTGTGCAGACATTTCTGAATTCAGGATTAAATAAATCACACCCTGGATGCTATGGACTTGTCTGACTAGATCCATAACTCGGATGCAGCTAGCTAGATTTAGCCTGACTAATCCCACCATAGACTGGCCGTCATCTTTTACAGATGGGCATGTGGTTTTTTATTGATGGTGCCAATTGCTCTGTGCTTAACAAAACCCCTGTCCTTGATGGTGGAAAGCGTTGGAGGCTTCATGAACCTGTGGGGTTTGATAGCATTTACTTGTAGCAGACCTCTGTGTAGGAGAAACAAAGTGAATCACCATCCTTCCCCACATTAACCCTGAGATAGCATTGTCCAGCCTATTCCATTACCAAGGGGAAAAGAGATCACAGTATTATATCTGGGGCCACTGCTACCTACCAGCACTTAAAGCCACTGAAGGACAAGTCTTCAGCCCTTCCCAGTTCATGCACACCAGGTTTAGTCCTCTTCATATAACCTAGCATAGCCATCTTTAGCATTTAGGGAAACCAAGTATTGGAGAAGGTTACATAGCTACTTGCTTGCTTTGCTTGATGTTTTAAGTCTGATTTTGTTTCTTTTTAGGTGCTGGGAAGAAATAGTGGAATCTTCATTCTGGTGGATCATTAAAACTCCTATTTTGGTGTCTATTTTGGTAAAGTATCAGCACATTCTGCTGGCTGCAAAGCCATCTTTAATACTAAGTGTGGGGGGTGAAGGGGTGTTGCGGAGTGTTCTGTCAATGTCCATGGAAAAATGCATTAACAGATAAAATCCAGCTGTATATTGAATGTCTGTCTTAGGATGAGGAGGCTCACCCTCTGGATAAACATCATTACCTTTAAGCATTGACCATGGGAAGAGCTTGAGTATCTAAACAACCAAGGTGGAGCTCATTTGATTTAAGTCTGACCACCTCCATCTCAGCTAGTCACCCTGGGCACTCTCAAGCAGTAGCCGTGGGTGTGTGTAGCCAGAGGAGGTTGAGGAACATGGTTAGATATCCAGGAAAGGCTCATCTTGCCTAATGACTCAGTGGATGTCTAAATTCGATCAGATAAATTGCGTCATGAATGTTTTTGTTTCTCTGAGCTGGCCGTATGCAGAGCCCAGGATGACTTGTTCAGTTGTGGATGTCAACACTATAAAGTAAAATGGGATGAGTCCTACATAAATTTCTACCTAGATACAAGGAGGTTAGATAAATTCCCCCAGATATTTGCCTCTCGTTATAGCATCCAGTACAAAGTTGGATTCCAGCTATGTGTTTTTAAAGTAAGTTCTTGAGAAGCTTGGCTAATTTCCAGATAAATCAAGAGAAGTGCTTGACTTCTTGCTTGTCTGGATACGATCAAGTCTGACCACAGAAACCACAACACGTCTCAGGAATTCTGAGTCCTTCCATCCCTGTTGAATATTATGTGTTTCCTATGTCAGGTATCAAGCCAAAACTTGAAATCAAATGAACTTGAGTTAAACTTAGCTTTGAGTTTTCTTAAATGAAAGCAAGTATGTGGGAAAGGAAGAAAAAGAATGCAACAGAAATCAAACCAAATGTGTCTCTTTTAAACAGAAATCTTTTCTTAGGCATACATTCTTCTTATGCCACGTACATTATGACCTTTACAAGAAGACTTTTTTGTGTAGCATTTGTCATACAGGGATCCGAACTGAAACAGTTTGAATAATTACATCTTACTCTGTTCACCTCACTGGAAAGAAATACAATACTTAGATGACACATCTCAAAATATTTATATCATCATATAAAGCTATAGATAGTGTTTCCCTTTCCCAAGATAACCTTTTGGTGAAGAAATACTCCCTGTTCTCCTCAGATCAATGAGTCTGTAATTTCTTTTGGCCAATAAATTATTTTCTCATTGCCAAACAAAATTTTCCCAGCAATTTCTGATTTTCCTTCTGCAGATATCGTATAAATCTGGCACAGAGGAAGGACATTATAACTGCTATGTGATGAACAGCAGGTTTCTTCAGGGAGGAATGCAACATTTTCTTTGTATCTGTGGGAATAAACCATAGATCTCAATGGAAGGAAGAAATATAAAAGATATATAAGATATTAAGCACTGGGAACAGATCAAGTGCCTTTGATAATACTTCAGGTTGAAAAATAAACTAAACAACTCCTCCAGTAGCCTGATAGCCATATCTTCTACCATGCAAATCTAAGTCTGTACTACACCTCTAAGTCATACTCCACCTGACTCATCACTGCCCTGTGTCCATGTTGGCGCTTGACCACTTGAGCCAACACAGTCGGTATTTAACTGCTCCAGTCTTACCTTCAGTGCTGCAGCTGGTGTGCTATCAATGCTCATTAGAGTAATTGAACTAGATAATGCTGTTTTGATAAATCTTACTTGCCACCAAGTCAGACACAAACCATTTTTATAAGCAAATAAATATGAACAGAAACTATGACAAATGGCATGGGATAGATAAAAAGGGATTAAGCAATGCATCGTAACCAAGAAATGCAATTCATTTCCAATCACTCATTGCCTTTGAAAAAAGAGTGAGTGTCTAATTGAGAGATGTGTTTCAGTCTACTTTATTCACCTGTTGTGGAGATAAATGTTGGAATTGCTGGAGGAAGTTTTACAATCTGCTTTTGCAGGAAATCAGATTGGCTGGTTAACACAATCCCTTCCAGCCACTGAGTCTCTAAAAATCAGAATCATTTGTGCGTTCACTAACCATGAAAGGATAAACAAAGACATTGTGTGCCAAACTGAAACTAAGTCCACAGAAATCTGTCATCGCTCTTCTATTGTACATGTTGCATGAATAACAGCGTGATTCAACAGATAGGACCTTAAAAGCAAGTAGATTTGCATTCAACTCGTGCCATCTACTACGTGCCTTCAGGAAATAGCCATTCCTATCTCTACACCTTTGCTATTAAATAAGGTTAACGTTGCTTGAGCGTGTTGGTGGAGCACTTTGAGATTTTTTGAGTGAAAAGTACCATCTAAAATTTAGCTATTAGCAGTACCATCTAAAATCTAGCTATTAGCTGGACTCCTCTGGTCTAACATCCTTGGAGAGAATGTTTTCTGCTGTGTCACTGAGGTCTGTCCCTTGCTATACAAGGTCTCCAGCTTCTTTCCAGAGAAGACATGCCCAATAGCATTGAGTAGAGGTCTGCTTGAGTGGATACTGCTTTGTGTTTTGGTTTGGTTTCCTTGGTTCACCGCCTCAGTCTTTGACATGCTCAGCATCCGGTCCCATGTCACCGTCTCCTGAGGGCTTTGACGTCCGTCGCTCTGCTAACTCCCAAGGTTCCTTTCCCACCCTGTCGTCGGCACTCCCTCGCGCAGCAGGACGTCGTGCATAGCTGTGCTCTATGGGTTTGACATCATCATACTTGGGATGTATGACACAAAGTCCCAAGCAGGCTGATGTCAGGCCCAAGATGGCTGCCATCCTATGTCGGTTTACTATGTGCTCCCAGAGTGGGGTTCTCTGCTCATGGCTTTTTAACAACAGCTTGCTCCATGGCAAAAATATTGCAGTGAAAGGAACTCCCCTCTAATCATTGGCTCTTTTCACTGGACAAAAATCCTGATTTTGTATTTCTCTCTGTTTCCTTTCTACCCATCCCAACAGGTGAACTTCATCCTCTTCATTTGCATCATCCGTATCTTAGTCCAAAAGTTGCATTCTCCAGATGTTGGACACAATGAAACCAGCCAATATTCGTAAGTCCTAGACTTTTTTAACCATATTGTATTGTTTTAGGGAAACCTCTTTGGCTGTTAGTTCAGTATTGCATCTGTCTGCACTGATCGGAATCAAGTATTTGTTAATTGATTAAAGCTGATCAGAAATCAGGAAATGGGGCATTTGCTACAGCGGCTGCGCATGTTTTATGTCATTTTGAACAGACAGGCCAGAAGGCTTTCTCCTGGGATTAAAGATGAAGAAGTGAGAGCAACAGTAAAGATCACGAAAGAAAATAGGATTTTTCTTTGTATATTTAATGTTTATTGGATTCTAAAGGCAGAGGGACGCTTACGGAGAAGCAAGAGTAGCTGTCCACAGTATATGAGCTTTTTTTTGTGAACTAGCACTCAGCTCCCTTTTTCAAAGAAGGAGAGATCTAGAAAATCAGTACATTCAGTAGAATCTATGGCAAATTTGCCTTACCCTAGAGCAGCCCCCTAAACTAGGTTGGATTAATTTAATGCATTTCCCTTCACTGTTGAGAAGTAGCACTGTCTCAGAAGTTTTGCTTGACATAATGCTTTTATACCAGGGATATAAGGTTGACCTTTATGAGGCTTTTTACAACTAACAACATGCAAGTGAGATCAGCATCTGTCGCAGTGGCCAAGACTGGTCTTAGTTGCAGTATTTTAAGAGTGCGAGAAATCTGTCTATCTGCTTGGATTTATTCTGGCTTTAATGCAAATAAAATAAAAGTTCAGACCGGCTTATTTTTGACTCTTGCCACTGTCCTGGCTCAGCATATCAACTATCCTGGATATTTATTAAACGTGTCCTAGAAAAGAACTGAAAAGGAAAAAAGCCCAGTGTCTCTATGATCACTGCTCATAAATCCTTGTCTTTGGAGGGAGCTGTGCAGTTTGGTACCCTGAAGAATCTGAGCTTAGTTATCTTTCTGCAAGATGGAAAACAATAGCAATATGGCCCTTAAATACTGACCAGCCATGACACTGAGTCTTTCTCTCTGGTGACGGTAAATTATGCATTTCATTGGCCGAGAGAGATTCTCAGATTTATGGTAGGAAATTCCAGGTTTTGACCTTAACTTCTCCCTGCAGCAGCCAGAGCCAATTACCTCTTTTTCTGTCATCGTAACACAACACCATTGCCAGACCCCGTGCTTTCTATCACCCCCCTTTATATATTTCCAATTGGGCATTGTATCTTTGTACCCCCAGGATTGCAACAGCTTTGGCCAGGTACATAGATTAAATCAGCATATTGAAATATGTTCTAGTACTAAGCAGCAGCCTGGAGCAGTTGGCTCCCATTCATCTCAGTAGAGGTGCTGCCAACATGTATTGGAAGGGTTATGCCCAGATTACCTCGGATGTCATGCTGAGTTTTGGGTTCAGGACTTTTTACTTCACATTTTCCAATGAAGCAGGAGCTGCCAGGAAAGCTCTCTTTGCCTTGTAAACACAAGTGACAAATGTAGTGCGTCAGGGCACTAACACAGACTTCCGCGCACTGGTCTGCCAAACAGGAGGCACTGCTGAAGTGATCTTCACATCTTCAGCTCCTCCCCTTCCTCCTCCGCTTGGAAAAACATCTCAGTTCCATTAGGGCATGAATCACTTACAGGTGACCAATCCATATGAGATGCTTTAGGACATTTAAGATACTTGCTTAGACCTGGCATATATGGCCCAAGACCTGTGGGAGACTTGTACCCTTATACAGTGGCAGCTGGCCACCAGCCAGATTCTCTAGGGCCTCTGGAAGTCTCCGTTGACTGTATTGACTGCAGTGGGATGTGACACACCACGCTTTCCTATGGAAATTAATATTAAGTGTCCCAATCTGAAGGCTGGATCTCACCAAAGGGAGTTCTCAGTGCAGTTCTACATTTTCAATGTGTAGACAGCTAGCTGTAGGGACATCTGGGGTCCAGACCCTTTTATAAATGCCATCAGGCATGTGACCTGCAATTGTAGGTGCCTGGATTCTTTTACGTGTTGTTCCCTTATTACCTGAAATGATGCTGCTAGCTTCAGGGGATTGGCCTGCAGGACCCAAGAGATCTTAGCGAAAAAGTGCTGCTAATGATATGTGTGGGTTCCTCCTGCCAAATCTGAAATAAATATGTCTTAAACTAGCAACATCAGGGATCTCTCATTTGCATGTCTCCCTCCTTCTCTTGTTTATTTTATATTGTTTATTTTATAAAAAAATAACACGTTGACATGTTGACAGTATTGTTCCATTCCAACCGGCTTCAGTTTAGCTGCAGGCTGGAAGTTCAGGTGCGTTGCTGACTCACTCATTAATGCTGCAGACAGCGATCTGGGCTTTAATGTATTGGAAACTGTGAAAACAAGTCTCCCAAAACAGTTTTCTGGAAATGACAGAGACGTGTGCAAGAATAGGACAGCAACATTTCAGGCAAATGGAAGTTGTTTTCTGCAACAGAAATCTTGAGCAAAATTCATCTCTTCCTATTCTGTACATGTTCATAGATCAATATTATCATCAAAGTTTTCTGGGTAACTTTTCCGTTATGCGTTCAAGGAGCATGACTAAAGTGATGGGTCACTCTTATCCGCTCCCAAGGAGAGGATTAGGTTCAGTGAGGGCTAGTGGAGATGTGTTTTCCCTAAATTACGTGTCACCATGTATTATCTGGTCAGAAAGGGTGGGTCTGAGAAGTGCACCCAGTGCTGGGAGTGGATGTAATAAGTTGTTGGAGAAGCCATGGCTTCCAGCAGGTAGCTTTAAAAAGCTTTGGACAATCCCCCAAGCAGTTCTGCTGTCTGCAAAGCCAGGCTTTAGCCTCCTGGCAGAAATTACACCATAACTGGGGAAGATGATTTTCCTCATTGTGGTATTCAGGGGGATCCTTGAAGACAATCTGAGATCTAAAACATCTCAATATTCTGGGGAAGCTCAATGTGGGGGGCAAGAGTTGTGCAAACTGGAGAGGGGTCTCCTAAGATTTTGCATATAGGTCCTGTTCATTGCCACAGTCCAGCCAGGATGAAAAATGCTATTACTGAGGCCCCAGCGTTGTCTGCAACAATAAGATAAAATTTTCTAATGCTTTGGAGGTTGCAAACAGCCTCTCTCTGAGTATGATATACAAAGGTAGCATCACATTGATCTTCTCCAGGTCAACTTTTTTCTGAAAGACTGAGGAGAGAGGAGAGATCTCTGCAAAGCCAGTATTAATATTCAATGAACGGTGATCTGCTTAGAAAACGAGTTGCTTTCTCATATGTCAGGAGCTGGGGGAATTAGGGCTGAGTCATACTAGTGTGG
This sequence comes from Egretta garzetta, assembly GCF_000687185.1. Taxonomy (NCBI): domain Eukaryota; kingdom Metazoa; phylum Chordata; class Aves; order Pelecaniformes; family Ardeidae; genus Egretta; species Egretta garzetta. Next base: position 3,774 of record NW_009260479.1, on the reverse strand, counting down.
GTCACACTGGCCAGAGCTGCTTCTGACAGGGAGGAACATGGTACCCTGATGGTCACCAATGGCAGTGACAGTCCTCTGGCAGAGCAAGACATCCAAGAGGACTCAGATTTTGGATCTACTCACTATGAGCAGGGATGTGCCCACTAGCGAGGGATGTGATAGGAAAGGTGAATTCCTGGAACGTTCCTTGGCTTCCTACAGGCACTCGTTTTGCCTGGAATGAGTGGCAGCCAGCTGCTTTTCAGCCACCAGGTATTCCCTGGGGAACCACAGCCTCCAGCCACAACCTTAATGCCAATCTGTCTTTGGGCCAGGCCCAGGGAAAGCTGGAAAGGTCTCCTGGGAGATACAGTGATGAGGATCAGCTGCATAAAGCTGGTACATCAGCCTTCCTAGCGGGCTTATGCAGATGGCAAACAAATGCAGATGGTCCGGGGGGGACTGAGCCTGATGGGACTCTGGAGGTGAAGGGTTTGCAGATGGTAGAACAAGTATTTCCAACATCCCAGCCTTAGCTTCAATTCCTCCAGAAGCCTCTGGGAGAGGGGGACACAGGAGGCTGTAGGTGACCAAGGGATGCAAAATGGCCATAAGCATCCTTAGGTCCTTGATTTCATTTTATTTCCATCAGCTATATTTTAATAATGATTAAATTTAATAAATTATCATCTCTTCTTAATTAGACCTCTTATTACCCAGCCTGATGCCATTAAGCACTAATACTGTTCATCTCCCTCCTTTGGAGACATTCATTGTGCGATAGCCTGTCATTATTCTGAGCTAAACATACCATTTCTCTCCCAGAAGCTGTAATTTTCAGAAATCCCAAGCAAACAAAGACAGCGCTAGATGATGATTTAGCTTGTAGAGATGAAAAAAGCTCCGGTGGGAGGGGAAGAAGAGAGAAGGAAGAAAGAAATACCTCCATTGAAGTAACTCGGAATAAAGATGTCACATTTTATGTTGTCACCACATCTGAAATCACCAGCCATCTGCAGTCTGCAGGCCAAGGAGAAATAATCTAGGGCTGATTACTCTGCCTCAGCTGGAGGCACGTATGTATTTATACAAGGAGGAAAGCCTGTGGAAACGATCCCAGCATGGTCCTTGGTTAGTTTGAACTGCCATACGTTGGCTATGCCCAGCTGAGGGTCCACCTCCAATGTCATTGCATCCCAGCCCAGGTAATCAGAGGGATCCTGGGGAGGTTAGGATGTGTGGAGCTATCTCAAAACCCTCCATTTCACTGTACCCCAGACACTTTTTCCCCTCTGGGCAAGGGCAGCCTCCTGATGCTGCCTTGCTTGAGGCTGCTGTTGAAAGGCTGGATGTTCCCAGGACCTCGGGGTAAGTAAGGCCCATCTCACATCTCCTAAGGGCAAACAAAGGCACTTAACATGCATGATACAGGCTACGCCATCATGATCCAGGTAATCAATGGATATGTACTGCAGTAAATTAAAGTGTTGGGGTTGCATAGGTCTCAGCTGCAGGATTTCTCATCGGCTTACCCTTTAGCTCCTCTTCCCTCTCCCCTTATGACTCATGTTTGTCTTTCCAACAGGAGGCTGGCCAAGTCCACCTTGCTGCTGATTCCTCTCTTTGGCATTCACTACATCATGTTTGCTTTCTTCCCTGACAATTTCAAAGCAGAAGTTAAGCTGGTCTTTGAGCTCGTGGTTGGGTCGTTCCAGGTAAGCCACCCTTTGGGCCACCAGTCAGTCACCAGGTCTGTTGGCAGAAAGAAGTGTAACAAGCTTGACAAGGAAACAAGCAAACATGTGAGCCAAGGTTTTCCTGGACATGCCCAATACTGCTCTTACACCCTTGGGGAAAAAGCTCCTTGCTTCAGCTTGGCCAGGATGGAGGATAATTTTATATTTTGCCTCACGGAACTCCAGAAGGAGATTCTTCCTTCTCATTTTAGGCACCTGAAAAGAAAATGTACCTCTATAAGTTAGACCCCCTAGGTTTTTTGCACTTAAGGGAGAAAAATTAGCACCTCAGTTCCATTTATATATCCTTGACATGGTGTAAGATGAGATAAATCACCTTTGGGAGGAATGTCTTTCTGGCCACTAACAGGAGCCTAGTCTGTCTTCAACCAGTTGACTTGCATCAACTTTCTCCTTTGTTAATAAACCAAGTCATGCCTGTAGATCCTGCTCAAGCAGGATTCCAGTTCATTGGTGTAGGAGGCAGGTTCGCCACGAGGTGGATAATGGTGCTGTTCTCTGCATTAATCTTCAGGAAGCCCTGATGAAGTTTGCTTCTTTGACCCCTCTACACACTTCAATTCAGCCAATTCCCATGTTGGGCTGTTAAATCTTGGCCCTGCTGCTGCATAAAAAGAAGCACTTCTTTATGTATTCCAACCCATTGCATCCATCCATTAATCACCTCCAGCCACTTTCTCTTCTCAGAGCCTGCAAGCAGGATCTCTTTGACACCAAGTGCCATACATGTGTCAGTGGCATGCTTTGTTCAGTGGTGAATGAGTTAAGGTCTTTGTCTACATCATTATAGCTTCACATCTGGCGTCTCTCCTTTGAGAGATAAGTGGACCTACATTCACTTCTTGTCTTTAGTGTTTGCAACCATAAGGTCTAGAGATAAGTTTGTGGGTTTTTTTCAGTGAAAGCTGAGATTTGTGAAAATGAGGTGTCACTGCAGGGGAGATGGAAAAGGAACAGTTTAGCCCCATACCACATCTAAGATCATTCTGACCTTGATGATGTTCTAGTGAGCATGTTTAGATCTCCCCAGTTTCAGCTGACGAGAGCAAGCAGCAAAGTTTGAATGACCAAGTGCCCCTCTTTAGACCTGAGCTGACTGGTGATGGCTTTAAACCCCAGTCGGGAGCAATCTTTGAGCTCACACCCATACATCTGCTGCAAGGTACCTTAATCAGTCTTGCCCTGCCCCTTTCATAGGGAAAATGCAGTCGAGTGGTTTCTAAGGGGCACCTTAGCAGTCCCCCAGCGGTGCGCCCTTTCTCCAAGGCTGCAGTGGGTTTGGGTTGGGATCTAGGGGAATATCAGCTATAAGGTGCTAAAAGCCTGTTCTCTCCTTTTCCGTAGGGATTTGTGGTGGCTGTTCTGTACTGTTTTCTCAATGGGGAGGTAAGATCAACACTACTGTTTGTTTAACATTTGCAGCTAAGGCAAACTGAATGCTTGTGGAGAGTGGGTTGAGAAGTGTCCTGTTCCTGATGTTACCCTATTGGCAGGAAGCTTCCATGTCAGATTGCTCACTCCAGAAAAACAACTCAACCATTTGTCTGACAGTTTTCAGGACAATTAATAAACTTATTAGGACTTTAGTGCAGACTGTACCATTTCTGCTGAGTCCTTCCTTTACTCATAAGACAGCATCAGCAGAACTTCCATATGACCTTGCATAAACCCTGAAAGCCCTCGTCATGCTTAGTGCCTCAGTGAATCCTCCACAGAATCAGGCCCACTGCCAAGATGGAGGCTCGTTAGTGCGGTGATATTTTTGTACCGTGCTCCATCTGCCCGTAAGAAATTCAGCAGAGACTGATTAAACCCATATCGCGAAGGGCTACCAAGTAGGTGTGAGCAGCTAAAAACTTGGAGCTGCTGTCAGCTGGAGCACTTTCAGCTCAATAAACTGAGCGTGGACAAGAAAGAAGCAGCTGTGATCTGGGCTTGTGTTCCAGCTTCCTGGGGAGAGGAAGAGTGTCCAGAATCACAATTTGCTCTCTTACAGCTCTGATGCTGCTTTCAGCCGCGCTGATGCCATGTGGACATC
>NW_009260478.1:1326483-1328635 GCF_000687185.1 Egretta garzetta | reverse complement strand
TCTCCGGAGGTCCCTTCCAACTCTTGCCATCCTGTAATTCTGTGAACATATGCAGAAAAACTTGATGTTCACAGTTGGTTAACAACATATAGCCAGTTACTGATACACCGTCTGTGAATTAAAAGTGGTGAATATCTTCCAGTGCAAAGAGGTTGATAGTGAGGATTATGCTTATGGTCTCCAAAGTCCTTAACCACACCAAAGTACCACAGTAATAGTCCCATTTACCCTGCCTTTGTTTCTAGGCAGAGTAAAACCATGGCCACAAATCTTACTTCTAGAATGCCCATTGAATGTTCAAAACCCCAGCTATATCAAGTCCTCTGGATCAGCACTTACTCTGCAAAGCAGGCCCGTAGCTCATGAAATATACTAGACCCCCACTATTGTGGGGTTTTTTTCAGAAGAATCACTCTTTATACTATTCAAAAGAAAATATTATTTCAAAATAAAGATTTATGCCAATAGGCTGAGTTCAAGTATGATGACATAATTAGTATGACCATGTGGAGATTCTTGCTGCACTGCTGAATGAAGACATCTAAGAACATGGAGACTTCATGCACTGAAGGATACATCTATGTTGCTGAATAAAAGGCCGATGAGAAAGAGTGAGTGCTGGATTGTAACTTTTTGAGCTCATTGTTATCTTTCTCTCCACCACTGATTAGAACACAATTATTTGAGGTTGTTTTGTTTTGTTTTGTTTTGTTTCAATGTTGATATGGTTTGGAAAAACTGCTCACTCCAAGAAATATTCCCCAGTATTGAAATTTCAGATTTGGCTCCCTCCAGTCTGTCAGCACTATGCCATCAGGTTTTGCACTCTTAAACATCTTTACATGTCAAAATTGTCTCAAGAATTTATATGATGAAATATAGCTGATGGGCTTACCTTTTCTTTAAAGCACATCTCTTGATGAGCCCAGTGTCATAGCTAGAAGTGTAGTTTTGATGCTACTAGTGTAGTTAGAATATTTGGTCAAGGTTCATCTCCCTCCATAAAGTACAAGGATTTGCTTTTACAATTACAAGTGCAGTTCCTAATTAATAGGAAGGGATTTCTCCTTTACCACTTCAGCAAAAGTTGTATCAGTATGCAAACACATATATTCACAGACAATAATTAATTGAAGAGAATTTTTGTCAATAGAAATTTTGGCTTTGATCTGAGCTCTCTTTTCTAACCTTGGTCTGGAAGGGAAGGGCATAGAGACTGAAAATCAGGGAGTGAGGCACTTCTTTGCCTCAACAGAGCAGAGAAAGTTGCAGTATTTGAATGCATCTGAGATAACCATAATATAGAAGGAAAACTGAGATAAAGACTTTGAAAAAACATGAAATTCAGAGAAGAAAATTAGACTCAGTAGACAAAGAGAAAGCAGGAGGATGGGAAACTTAGGATTTATGTAAGTAAAATCTAATTACCTAAATGATCTAAGAATGTTCCTAAACTGTTTCTTTTCAAGTTTAATGATAATATTCTTATTATTCTTATTCTTATTATGCAGATTCACTTGTTTATTATACCTGTAGGAAAGCACATACCTCTACTTATATATGAAAAGAAGATTCTCTAGAACAGAAAACTCATATTTTTCATCTTCTGAAAAAATATATATACTATGCTATTTACTATATCACTATGGAGAAAATCAGTTCTACTAAAATAAATTGATGTAAGAGGTTAAAGACATATACTGTAAATTCAAAGAATCATTGCTAAACAGAAAACAAAAAAAAATTGGCTTGCAAGGAAACGGATGCTATCAATATTTATGCTTCCTCCCATTATGTTCTTATGTTTTTATTGTCAAAATTGTCTGTCTACTATCTCATAGATTTGTACTTGAAAATAAAAATAACACATGAAGTTTTAGTGGGATAACATTTAATTCAGTTTGGAAAGAATATTTTTTTTATTTTGCCACATTAACATATCTTCATATGAGAAGTAACTATGACCAATATTATACTTAGAAAACAGGGGCTTTATTAGGGAATTGCTAGATACGTTTGTATTGGGTTTCTGTGGCAAGGTCTTGGTAGTGGGGGGGCTACAGGGGTGGCTTCTGTGAGAAGCTGCTAGAAGTTTTACCTGTGTCCATCGCTGGCCAAGGCCAAGCCAATCAGCAACAGTGGAAGCGCCTCT
>NW_009260478.1:1317591-1326450 GCF_000687185.1 Egretta garzetta | reverse complement strand
ATGGAGGTCCACGGTGGAGCAGATATCCACCTGTAGCCCGTGGAGGACCCCACGCCGGAGCAGGTGGATGCCTGAAGGGAGGAGGCTGTGACCCCGTGTGAAGCCTGTGCCAGATCAGGTTCCTGGCAAGCCATTGTGGACCCATGGGGGGAGGAGCCCACACCAAAGCAGATTTGCTGGCAGAACTTGTGACCCCACAGGGGACCCAACACTGGAGCAGCCTGCTCCTGAGGGACTGCACCCCGTGGAAATTATGGGCCCATGCTGGAGCAGTTCATGAAGAACTGTAGCCCGTGGGAAGGACTCACATTGGAGAAGTTTGTGGAGGACTGTGAGAGGGACCCCACGTGTGAGCAGGGGAAGAGTCCTCTCCCTAGGAAGAAGAGGTGGCAGAGAAAACGTGTGATAAACTGACCTCAACCCCTATTCCCATCCCCCTGAGCTGCTGGGGGAGTAGGTAGAGAAACTGGGAGTGAAGTTGAACCCAGGAAGAAGGGAGGGGTGTGGGGAAGGTGGTTTAAGATTTAGCAGTTTTTCTCCTCTCCTTCTCTGATTTTGATTGATGATAAATTATTTTCAAGTTGAGTCTGTTTTGCCCATGATGGTAACTGATAAAATGATCTCTCCCTGCCCTGATCTCAACCCATGAGCCTTTTGATTTACTTTTCTCTCCTCTGTCTGGTTAGAGGGGAGTGATAGAATGGCTTTGGTAGGCCCCTGGTGTCCAGCCAGGGTCAAACCCCCACAACGGTATATGACTAACATGGGAACATAAGCAATATGCTTTTTTCTGAATGTCATGTTTATAATTTATTTCTGATAATTTCCAGAAACAAAGCCAAAGTTATTCAATATGTTGACAAGCAGATGAAAGTGATTGTCAGATATTCCAAAGGAAAATAATTGCAAAATAACTAAAAGACCAATTACTTATCTTTGGTAAATTTATGCAAGTATGAAAAGTACTGCACTCATAAATACAGCAGAAGTGGTTCCAGCAAGAAGTAAAATGCAGACATTCTCAGTGGAACTATCTGTCATTCCAGATCAGTGTTCACATATGTACTATATATTACAGGACCATTACTGATATTAGATGTAGATAATTATGTAATGCTGACAGAATGACATACTTCGGCAAGAAATGAAGGGTACATGGAAAAGATATGTCATAGTAAGAGTAATAAAGAAAATAAAGAGAAACAAATGCTATTCCAGTTGATAAGCAAGAAACTAGGGAAGGGAATTGGGAAAAAAATATTGTGACACAGTTTGCTTTTTGCAGTGGCAGCAACTTAAGACAGTGAAAATACTATAAAGTGTTAGTAATTGCTGTTGTCTCTCTGATACAGAAAGATCATGGGAATAGGAAGTGCAGGAGTGATCCAAAGTTCATCAAGGTCAATGGAAAGATTCTTTGTTATTCAGGTGGGTTATCAACTATGTTTCCATAGTCTAAGGCTCTGACAACACCGTGATCTATGGAACAGCCCGCAGTGGGAAATGGAACAGAAAATACCAGATTCCACACTTCTATGTATTTTATTAAACCTTGGTTTGATAAGGCTTTATTTACTAATCTCAAAATCTCTTTATGGTTCTTCGTAATTGATTTTAGTCCAGATCTTGCAAGTAAAAACACAAGAGTACAAGGAAACACAAAAATACTTTGAAGGATCAGAGATTTTCAGAACAAAGTGTGAGGAGAACCTTGCCGTGACTGAAGAGGTAATGGTAGAAAGAAAATTTTGAAATTTTAAAACTGGAAAATTAGAGGTCACTGGATTTAAATGTAATAAAAGTATTAAAATCTCAGGTTGATAATTGAAGTTTTGTAGGTCTTTTATTTAAAGATGTGACCGTAAGTGCATGGAATATCTAACATACACCTGTAGTTAGACATCCTAGCATTTTCTGTTATTTTGTATAGCAAAGGGGGTTGTTTTTTTTTTAAGAGATAAGTAGGAGATCAGCTGAATGTAACACAGTAATGCAATATAGCTATATAAAAAACTAATATAATGGAGATATAAATTAAGGTAAAGTGGAAATTCTGTCTTATAATTTCATGTAAATGATAATCTGTTGTGAAAAGTGCAATGGTGCAACAATATAGGTTTGTGTGCAGAATGTGTGATTTCTAGGTAAACAGATAAACAACTTCATTCCTATAGCGGTAGTACTCTATGACTGTAGTACTCTAGTGCCTATAAATTTTGGTCCTTTTACTCCTACTCACCATGAACATGCTAACGATGTGATTCACTTTTTCCTTCTCTCTTTCAGATTCCTATTAATCTTCCATCTTGGCAGAAAATACCTCTGTCACAGAAAATGTGTCTCAACCAATACAGCTGATAGAATTGAAGGGAAGGCAAAAATACTTTTTCATCTTTCAAAGTCCCTGTGTTATTATACCAGGTCTTAAGTATTACGACATGTTTTACTGTCTTCATTATCTGGCTATCTACTCTTTGAAGTAACAGAATGGAGAAGTGGGGTTCTTTTTTGGCCTGACTATCTGGTTTTTTGCACTTTTTTTGACTTTGTTTGTTTTATTTTTCTGGGAAAAAAAAGTAACTGGTTATTTTTTAAGGAATCGGTTATTCATGGAATTATCTGAAGGTAAGTAGAATTTTTCAGCTTATAATGAAAAAAAAAGTTTGGTTGTAAAGCATATTAGCAAGATAACAGTTAATTCTTTAAATGTACTTATGGTATGAGAATTCAGTGATAATTGAATCTTGAATCTGCATCATTCTCTGATTAAGATTGCTGCTGAATAATCTGTGAGAGAGAAAACATTCTGGCAGTCTTTTTTCTTAAAAAAACATTATTGATCAACTAATTCTCTAAAATATTTGCAAAAACTCATTAACAGAAAACTATATACAGTTCTGTGAAAAACATCCTACATTTTTACTAGCTAACACAATAATAATTTTTTTCTCTGAGTGCAGGACATTACCTTGACACCAGAATGCAGGCATCACTTCAAGAAGGAGTATTCTGACAGCTGTCCTTGTGAAACAGATTTATTGTCAATGATTTCAAACAAATATCTTTGTGCTTTGTAAATTAGGTAATAAATCTGCTTAACAGAGATGCAAAAATTATAACCACATTTTTTAGTTGTTAATCACATTTTTTAGTAGCTAACATAATTTATTGAAAGGGTTAAATTGTAATAACTTGGTGAAGTGCTCTGTTTATGAAAGCTCAAAGGAGAGAGATTTAAACCTGATGGGAACTGATAGCAGAATGCATGTCTACTTTACTCTTTAATATTATTTATTCTTTAATATTATGTTAATATTTCTGTAATTTTAGCAATCATTTCAGGGCAAGTACTGAAACAGAGAAATTTGACTCTTAAGTCAATAGCAGTGTATGCAGGGAAGATGCTCCCCTCCCACAATGGGAGTGTGTAGAACAGCTATAGGAAGGGGAATAAGGCAGTAAAGTGTTCTTCTAATAAGATCCATGACAAGTTTGTGAGCTGTTATCAGAAGACACTAGGTGAAGAAATATCCACTGGTAGTAAGTACCAGTCAGAGTGTTCTTGGAAAGTAACAGTACAGGGGCCTAAACAGTAAAAGATCTCACTGCGTTTGTAAAAATGCAGCATTTTTTCTACCTTTTACTTTGCATAATGGAAGACAAAATAAAACCTGTTTTGGAAGCACAAAACAAATCTAATCTAATCTTTTATGGTCTTGTTCTTGACTTCAATATCTAGGAAAATGTTAGCTCAAAATGAACTATTTCTGTGACTTATTTTAATGAAAATTTAAGACATGAATTACTCTGAAACTTCTATCAAATTTGTCTGAGAATAACTAGTGGATTTAAGCATTACCATGGATAGGACAAAGAAGAAAAGAAAGCACATACAGGCAAACACACAACATTTGAATAAATATTTTTTTTGACATTAAATCCATCTCAAATTCATACATCCAAACCTGTGAATAAGCCAATAGAACCAGAACCACAACAGAACTGAAATGTTAAAATGTCACTCTGACAGGCAGGAGCAGATAAGCGACAATATTTTTACAATACAAATGTCAAAAGAAACATCTCAGTGATGCCGCCAACTGTTACATGCTTGGTCAATAAGGCTGAACCAAAAAAGACAAAAAAAACCCAAATAAGTAGTAATTATTGATATCTTCTAGAAAAAGAAATTTGCAAGCGTAATCCTCGCTACTGAATATGCTGTAAGAATTTTTTCCATTATATGCTTCAATGAAAAGACATCATTCATTTATTCATTCATTCAATCTAGTTTTCACTTCATTTTTTCAGTTATGAAAGTTATCTAAGGTCACAGACTCATGCTTTATTTCATGTGCTCAATATTTGGTTTAGGAGCCCCTTCATTTGTATCTCTGCAGAATAAAAGTTTACTTGTATTCACACTCCTCAGTAAAACAAGTATTTTACCCAATTTATCGTTTAGGTTCTATGATACTTAAATATGAAAGCGAGGAAATGTAGGTGCTCACTGATATTCAGATGAATGTGCAACAGCTAATGGTTTTAAGAAAAAGCCCAGTTTCTCCTTAAATCAGAGAATTCAGACAAAAAGTACATGACTGAAATTGCATGATCCTTTACTGCTGCGTACAGCTAACTTCATTCTATATTATAAAGTATGCTTCAGATTTTAGCCGCTGCCGTTTATCCTCACATGCATCCTCAGCCCATGAGAAGTAAAGTTCCATGCTAGCTAAATGAAATGCAGCACAAATTCTATTCAGGAACCAAGTTGCTTTCCTTCCAGATACAAATTAGAATCTAGGAATTACACATTTCTATTTAAGTTTAATGCAACTATTACTTTCCGGTTCAAACAGTACTTGCTTCCTATTTCATCCTCTGCTTTCTTTTGATTTCATATAGAATGAACACGCACAATACAGCTCACAACTGTGCATTGGGGAATATTGGTTCATGTATTTTTAAGTGGTTTACTCTCAAATTTACTTGATGCTATAGAGGCATATTTACTTGATGACTATAATAGGACTGTTGATATATGTGATTTCTTCTGAGATCTATGTTTAAGTCATACCATATTTAAAAATCTGTCAAATTGGTTATACTATATTACATATTCTGCATTGAAAAAACCCACAAGATAAATTATTTTAAGTAAGTTGTAATTAAAAGTCTAAATTCTAGTTATTTTGGACTGAACTGGAATGAAAAACGATAGGTCTTCATGATCTTTAAAATAACATATTTTATATAAATAGTTGGTATGTATAAATACAATAAAAAAGGTCATAAAGGAACATTAGAAAAGCACAGTTTAAATTCCCATGACATCTCAAGACAAAATGCCATAAAATGGCCCATGTAAAATCCTGGGTTCCCTGAAGACATTAAAAGTACCGGATACATAAATAACACTAAAAAAAAGTGGAATTACCGCTAGTTGTATCAGTATGGAATGTATATTACTGCTGAGTTACAAAATGGAGTCAGCATTTGGCTAACTATTAGCAGATTCAGAATTATTAAAATGAGAAATTACATTTCCTTCCATAACTCCTCATTGAGCTACTGCTACTACTTGAGAAAAATACAGGAGAGAAATGGTCTTCATTGGAAATAATTAGACTTTCCTTATTATTATTTTTCCATATTTTAATCAAGCTTGACTTTCACAGATAAACCAAAGAGATAATTTACTTTATTAATCACTAAAAATGCAAAATATTCTAGTTCCTTTAGATTCTTTTTATAACCTAAATAAAAGTGAAAGAAAAAGCATATGGGTAAATCTTATAAAAATAATTTGAGTTTTAAGTTCCAGTTGTGGACCTAACTTGGTCCTTATCATCAATACTGAACATAGAATAATAAAATAAATTTGCCTTACTATACTTTGCCTGGTATTCTTCACTAATTTCAGTTATTTTACTTTGTCCGATTGAATAAACAAAAATTAATGTTACCCATTTAAAATCCTATAGGAGCTGGAAATGAACAGATGTTTTCCTGACTCCTGTACCTAGTTTTTATTAGTTTCTTTTGTTTTAGCTGCTAGAAATTATTTCTTACAAAAATGAACACACAAATAAAACCTTGAGGGAATAAGAAATGATAAATTCAATAATCCAAAAATATTTTTATGACCTCAACAAATAATTTGCATTTAGAACTAGAGGAAATGTAATATTTTAGGTGTATATTTTGCCTATTCTCTTATTTAAATCAAATCTTTTAGTAGACTTTTAGGCCATTGATTTCAGATAAGCCTAGCAGGGGGAATTAAATTAAAAAAATTGTATCTGTTCCAAATATTAATATAACTGTCAAGTTAGTAGTTCTTCCAAGGACAACATTTCATTTGTTAAGTTATGGTATTGTATGTAGGTGGTGATGTTTTGGGGAAGCCAGCTCGGAGAAACGATGGAGTCTCAATATGAGTATGGTCGCTCTCCTTTATTGCGCAGCTAACAAAAGCATATATAGGCAGAAAACAATAACAAACACACATGTCACACTGTGGTTGGTAGAATGCCACTACACACACGCCTCCATCGCTACCGTGATTGGGACAGATCACCTGTCCATGCGGAGGGGCTTCTCCTTCTCTTCCGGTCATAGTTCCGCCCACATCCGCTTAAGAGCAGGGGCTGTCGAACGGGACTAAGGTGTGCCCATTCTCACTCAGCCACTCCTCCACAGGTGGTGATGTTTTGGTAGCACGGACACTGTAGGGGCACTGCAGAGGAGGTGCCCCGTGCCAGGACATAGCCTGTTCCAGCTGGCTCCAACAGACTCAGGTCATGGCTGATTCCCTCAGACAAGATGGTGGCACCTCAGGGAGCAGAGATACCCTTGCAGCCATTAGGAGAAAGACCACAGTGGTGTAGGTATTTCCCTGCAGCCCATGGGGAGGACCAATGTGGAACAGGTGGATATTTCCTGAAAGACTGTAGGTCATGGATAGGACTCACGCTGGAGCAGGGGACAAGTGTGAGGAGGCAAAAGTGGCAGAGAGGATCTGTTATGGTCTGACTGCAACCCCAAATTCCCCATCCCTCCTGTTCTGATCAGTGGGAAGGAGGAGATAGAGGAGCCAGGAACGGAGTGAAGTTGACTCAAAAAAAGTGGTGGGTGGAAGGTTTTTAGGGCTTTTGTTTGCTGGGGGTTTGGGGGTTGTTTGTTGGTTTGTTTTTTTTTTTCCTTCATTTCTCACCATCCTACTCTATTTTAATTGGGAATAAATTTTTCCCCAGTTGAATCTCTTTGCCCACAATGGTAATAGGTAAGTGATCTCCCTGGTTTTATCTCTGCCCATGAGCTTTCTCCATCTTATTTTCTACCCCTGTTCTGTTGAAAAGGGGAAATGAGAGCAGCTAGGTGGGTGTCTGGCAGAATGACAATTTATTTTCTTATATGAAATTCAAACTTTAGCATATGGGACAAATCATATACTATTGCAGAGTGTTTGAAAGCTGATGAAAGCCCTAGGTCAAAAAACAAGATAAAATTATTTAGAAGAGGGCATATTTGGTTTTATTTTTGCTTGAATGTCAGTCAGAAGAGCATTTGTCAATATTTTAAGATCAAACAAGTTTTGAGTCACATTACCTCAAAAAACTTGCAGAGGGAAATTTTGTGTTTTAATAATTTTTACTTTCTACACCTGTACATTTTTAAAGCTTTTTTCACTACTTTTCCATATTCAGGTATATATATAAATATTGCATTTCACAAACCCTACTGAAAATAACAGAATGATATGGCAATTAAATGGTGTTTTGTAATGGAAACTGGAGTACTTGAAAAAGAGCACATTAAATATCAATAGACGTTCAGCTCTTAGAGGCTTCATCCTAATGCTTTTACTAGCACTGAATTCCATTTGAGTTATCCCAGGACTTTCATGGGACTATGTAAAAAGCAAGGTACTATTCAGTTTGAAAAATGACATCTGAATCTGTCCTCAAAAGAGTTCCAGAACCTCTAAACTGTTTCTGAATTAGTTTGAAAGAATATCACTTTGAAGTACATGATCTTTTGTAGATTATCTCAGCTGCACATTGCTGAAATATGAACTGCATTTCATCATTACTTCTTTCATTCTCAGACAGTTTTTCTCCCATGAATTAGTGCTTGAAATCTTCCTGGTGCTTTGTGAAGATTTTCTTTCCTTCTTTAATTCCTAGAGTTCACTTATCCCAAGTTAATACTTCAGATGCTCTCTATAATTCTTATTAAAAAAAAATAAAATAAATGAAGCAATAGTATCATACTGCATAAATAAGCATGACTAGGGACTTCAAACAATTACCCAGGACATACCATAGCTTGGATTACATCATGGCATGGCATGGTATGTGATTCAGTGTGACTCAGGACACCCAGCTTCAAAAATGCTACATTCTGTTAACTTTTATTAATATATATAAATACATATATCTGATAGAGGTTTTGGGGGGGATTTTTGTTCTGTTTTGTTTTCCAAATGGCTTTGATGTGCAAATTTACGGAATAATATTTTAAGCAGTAATGGAGAAAAGTTGCAGCTTGCTGAATGTGGGGAATCTCTAGGAATTTGTACCTTGTGTATATTCAGATTTTTAAGGCAGGGTTAAGTTACAGTGTCTGAGTAACTTTAGAATAGAGTCTGACAGTCAGTTACAAACCTTTGACTTCAATTGCTGCATGTAGACTGCTTAAGAATTTTTTTCAGCTGAAGAAAACCTAACCAGTAACCCACTGGATCAACCAGTAACTATGTATGATGGAAGCTGGCATAGGAACATCAAAGTAAAAAGTAGTTCAAAGATTTGATTTTGGTTTTCTTTCCCCCCCCCCCCCCCCCACGATTGT
>NW_009260478.1:1299218-1317567 GCF_000687185.1 Egretta garzetta | reverse complement strand
GAAAGGTTTGAGAGGGTCAGGGTGGTGATTTCACACACATTCCAGTTCCCTAAACTCATCACAGAGAAGGCTTTTAACATCTCTGAAAATCAAGTGATATTTTGAAAGAGAGTTTCTAACCGAGCAGTTTCAAAATTCAGTATGTTAAACTCACTGGTAAGTCTCCATAGGGCATTCTAGCTGTCCTCCCACATATCAGGCAGGTACTTAACCTGCAATATGGCTATAGAAAATCAGTACATAAATGAGTAAGTGACATTGCACCTTTGTCTACAAGGCTTCTCTACCAGACAGAAGAGTAGAGAGAAAGGGAGGGAGGGAAAAAATTTTGACAGATATCTGGATAATACCAATGCACTTTCTGGAAAATATTTTGCCTGGTACAAAGTAACACTTTTAATCACTACTTAATCATAAACATATGTATTCAAAAGAAAATTAAAACATTAACTAGTTTTTAGCAATAGCAATAAAGGCCCATTTTTTGCAATAGTATATGAATAACTTTGGGATGAGGCCCCAAAGCAGGGGAAAATGTATATGTTTTCAAGTGATTCCTCTGTGCAAGTTAACTAAAGTTCTGGCACTATGTAACAGAATTGGGCACAGGAAAGTGACTTCTCATTTCTGTGCAGTGGGTTTCATATCAGCCATTTCTGTTTTATTTTGTGGTTTACATCAGGGCCCTGAAGGCACCACCAGGCCTGGCTGCCTCTGCCCAACCTCACCTCCCTGTAGCTCCCCCCACCCTGTCTACAGCCCAGGATCCCATTTTGGTCCCTGGGGTCATCAGTCCCTGCCCCAGAAATGCTGAAGCAGGGATGGTCTCCCGCTCTACATTGCCCTGCCCTACCCAGACAAGAGCCCCACTGAGCTGGGCCTACCCATGGGACCACATCCAATTCTGGCCTTGTCTTGTCCCCAACCTTGTGCCTCATGCCTGGGGCTGGGGCTGCCTTGGTGCCCACCAACTGCCCTGCTCCATGCTGAGGTGGTGGGACAACTCCTGGCTGCCAGGCCCTGCTTTGATGGATGCCCTGACATCCCCTGTACCACAGCCCCAGGAGGCTGCCAGCCATGGTGTGCCCTGACTTTGGACTTCCTAAAGTACAAACTAAGGTTCCTTCCTTTGTACTTTTTATTTGCCATGTGAGCTCTGTTATGTATGATATGTAGGAAAATACCACAGTCAAGAAAAGAAAAAGGAAGTGTCAGAACCACCAGCCTTGACAGTCTGCATTGAGCATCTAATTGAAATAAGTAATATGCATAAAAACTATTGAATACAAAGAGAGCGTTGTACTCAGTTTAAGTTTTCTTAACATAAACCCCAATATATGGTATTTTATTGAATTCTATAACCCTTTACCAGACCTAAGACATCTTTGCAAAGTCTAATTATTTGAAAACAATTTGGATTTACTTTATTTCATTAACATCTTTGGCTTCTTGGTTTTGATATTTGAGGTTTCACTTGGCTCATGTCTTACATTTTTTTTCACAGACATGAGATTAGAATCTTACTTTAAAATGTAATCTTCTCTGTGAGAAGTAAATCACTGAAAAAATGACTACAGAAGTATTGAGATAATTGATAAAATACTGTGAGACCTGATAATACTGAACTGTTGCCATAAACTAATCCAGCCATTTTTTTATGTACATGTGTGTTAGATATTAGGCTCGGTTTCCAGAACATATGTTGTCAAATATTTCTTTAAGTTTATTACAAAAGCAGTTAGGATGATTTTTTTTTTCCCTTTTCTGTTACAAAGTATTGTTAAAATTTGAACTCTAGGCATTTGTGGCACTTAATTTCAAAGTTCAGAAGTTTGCAAACTGGGCCAATCTGTATTATCCATTCACTGTTTTATCACAGCATAAAATTTATCTTAGCAGATTTAGAAAAGATAGATAGCAGTCAAGTTTTTAATTATATGTAATCTCATCCATGGAAAGGAGTTTGTTTAATGGATAACGTACCATACTATGTGGCACAGTGATCTTTTAGTAAATAAGTGTTCTAAAATTTTCACTCATCCCAGAACTATTTTCTTAGCATGCTGTCTAAATAAAAAGGGGAATTATATTCTGCAGCTAAAGATATCGCTTGCATGTAGACCGTAATAAAATACTATATAGTACTTTAGTGTATTCAGGTTTAATGTTCTCCCACTGCAATTCAATACAGTACAGCAGGAGTTGTTAGAATAAGAATTGCTCCTGAATAGCTAAAGCTCATACAGTTTTCTATAATTATTAAACCCAGATAAATATAAAAATATTGGGAGGAAGCAAAGAAAGGTTGCCACCTGTAGAAAGTGCTTCAACTTATTAAGTAAGCATGATGATCTTGCTTTGATTTTTTTCCCCAAATGATTACTATTTCTTTAAGGAATATTACTGCTAAACTATATTTTTTAGATACAGATACTAATATACATTTTTGAGTATTTTTTATAATTCTGAAATTATGGAAAATGCTGAAAGGAGCAGCTAAAAATAAAATATAAGCAGCAAGTACTATGGTTTGTTTTTCATGCATTTAGGTGAAGGTCAAAAGTAATATTTCTGTTTTCAAGCCTTGAAAAGAAAATTAGTAACTCAAAATATGAGTTACTGCCAAAATATAAAGTCAGTAGTGCAGGAGAAATGCCTGCACCATGAGATGCTTCAACTGCCTTCTATTCCTTCAAACCATGCATTAAGAGATAATTCATTTTCCCCTCAACTTAAAATTAATGTTGTATCGCCACTGTTAACTTGAATGTGGCAGTGACAATACTTGAAAATAAATGTATCCCGTAATGTTTATATTCTTCATGTCCAGATTCTTCCATATTTACTCAAAGCATCTTATTCTATTCAAAATATTGAACAATAAGTTACTCAGTATTGGCTAAATTTTGGACTACATTTTCAGGTGTATATTTTAAAGTATCTATATACCAGCTGACTTGTCTCAGTTTATATCAAAATCAATCTTTCTCTTTTTATTGAGTATTCTAAATTGGAGAGAACTGTCAGGACGCATATTTCTTCATCTCTAAGGGGAGAAGTTTGTGGTAAATTAGAAATTTGCATTGTAAATACAACTGGTGGCTTCACATAGGATTTTAAATACTGTAATCTGGAGTATGGAACTCAAATGTGTTCACTGAAGCTCCGAGAGTGCTCACATGGCCTAGCTTTGGCAAAATGGCCTGGATAACAACAGTTGGTGAGACAGAATGGGAGTGTAAACAGTGCGTAAGAATGGGACACTCAAAATTGTCTGAGAATGCTTTTCTCCAAAATTGATAAAGCTGAAGATGACCATAAAATAGTAACAAGGAATTAAAAAGACACTTCTGAAGCAGGGAGCCACTGTTCCCTGTCCTCACTTTTCTTTGAATCTTGCTTCATCATTTGCATTTAACTGGTTATTTGTCTGTGTTCAGCTTTTTTCAGAAATGTTGTCCAATAATAATGTCATCAGCAAAATACAGGGCTTTGGGCACTTAATATGAACTTCTGCTATGTCATGTTTTTGTTGTTGCTGTTGTGGTGGTGGTAGTTTTCTTTTTTTGCTTTAAGTTCTTTCTAGTTCTTTGGGTGTTTTTTTGTTTGTTTACTTGGTTTTTTTTTTTCTTTTCACGTTGCTGTACATTCCTATGAATGTTAGTGAGCAACATGGTAAAAATGCAGCTGTTTTGTACTACCGCCTACACTGAACTATGCTTTTAACCAGTGTTGCTCATCTTTATGAGGCACATAGTGTCTCCACAAATTTGTAGGCAGTGGTACAAAATACAAAGACAAAATGCAGTATTCAAAATACAAATAATCATTAATTACTCCTTTTAAAACATTTATGTACTATTTTTTATAGAATTTAAGTAACTTAATTCTTCTTCATCTTATTCAAGTTGAATTTAGATAAGCTACTTCAGTAGCCTCTTTTTCCTGCATAATTGGGTCACACAGTAATAAAATGGATTAATCTCTTGCTGTTATACTTTGGTCTAATGGAAGGTGCCATGGCAGGGGGACTGGGACTAGATTATCTTTAAGGTCCCTTCCAAGCCAAACCGTCCTATGAACTAAATGAATGAATGGGTGTTTGGAATTGTCTCCTGGAATTTGTCAGAAGAGTATGTACTTCGCAAGGAAATAAGACCCAGCATTGAATACATTTCACAGTATGGTCTTAAAAACACGTCTAAGATTACAATTCCAACAACAGTGAGCAGAATTGTTTTAATATCTAATCTTCTTTTGTAATTGAAAAATAATCACTGATTCTGAAAAGGAATAAACCCCATCAAATTCTGATAACTGGAATTCAGGAAATGGCATTGCACATTTAAGAAAGGCAAATCCAAAATTTGTATTCCAGAGGCATGGAAATTCCTAAAAAGAAGTAAATATATGTCTTTCAGAACAGTTAATTGCTTCACAGTGAAAGTTATAAGATGGCGATTGATAGCACAAAGATTAGATTACACATCCCATATTTCTGAGAGAGAAAAAAAAAACCACTAAATCTATGTGCAATCTGCTCTGGTAATCTAAAAATGTGTATATTCAATATTCCATTTTGCCATGAAAAAATATGGAATTTCATATGAAAGGCAAATTAATATTTTCTTTATCACTGCCTTCCCACTCTGTTACCTTTTCTGTGGTTCCCTCTATTTGAAGTATCAAAATCATATTTTACAGATGTATTCAAACTAGATTCATTTTATGTTCTCCACACATTTAACTGAACTCACTAAATTACAACTCCTAGTTGCCTCAACAGTAAGTCATAAGAAATATATGCCACTGGCAGAACAAAATTCTTAATGCTTTCAATAATTTCATATGTGAATGATATAATTATATACATATTAATATAGAAAATTTTATTTTGCTATTTTAATTTGTTTATATGAATATTTGGTTTTCTATAACCTGGAAGTTTTAATCAAATAAAACTCGGCTAACAAAAAAAAAGGTTATGTGGCTAGCTTATAATGGAAGATAAACTTCCCCAGAAATCATAGAGAGATTAAATTTGGGCACCAAATGTGTATGTTGAAGTTACTTTTCAAATCAAAAACAATCACAAAATTTACTGTTTATTTGAGTTGACTAAACTTGTTGATCGTTGTTTCCTGCTATCGCCACATTGAAACAGAATAAACATTTTGGGACATGCAAAGAAAACCTGTCAAGAAAGAAACAAAACCTTTCTAAGAATGTAGCTGTGCTGCTGTCATTGTGTAAAGATGCCTAATAATCCAGCAGGTAATAAGTCTTTTCTCACCAAAACTACTGCAAAAACAATCCACTTATTTTGTTAAACTAGAACTGAATCTGAAATCAGGGTAGAATGCCACTTAATGATAAAGGAAAAAATGTAACCTCATTAAACACTAGTAATTTGCACAGAGGGTAGTCCAAAATACTCTACATTTTATAATCTTTAGGGCTTATTATGCATAAACACCTCACCTGAATTAATTAAGCAACCTGACCTTGCTAGTTGTTACTTAGCAGAGAACAGGTTATTCTTTGGAGAATTGATCTAATGCCTGCTTAAATCAACAATACTGCTCTGGTTAGTTTCAGTTGTTTCACATGCGGTCTCCAATTAGTAATAAGACATTACAGTGGAAACCAGTTTTGTCTCCCCACCTAAGTAATGAATAACAACTCATGCCTATCAGTAATACATTGTCCATGGAAGAACAAAATATTTTTTTTCCATCTTTTGCATGCAATGTGTATGGAAACTCTCCAGATTATTACTTTTTCAGAAAGCATTAAACTAACAAAATGCCAAAACTGAATGCACTGTGAATGTTCCTATATAAATAATGACAACTGAATAAATACAAAGAAGTCTGAGAGCGGAAAAGAAGTATCTGTAGAATTTACCAGTGAAGGATTTTTGTTAAAACTATTCTTCATTCAGTGAAAATATGCTACAGAAATAGATACAATTGGGTCTGAGGCCATTAGAATTTACATGTGCCCTTTCATTTATTTTTCCCCTGTATTTTCTATTTGTTTTCTTTCTATATCTTACCAATATTATTTCCAGAATGAGATGGCATGGAAATTGATATAACTGCTCCATTTGTAATAAAGACAAAAATACAATACAACACATTCATTCAGTTAAGGTAGCATTGCTTTTGAGGATTTGAAATAATAATAATAATAATAATAACAACAACAGTAATAAATCAGTTTCAGGAATCTAAAAATGCCTTCTTTTAAAAAAAGCTGGAAAAATATTTTTACATTAATTAATTATATTTTGAAATTTTTATTATGCATTTTTAATTTGGGGGGGGAGGTTGTTTTATTTTAAACTAGTATCTTGGAATTTTGAAATAAACTCATCAGTTAAAGAGATAAGTCAGGCCACATGAGATAATAGCTGCTTCTACTTTATCCACCAGCGCTGGGTTTTCTGTAATGCAGGTTTATAGGTGTGAATCCTCCATTCCCCTTAATATAGTTTGGAGAAATACACATACTGGATTTAGTTCTATTTATTTTAAAAATCTATCATAATAATGATGATATTGATATTCTCTGTTTTGATTAGGGATAATTTCATTTTAGGTATCAATCTTAATCGAAGTGCCTGAATATGAGATTAAAAATAAATAGCCATTATAAACTTAAAATTATTGTATGTCACTATTAGACAAGCAAATTTTTGAGTAAAAAGGAATCTAGTTCTTCATTGGATTTAGGTTTCTCCTGGTGTATAGATATTAAAAAAAACCCACGAAATATCTGTTCGTAAACAGGAATAGATAGAGAAAAGAGGCTGATCAGAGTACATACTGATTAGGTAAATGAATAGGTTCTAGATGTAGCAATTTATTCAGTGACAATACAACATTTTTCATTACTCTGGGATCAGTGTTTTAATCTTAAATAGAGAAAATCTTTCTCAGTGACTCCAGGGGAAGTGAAGGTCTGTGATGAATGAACCAGTAAATAGGTACATATATCTGACAACAGTAATCCATCCCTTTATTTCCTCAGGGAGAGATTCCTACTTTGCAAGCCAGTAGTTCAGGTTCACACTGCTATGCAACAAAGGCATATTGTCTTTTTTAAAAGGTGATTCGTAGTTTCTTCTTTCAAAGCATACTTGTAAGCTGCTTTGCTCCAGAGAAGACCTTGATTTTTAATCCTAGTTGGGTGAAATTAATTAAAATCACTTAGATTTCAAGTACATCATAAGGTCAACTGTATCTCTGTGCTGAATGTTTTTTGTAACCCAGAACTGGTGACTCTTCAGGCTACATCTGCACTGCTAAATAAGAGACCAGAAAATGAGCTTGAGCACTACAGCCTCATCATCTATAGATCTACTCATTAATTCAGTTTCAAGCTCTGTCCAAAAAAAATTATACAGTACTGATAGATCTCCACTGATTCTAATGTGAGCTTAGATACTTGATCACATGGAGACAACTAAAAGCAATGAACATCACCCTCCAGGAGTATTTAGGTCTTAAGCGCCATCTGAAATTCCCTACTGTATCCTGCATGGCCTATGGTATCATACCTGCCTAAAGGCCACAAGTGTCTTGTAGTTCCTGCACTATACACAATATAGGTTCTTCTTATTCTAAAGCTAAAATGTCACTAGATGACCACTTTCAGGTCTTCATTTCTGTCCAGATAAGTCCACCCCAAACCAGAAACACTATAAAGTCAGGGGTGCGTTAAGAGGAGTGTGGCCAGCAGGTCGAGGGAGGTTATCCTCCCCCTCTACTCTGCCCTGGTGAGACCCCACCTGGAGTAGTGTGCCCAGTTCTGGGCTCCCCAGTTCAACAAAGATGAGGAACTCCTAGAAAGAGTCCAGAGGAGAGCAACTAGGATGCTAAAGGGACTGGAGCATCTCCCCTATGAGGAAAGGCTGAGAGAGCTGGGTTTGTTCAGCCTGAAGAAGAGAAGAATGAGAGGGGACCTCATCAACACATACAAATATCTTAAGGATGGAAGTCACGAGGACGGAACCAGTCTCTTTGCAGTGGTGTCCAGTGACAGGACAAGGGGCAATGGGTACAAACTGAAACATAAGAGGTTTCAGTTGAACATGAGGAAAAACTTGTTTACTCTGAGGGTGACAGAGCACTGGAAAAGGCTGCCCAGGGAGGTTGTGGAGTCTCCTTCTCTGCAGATATTCAAAGCCCTCCTGGGCAAAGTCCTATGTAACATGCTCTAGGAGAGCCTGCTTTAGCAGGGAGGTTGGACTAGATGATCTCCCAAGGTCCCTTCCAACCCTTGCCATTCTGTGATTCTGTGATTCTGTGATTCTGTGATTCTGTACCTGCTCCACATTTTATAATCATCCAGTAACTACCCAAATCAATGTACACCAGAGTCACTATTTTCTTTGCATAAAAATGCTGTTAACCCAGTGCTGGGGTTTTATTTTTCTTGTGAATGAAGAAAGCCTCAGAATTTTAGGACTTCTTTTCTTTGTGTTCTGTTCTTTGAGATACACTTCACAAATGGGCTAAATCCTACAATTCTGAAGTACATAATGTTGTATTTCCATTAAAAATAATTTCTTATTCTGGGGGCTGTGATAAAGAGGCATTGTAAACAAGATCAGTAATAAACTGAATTACTAGTAATAAATGCAAATGTTTCAAAAGTAGTTGTAACTTTCTCCTTATTATAAGCTGACAATTCAGCAGATTGAATTATTAGATAGTGTCTGAGGGTTTAGCATCTTGTTATTTAAATAAGTGATAGAGCAACAAAATATAATTAAGGGAAAATGAAATATTAGGAAAATCACAATCAATGGTAAAAAAAAAACATGTTGCATAGGAAGTAACAGAATTAGAAAAGTTGTATATAATATCCTCTTGCTATGGGATTCAGTTCTGCAGCGAGTTAACCTAGGCTGACAGGAAAGCACCACGTAACTTCTCACTTCCCCCACCAACCCCAGAGGGACAGGGAAGAGAATAAGAGAAAAGGCAAGAAAACCAATGGGTCGACATAAAGAGAGTTTCATAAGGAAAGGAAAGAGGGAAGAAGAAGATGATGATGACAATGACAACGGCGACATTGACCTGACATTACAATTTGCCTGGTTTACTCTAGACCCTGTGTACTGCTTCTGTGTTGAATTACTTACAGCACTCAAATATAGGGAAAAGCTCCAAGTATTGCTCCTGCACTGCAAAATTTAAAATATATTTTTTAAAAGAAACAATCCTATGTACTGGAGATTACTCTCTGAACAACCAGAACAGTTCTTTAAAATCAATATAATGACTTATGAACTGTTACCGTGTGGGTGAAAAGCCAAAACCAACCAAACCCATCAATTATTTTGGATTATTGTCCGAGGCTTGAAGAGGTCTGAGTTTTGTGCTGAGTTATGTGGCCCTGACTTACATGTTCCAATTTGAAAAATTTGTTCCCTATATTATGTTTTTCCATAATCCATAGAATATCCTCCTGAAAGTGGTACCAATTTTAGAGGAAATCAGAAAGTCTGTGTGAGAAAAGGTGCCTGCTTCTTTATGGGATTCTTAACCTCCCAACTAGTTGTCTGAGCTGATTAACAATTTTTTATGCTTTCACTAAATTCCTTTCATCATGCAGTAGATAATTCCAAATTTTGAAATGTCTTCATTTCTTTTAACTTGTCTGACCATAAACAGATTTTAGGTTACTGCAAATACAAGTACTGTGCTGGTATGACAAGCTCTATGAAAATTCAAATGCAAGAGAAATGTAAGTTTTCTGCAGACTGACTTGTCTAATTTAATTTTAGCCACCTAAAAGTTAAGTATGTGATACAAGCAGCTCATCTTGGCAGTCAGTATAGTTAATGGAAGGAGACAGTCTGAATGACTGTTAGATAGGTAGAGTGACTGGTTTTTGCAGTTGTAAAATAATGACCTAAGACAAGTGAAAGAGACTTTCCATAATTTAGAGACAGATTTGGATTACTAAATTGTAGATGGGTTGAACTATATAAAATGAATCCTGCTTTTAAAGTCCATTAGATAACTAAGCCCTAAAATAAAGAAATGTTAAAAAAGTAAAAGTATGTAAATATCACCTGGTTTTACCTGGAGTAATGAATTTCAGGTGTATCTACTATGAATGTTTGGCTCAGATTTATGTGATGGACATTAACTTGGTGAGCCTCCTGGTCTACTAAATTAGTGTTTGACATTACTTTCAAATCAGCAAAAAAGGAAACAGACTCATGGAAGTTTTTTTTTGCTTTTGTTTTCTTTCCCCCTAGTTCAGCTTACAGGACTGAAATTGGCACGATTCTATGCCTGACAAACTCTATGATTCTCCTGGTTTTGATGGGGATAGGGTTAATTTTCATCCTAGTAGCTGGCATTTTTTGTTTTGGATTCAGTACTAGAAGAATTGTCCTGGTTTCGGCTGGGATAGAGTTAATTTTCTTCCTAGTAGCTAGCAGAGTGCTGTGTTTTGGATTTAGTACCAGAAGAATGTTGATAACACACTGATGTTTTCAGCTGTTGCCAAGTAGTGCTCAGACTACTCAAGGACTTTTTGAGCTTCTCCTGCTCAGCCAGGTGCATAACAAGCTGGGAGTACAGCACAGCTAGGACAGCTAACCCAAACTGACCAAATTGCTATTCCATACCATATAACGTCATGCTTGGGGGGAGTTAGCCGGTCAGTCGGTTGTGGGGAGACTGCTCGTGGCTTAGCTATTATTATTATTTTCTCTTATTAAACTGTCTTTATCTCAGCCCTTGGCTCTAACCTTTTATTGTCTTTCTGATTCTCTTCCCCATCCCACTGAGGGAGGGGGGCAATGAGCAAGCGTCTGCGAGGTGCTTAGTTGCCAGCCAGGTTAAACCACTACAAGAATGTTCATAACACACTGATGTTTTAGTTGTTGCTAAGTAGTGCCTATACTAGTCAAGGACTTTTTCAGCTTCCCCTGGTCTTCCAGGTGCACAAGAAGCTGGGAGGGGGCACAGCCTGGACAGCTGACCCAAGCTGACCAAAGGGCTATTCCATACCATGTGCTATCATGCTTGGGGAGAGTGATCGCTGCTCAGGACAGGCTGGGCATCGGTCAGCGTGTGGTGAGAAATTGCATTGTGTATCACTTGTTTTGCTTATTCTGTATATTCTATTATAATTGTTATTATTAATATTTTTTTTTCTCTGCTGTTTTATTAAACTGTCTTTATCTCAACCCACAGGTTTTACTTTTTTTCCAATCCTCTTTCCCATCCTTCTGAGGGAGGGGGTTGTGGTAGAGTGAGTGACTGTGTGGTGTTCAGCTGCCTGCCAGGCTAAACCACAACAAAGATAAATACAGTTTAACAGGGAAACCAAAAGGGGTGAATGTAAGTAAAGTAGAAAGAGAAATTCGTTCACTACTTCCCATTGGCAGGCAAATGTCCAGGCACTTCCTTGGACGCAGAGTCTTAACAGGCGTAACAGTTGCTTGGGAAGACAAAAGTCATAACCACAAATATTCCTCCACCCCCATTCCTCCTCTTTTCCCTGAGCTTTTATTGCTGAGCACAACATCTTTGGTTGAATCGAGATCAACTGTCCCTTCTCAACCTGTTGCCTACCCCCAGCCTACTCATTGCTGGGGAGGGGTGTGAGAGACAGGAAATGTTCACACTGTGAAAGCACTGTTCAGCAACGGTTAAAACCAGTGTGCTATCAACACTCTTTTAGCCACAACTGAAATCACAGCACCTTACGGGCTACTATAAAGAACATTAAGTCCCTCCCAGCCAGACCCAGAACAATTATAGTGCTAAGAATGCTAAATAGCTATTTGTTAATGTCCTAAAACTCATTGGTACCACACTTCGACCCCTGAATTTCTGCATATCACCCTAGGGCCATGATACAATATACTTCTCAAGGAGGGCTCAGGCTGAAACCCTTCTAGGATTTGGGTCTGGGAGGTCTCCCTGGAAAGATCATACCAAGTGTCACAGTGTTAACCAGATCCTCTGTTAACAGTCCACATAGGTAAAGTCTCAGCCTGGACACAAGAGTAGACATAGTAAAAGTGCAAATATTATCTGTGGCACTGGGTGACATGATTTTTTAACCATGCAGTCTTGGGAACAGGATTTTGGACCTATTTATCTCCACTGGTTGTAATCACAGCATCCTGGAAGTAAAAACTTACCTCTTAACACTCTAGCAAAAGTAACCACTGACATAATTCTCCTGCTCCTACTGCTCATATATGAGCTGCTGCTAACCTGGATGCTGTGTCCTCTACTGTCATATCTTGCTCCACTCTTCCCATGTGCAAACAATATAAATGGTACAAACAGTTTGTGTCTTTAGAAGGCAATTATGACTGTATGCCTCTGCTCAATGAATACTTGCTACTCAAATAGCTGCTCTTGTCTTCTCTGGGAGAAGGCAATGATTTCCAGCTGCAGACTTGATCAGACTGCTTTAAGTGTTCTAACTTTTAATATTTCCTCCTCCTTCCCAGCATATAGAAACCAGAGAATCTGTTTAGTACTGTTTGGATCACCTTTCAACACCTTCTTTAAGTCTATAATACTGGTTTCAAGAAAGGACCTTTAGTTCACCACAGACACTACACTTTGATGATGGCAGCAGAATTAAACATATTAGAGAATTTTGAGCAATCTATTTCCTTGTTGTTGTGGTGGTGGGTTTTTTGTTTGTTTGGTTTCAGTTTTGGTTTTGTTTTTTCTTTTTTCCAGAAAATAATTTTTTTACACCATCAAATTCCAGGTTATTGGAAACTCTCAAATTTGCATTTAGACTGGACAAATATTCAGGAAGATTCCTCATACTGTCTTTCCAGAAACAGCTGTGCATCATTAAAAGAAGAAAATGTGTATTACCACTGTGATTAAATTTATGGTGTATACACATACTTTTTATCTCATAATTGTTTGAAGAAGAGTAATAATAATGCAACAGAGCTTTAAGTTTATCTGTGTACAGTTTACAGAAGCTAAGCAGATCAGTACCTTTCATTTGTTCTCCTTCATCTCCTGGAGGTGTGCTATATATTGTAAAATAGTAAGAAATAAAGAGAAAGTTCTGCCTCCTGTCTTTCAATTAACTTCTGTAAAGGAACTTTGAGCTTCTATCATGGGGCTACAACTGGGGATAAAATTCCCAGCTGAAGAAAACATTAAATCATAATCCAAACTGACAAAAAATACTGAAGCCAAATCGACCATTCTGAATGCTATTGTCCTATGAAGCAGTGCTTGTTCAAAGAAGATCTGTGCAGTACATCTTTTAATGAAATGATTGATTTACATTGCTATATCTTATCTTCCAGAAATACAGCTCAGTTGCCAAATCTCAAAAAGGTTAAGTGGATAAAAAAGTAAGATACTGATATGCTTATGATGAAAGGTGATGTAAGAACACATTTTTAACTTTTGACCTTGGAGATTTGATTAGAAATAAAATATAGAAAGCAAGAACCAATAGAACTAATTGCCATTAGTCAAGAAGGATTTAAAATTCAAGGCTTTTATATCTCAAAATAACAAAGGACATTTTGGAAAGGAACTTACAGCTACAACTTGTTTCACTCTCTTCAAGAGCTGCTGCTGAAATTCATAGGTAATCTCCTCCAATAATGATGAAGAGCAAGTTCATTTACAGCAGTATCTTCTAGGAAAATATGTTTCCTTCGAAAAGTTTACCATAGTTCTTCCTTTTTAAGAACCTAATAATTCAGTCAAACTATGCTGTTTAATTCATAGTTTTATGTACATAAGAGACTAAGTAACAAATATTTAGTTTTGCCAATCCCTTTATTTGTGCCTTTGAGACTGAAAACAAAGACTGTGGACATGTTTTGTATTTTTTTAACATGCATAGAAAACTGAGTTAACATTGACATGCGAGTACTCAGCTTGCAATTATAATAAACTCTTTGAGCACCATGCGCAAAACTGTATCTATTAGTAATTATGGAAGGAAGATTATTCTCCAATTATTTGTGTATCCTAGTTGTGAATTCAACTGAAAATAAGGAATGAATATTTCAGTGGGAAGAAAGTCTATATTTACTATTTTACTCAGATATTTCCTAGGCAGTTTTCATTAAATAAACAGTCACAAAATAAGTTTTTTTGGATATTAAGAATCTCTCAGGCAGAATTAGCTTGCAGGTAACCTCTTGCAATAGTTTCCCTTAACCATGAAAAAACACCAAGGAGAGCGTGTAGTCATCGTCTATCCATCAAAAGTGCTCTACAATTTGGATGGGGCTGATAAAATTGAACTCATCTTTAAGAGTGTCTGCTAAGATTTTTGGGCACTGAACTATTTCAGCAGTGTTAAAACTGTAGTCTTAAGGTTCCTTAGTTCCCTCTGTCTCCATCTTTTTCTTTGGTATTAAATTGGGTTTTGGGGAATAAAAAAGACTTTGTTTATCCAAACGCCTTTAACTGTAACATCAAGAGTGTAATGTAAGTTTTTGTTCTCCTTATTTTGTCTTTCACTGTGAATCTTCAAAATGAAATGTCAATTCCGTTTCTAAATGTTTAGTGCTAGACTTTGTAGTTGTTCCAGCTTGATATTTCCTTGACAATTTGAAGGAAATTTTTAATCTATCTTTCCCAAAGCTATCTCACATAAACTAGTTATCTTATTGAGAAGAAAAAAAAATGTTAATTTAAAAGCACTGTTTGTCTACTGCTGAAAATCTTGAATGAGAATTGCAGTTTGAAGTTTTTCTTTTTCCTTAAGTCTTACCCTTGAAAAACAAGAACATTACATTCTGAAAAAAGATTGGGTGACTAGGTTTTTAAATGAAGCTTATTTTGATGTTGCTGTAATTTTTTTTATATATTTAATTTTATTTTCCTTTAACTTTTATTTTATTTTATTTTAATGTATTTTTAGGTGATTAGAGAAGATAAAAAGGCTATTCTGATTGCAAATTACTTCAGCAAAACAAATGTAGACATAGATTAGCTAGATGTATTATAATTAAAAAATTGAATACTAATAACTAACTGTTTAAAAAGATTCTGGTGATAACATCAGCTATGAGATAAAACCCACAGATTAATTGAATGTTACTGGGACAAAAAGGGACTCTTCTATCTTGCTACTTTGTTTTTGCACAGATGTATGAGCTCTATGGAAATTATGCAAAACAAAACAAATAGCAGGCAAAGAAAAAGCAATACACATAACAATACTAAAAGAGGTAAAGGCTTTTGTCATACTTTATGTCACTAAGAAGGGAAAGAATAAAAAATATAATTATCAAGTTAATTTTAAGTTACTGTCTGCAATGTAGGATAGCAGGATTAGAAAGGAAGGTGAAACCATTGCTTAGCCAAGAGATTCACTGAATAAGTGAAGCCAGAAACTAAAAGAATATCAATTCATATCTGAAGCTAACAAAATATTTTACACTTATCCATCTCAAAATAAGTCATTAAATCTGATACAAAATATGAAATACATTAAACTAGGGAATGTGTCCTTCTACAACTGAGAAAGGAATGTCCTTTATGTTCTGTGTTGTGCATGGGCACAGGATTTCAACATTATAAAATTTCAGATATAGTGTGTGATTAAAGTTTTAAGTTATGGTAAAAAGGCAGATTGTCCTGCTCTTCTGTTGAATTCAGTGAAAATTTTAAAGTTAAAAGACAAAACATGGAACCTAGGTCTCATATTTTTTTATAAATAGATATTATTTCCTATGCAATGTCTTTATATGCACAATAAAACATGACATTTATCAATTTCTTGTAGTAACATGCTTTCCTCTGTTCACATTTTAGAATCTCAAAAAAACCCAAAATAATTTTAAAATTAAGAAATAAGTTAGGTATATTTATTTAAAAAAAAATAAATCTTAAAGCAAGGAACTGAAGATGTAGATATGGATGTTGACATATATTTTCACATATAGATTAAAAAAAACCCAAATCTCGGTATCCAGAATTTCTAACAAATTTTTGAAAGCTGTCAAGCATTTCTGACTAAATTTCACTGGCTGTTGCATGTATACCAAGAAAAATAATTCTGAGGTCTGGGAAAAGTTCATTGAATTTTACGTACATTTTTGTTCCTGTAACATTTAAAGTAGTTTTGAAAAATCTATTATATGCATGCCATAATTAATATCTGGTATCATTGTTAAAAACATGTAACCTGGGTCCAAGTCCCTTCTCACATACTGGCTACTTCCATCAGTACTGCTGGACTCCACACAGGTGGCAGAGTTCACAGCAGCAGTATCAAGGAACAAAAGGAACCAGTAAGAAGCATGAATACATCTGTGCTTGCATTTGTATAGCTCTTATATGGTCCCAGGAATTGATAGAAAACAAGAAAGGCTTCAGCATCTGACATGAGAAGACTTCATTGACAGTGGTTTGGAGGTTGATTACTAGCTGCTTCTGTAGCTTCCATAGGGACATATAAACTGTGCATGAAAGAAAGCCATATTTCAGGAGACTGAACTGTTCTGCCTCTTTCATAAGTAGGGAAATAAACCATAGAAAGATTACAAGACCTTCCCAAAGCACACAAGAAATCTATGACAAATAATTACTTTAACCAGATCTCCCACTTGATTATGTGGTAAACAGTCCCTGTGCTATAAACACCAGTAACCCTGAGAAAAATGCAGTTTTCTACCTAACTATCTGAAATTATCTTATCACTGACTGGAATTTATAGGTTTGAACACTTACACTATTGCCGTCTTCACATAGACATCTCACTTGCTCTTAATACAAATTAGTGTAGCTTTTTTATTTCAGTAGAGCAAGAGCACTATGTATAGAATAAGGACCTTTTCTTCTCATTTCCTGAATGGCTTACAAATGGCTGTATTTTATTAATGTTAATTTTAATAATTAAATATTATAAATAAAAATTAAATTTAAAAAAATAATAAAATAAAATTTAAAAAAAGTTGGCAAATAGTATCAGTGTTCTGTTTATATTGCACTCAATTTTCAGAGACCTCTAACAACAACTTTTAAGCCACAGAATGTCTCAGGGATTTTAAATCCATTGTAGTAGCAAATTGGGTGGATGTCTGAATGAAAAATTATTATTTGTATGTTCTCGCACAATATTGTGTCATATACATAATATTATGATGCTTACCTTCCACTTACAATATGAGTGCATATGTGAGTATATGTCGTGGTTTAACCTCAGCCATTGACTAAGAACCGCACAGCCACTTGCTCAGTTCCCCACAACCGGATGGGGGAGAGAATCAAAAAGGTGAAAGTCAGAAAACTCATGGGTTGAGCTAAAAACAGTTTAATAGGGAAAGGAAAAGCTGCACATGCAAGCAAAGCAAAGCACGGAATTCATTCACTCCTTCCATGGGCAGGCAAGTGTTCAGCCATCTCCAGGAAAGCAAGGCTCCATCACATGTAACGGTTACTTGGGAAGACAAATGCCATCACTCTGAATGTCCCCCCTTCTTCTTTTCCCATATGTATATGCTGAGCATGATGTCATATGGTATGGGATATCCCTCTGTTCAGTTGGGGTCAGCTGTCCCAGCTGTGTCCCCTCCCAACTTCTTGCCCACCCCCAGTCTACTCACTGGTGGGGTGGTGTGAGGAGCAGAAAAGGCCTTGACTCTGTGTAACCACTGCTCAGCAATCATGAAAACATCCCTGTGTTACCAACACTGTTTTCAGCACAATTACAAAACATGAACTCATACTAGCCTCTATGAAGAAAAATAACAATATATCCCAGTCAAAACCAGCACATTAATATAAATGAGGACACATGCAGGTTGCAAAAGTGTCTAGTTGTATTACGTTTGTGTGTGTGTCCTGGTTTCAGCTGGGATAGAGTTAATTTTCTTCAGAGTAGCTAGCAGAGTGCTGTGTTTTGGATTTAGTACCAGAAGAATGTTGATAACACACTGATGTTTTCAGCTGTTGCCAAGTAGTGCTCAGACTACTCAAGGACTTTTTGAGCTTCTCCTGCTCGGCCAGGTGCATAACAAGCTGGGAGGGAGCACAGCTAGCACAGCTAACCCAAACTGACCAAAGGGCTATTCCATACCATATAACGTCATGCTCGGGGGGGGGTTAGTTAGTTCGGTCGGTCGCTTGCGGCTCGGGGACTGCTTGCGGCTCGGGACGGGCTGGGCATCGGTCGGCGGGTGGTGAGCAATTGCATTGCGCATCATTCGTTTTGTATATTCTGTATATTCTGTTATCATTCTCATTATTACTATTATTATTATTTTCTCTTATTAAACTGTCTTTATCTCAGCCCTCAGCTCTAACCTTTTATTTTCTTTCCGATTCTCTCCCCCATCCCACTGAGGGAGGGGGGG
>NW_009260478.1:1284349-1299017 GCF_000687185.1 Egretta garzetta | reverse complement strand
CTCCCGTTAGCCTGTGGAGGACCCCACGCCGGAGTGGGTGGATGCCCGAAGGGAGGAGGCTGTGACCCCATGGGACGCCTGCGCCAGATCAGGTTCCTGGCAAGCCATTGCGGACCCATGGGGGGAGGAGCCCACACCGAAGCAGGTTTGCTGGCAGAACTTGTGACCCCACAGGGGACCCAACACTGGAGCAGTCTGCTCCTGAGGGACTGCACCCTGTGGAAATTATGGGCCCATGCTGGAGCAGTTCATGAAGAACTGTAGCCTGTGGGAAGGACTCATGTTGGAGAAGTTCATGGAGGTCTGTCTCCCGTGATAGGGACCCCACGTGTGAGCAGGGGAAGAGTCCTCTCCCTAGGAAGAAGAAGCGGCAGAGACGACATGTGATGAACTGACCTCAACGCCCATTCCTATCCCCCTGCACCACTGGGGGCAGTAGGTAGAGAAACTGGGAGTGAAGTTGAGCCCAGGAAGAAGGGAGGGGTGTGGGGAAGGTGTTTTAAGATTTACCATTTTTTTATGCTCTCCTTCTCTGATTTTGATTGATAATAAATTAAATTAATTTTATCAAGTTGAGTCTGTTTTGCCCATGATGGTGACTGAAAAATGATCTCTCCTTGCCCACTTGACCCACAAGCCCTTTGATTTACTTTTCTTCCCTCTGTCTTGTTAAAGGGGGGAGTGATAGAGCGGCTTTGGTGGGCCCCTGGCATCCAGCCAGGGTCAAACCACCACAGTAGTGTAGAAATTATTTTATTTCAGTTGTTATATGGTAGCCTGAAGAAAAAGAGTGCTAGACTTTATGAAGAATGTTAACAGAAAACAATTAAAATTTGACTGTAACGTGGAACACCTTAAAATCAAAATGTGACAACTTCGCTTCCAGGCGTTTAATTCACAGATCCAAGTGTTTATGTTCCTCAAATTCTGGATAAAGAAAGTTAAGAACTCATCACTGCCCATGAGATATGAGTTCAGTGAGAGGCAGGAGGTATCAGCTCAAACCCAGTGATGACAGCTGCCTACATCAGTCAGGTCAGGCTGTAGGTGGAAAGAGTACGTGACTCTATCTGTTAATGTAATTATACTTTAGAGTTGGGTAAAAAGACTTTACTGTGAGCAGGAAGACACTTCAACTCACTACTAGGAAACACTTCCAGACGAGGCATTCTGCATGCAACTAATCTGATTTTGTATCAGCTGAAGCTGAGTAATGATGTTGCTCTTTCCTCATTCATCTCAGAATTTTCTCCATCCCTATAATTTCCCCTCTCCTGCTCCCAGCTCCATGG
The DNA here is from genome assembly GCF_000687185.1 of Egretta garzetta. Taxonomy (NCBI): domain Eukaryota; kingdom Metazoa; phylum Chordata; class Aves; order Pelecaniformes; family Ardeidae; genus Egretta; species Egretta garzetta. The sequence continues at coordinate 1,297,725 of NW_009260478.1, read as the reverse complement.
TTTGCCTTCCCTTCTGTATCGCCAGACACATCTACAAGCCATTTAAACTTAATACAACATCTGAAAAAGGATCCAGGGATTTATGCATAGCTCATTTTTGTTTATTTTAACTAATGAAAGTGCAGCACAGAAGGATGAAATAAACTCTCTCTGGCAATATGTATCCCTTTCCGGCATCACTTGTCCATTAACTAGGCTTATGAGCTCTAAATCACACATGTAGGTTTTAGACTTCTAAGATAGGGTACTGCGTCTAGCTCTGGAGCCCTCAGCACAAGAAGGACATGGAACTGTTGGAGCGGGTCCAGAGGAGGGCTACAAAAATGACCTGAGGGCTGGAGCACCTCTGCTATGAGGACAGGCTGAGAGAGTTGGGCTTGTTCAGCCTGGAGGAGAGAAGGCTGCAGGGAGACCTGATTGCGGCCTTTCAGTAGCTAAAGGGGGCCTATAGGAAAGATGGGGAAAATCTTTTTAGTAGGGCCAGCTATGACAGGACAAGGGGTAATGGTTTTAAACTAAACCAGGGTAGGTTTAGACTAGATATAAGGAAGAAATTCTTTACAATGAGGGTGGTGAAACACTGGAACAGGTTGCCCAGAGAGGGAGTGGAGGCCCCATCCCTGGAAACATTCAAGGTCAGGTTTTGCTTTTTGTTAGCGGTGTCCCTGCTCACTGTAGGGGGGTTGGACTAGATGACCTCTAGGGGTCCCTTCCAACCCAAAACATTCTATGATTCTATGACAGAGGTAGACCAACTTCATACTTCATGGTATGTGTCCATACCTGAATATATACCTCACAACTGAAAAAAGATCTGGTACTACTGAAGTCCAGAAGACTTGTTGACCAACAGTAAACCCAAGTGTCATAAGATGAATGCAAGAGAAGATTAAAAGGAACCTTCAATAACATAGCCAGCTATATCTGGAACACACTGATTTGTATCTTTCTATTTTTGTAAGTAGATCAACATTGCATTTATATATGCACTTGGAATTGTAATTTACAGTGGTGATCCTGGAAGATATCCTAGACACCTGTCAGCACCTGACAGTGAAGTATGTGTTTATGATTTTGTTGGTGCAAAAAGGATAGGAAGCTACAGTTCAAGAAATTACATGCAAAAAAAAAAAAAATGTAAGTCATACATTCATTTGCACAGCAGTAGAACATTTGGGGGTTTTTTTTGATATATCAACCCTTGGTGGTGTTGCACTCTTTTGCATAACACTCATTGAGGGATCAGAGAGTATTTGTGCTGGGAATAGAACAGTGTCTAACATTTCTCACGCTGAATGACTAGAAATTACATTTTCCAATCTTTAGGTAGGACATCCACCACAAGTCAATGAGTATTCTCTGGCCCTTGTATTAAAACTATGCCACTGACTAGCCAGAAATGAAAAATACCCAAAGATGGAAAAAAGATCACGCAAATGAGAGTTTGACTACGTGGTATAATTGCTAGAATATACTCCTGAAAGAATAGAGAAATATTTCCATTACTATTTCTATTTCATCTGCAATGTAAAATGCAGAGATAAGAACTCCAGAATGCCATCTATCTTCCAAATAATAAGTTGCCAAATTGAGGACTAAGGGGCAGCTACTTTGTGTAATTATATCAAGAAAGTAAAGAGAAGAAATACTTAAGATAGGTGCAACACCTGTGCACAGAAAAAAAAAAAAAAAAAAAAAGACAAACAGAAAAGGGAGGAAAAGGAAAAGGGAAAAAGGGGGAGGGAGAGAGGAAAATTAAAAGGGAAAAAAAAGAAACTCATCCCACCAGGAATTAAGGGACTACTTTTATATATTAGAGAAGGAAAATTATAAAACACTATATTGATAAGGAATAAAAAAGAGGAACAAAGCAAACCAACAAAACTCCTAAAACCGTAACTGTGAATGAATGTAGTCTGATCAGTTTCGCAAAATGATTATATGGTAGGGTTGCCTGCAGCAGCAGACTATAACTGATGACTGAAAAGGCTTCTCCTAGTCCCATTATAATTTACTATGGTATTCTAATGTCTTAATATTCCACTCCCCACATTATTCAAATTTTAGTCTATACTTTAAAACATAAATATTCAGGCTAACAGAATAGTGAGTGGTCTTATTGATAGGTTGTCTTAATTTTAAAAAACTTAACCATAAAGGCAATAACATTGAATAAGACACCTCCTTTTGATGAATTTGCTTCAGGAAATACTCTAGATTTAATTTAAATTTTTATATAAATTATTTTCCAGAAGAATATATATATTTGTATACATACACATCTATGACTATGTATGTACATAATTTTCAGGGACCTTAAAGTCGACAAAAGTTATTTTAAGATACTAATGCTATGCATAAAGGTGTTTACCACTTCAGGGAACTCTGTTGGCTATATGTTGGTCAGAAAGAAACCTTATAACCAATGCTGAATGGAGCTACCAGTGCACTTTTCTGGCTGTTTCAAAAAGCAAAGATTTCCTATTAAGATTCCTTTCAATTGTCTTTAAAATGCTATATTCCAAAGGGAAAAATGTGAGGCCAGTGATTAAGTGAAGAATTCTTTTTAATCCCTGTCCTATCAACTTTTCCCAATATTTATTGAGCCTTTCTATATATATAAATTTTTTAATGTTTAAAGCTGTGACCATTTGGTTAGAAGACTAATATTTGCTTATTTTTTGCTAGGACCCAGGCATATAGCATGAGTTATCAAAAATGGATTTAGATTGCAATTATTCCAGAAGCCACTTATGCTACTATTTTCTATGTTGGTAAAATTCCCAAGTTTAATGACAGAAAACTAGATTATTTCTCTGTAACATTCTAGTATAGCCTGGCATTAACTAACTTTTTTTTATTGTTACAACTTGAAAACAAGCATCTAAGAAAAAATAATTTCTCAACTATTTCTAAAATATACATTGCAGTGTCCCTAGTGATTTCCCAGAGCACCTCTGCAGTTTTTTTTAAAAGCAGTTGATATACCAGGCTTGAATCAGCTGTTCACATATAGGAAGGTGTACAGTACCATTTGAGTTTCCAGTACCATTTGAGTTTCCCTGTGGTACCCCAACTGTTTTCTAAGTATTTCTGAAGGAAGTCAAAGGTTTTCCATAGAGGCCCTTAGACAAGGAGCGGCTGAGGGAACTGGGGTTGTTTAGTTAGGAGAAGAGGAGGCTGAGGGGAGACCTTATCGCCCTCTACAACTACCTGAAAGGAGGCTGTAGTGAAGTGGGGATCGGCCTCTTCTCCCTGGTAACGGACGATAGGACAAGGGGGAATGGTTTGAAGTTGTGCCAGAGCAGGTTTAGGCTAGACATTAGGAAAAACTTCTTCACAGAAAGAGTTGTCAGGCTCTGGAATGGGCTTCCCAGGGAGGTGGTCGAGTCCTCCTCCCTGGAGGTATTTAAAAGAAGGATAGATGAGGTGCTTAGGCACATGGTTTAATGGTGGGATGTCAGGGTTAGGTTAAAGGTTGGACTTGATGATCGCAAAGGTCTTTTCCAACCAAAGCAATTCTATGATTCTAAGACAACTATGTGCAGACAACAGATCTGGGCCCTAAGAACCTGTACGCTTTTGAAAGCTGCTAGAGGGATATCCCAAGCTTCTGGTATGTATAATTACTTTAGTTAAGAGGTATAATGAATAGCTATGCTTGTTCATCTTCAGATAAGGTGTATATCTCTTCTTGTAATGGCTCCTACTGTACTGTGGTAATGGGACAACTCAAATTATGCAGAAGGAATTCTAGATAAATACTGGTCAGGAGAAAAAGCAAAAATTTGTTCTCATGTACAGAGGTTTAACATAGTTCAGGTTATCGGGGGGAAATTGGAATAATAGATTCAAATTCACCTTGAGGGAGATATTATTATGAAATTCATTAGAATGTAACGATTTTGGAGTGAGTATAGAACTTTTGTTCATATTAGTGGATGGGGGGGAAGAGGCTGTGGATGTTGTTTAACTGGACTTTAGTAAAGCTTCTCCCAGAGAAACTGTCTGCCCATGGCTTGGTTGGGCATACGCTACACTGAGTAAAAAATTGGGTGTATGGCCAGGCCCAAAGAATTGTGGTGAATGGAGTTAAATCCAGTTGGCAGCCAGTCACAAGTGCTGTTCCCCAGGGATCAGTGTTGGGGCCAGTTCTGTTTCATATCTTTATCAATGATCTGGATGGGGGGATGGAGTGCACCCTCACTAAGTTTGGTGGTGGTCTTGGCAGTGCTGGGTTAATGGTTAAAGTTTATGATCTTAAAGGTCTTTTCCAACATAAACTATTTTATGATTCTATAACAATAATATTCTATGACTTTCATCAGAGTAAATATCTGGGTGGGGGAGAATAGATGTTATTTGTGTACCCATGAAGGAAAAATTATGGAGGAAGGTCAACTTATATTATAAAATAGAATTGAAAGAGGAATTATAAAGCCACACCACTCATTATTATCTATGAGTACGGAATTACTTGCTTCACCCCCCAAAAAAAAAAAAGAAATTAGAAAGCTGAAATGAAATTTGTTCTGAGAAATTAAGTTTAATCATACCCACGTATCAACATTTGTTGTTACTGTAACATATGGTAATATAACATATCAGTTGTTGGTAGCATTGTGTGTTAGGCTAACATGTAGCTTAGCAGTGGCCATTCCTCAGGCTTATGATCACATAATTATGAAAGTTGTGGCAACCTGATTGTTGCACCAGATTCCTTGACACTTCCTGTCATGGATGTTTGGGCAACTGTCGCAGTGAGCCATGCTTTAAAATCGATGCAATGGAAAAAACATAATCTGTAGACATCCTGTGATTGCATCTGTTTATACTTTTTAAAACAAAATCAGATATCCTTTGTACATTATTGTTTCTCATTACTTAAAATTTTCTTTAACTAATGGAACCATAAGACTGAAAACACTCTCTCAGCTGGACAGGCAAATAGCAGCCAGGAGTACAGCGAGATCCTTAGTTATACTTTTAAATTATACAAGTCAGAATTCAACTGTTATAAACATAAACATTTGTAGCCCTAACATTATAGCTGCACCAATGTGTACAAAATAATTTAAGATTAATTGGGAAGGATGAGGGACATAGCCTGCAGTTTACAGCAGGTGGTAACAGTCCCAACCTGATTTGTAAAAGTCATTTAGTAAACACAGCTATGGAGACAAGGCATCTGACCAAAGGAGTAGGATTCCCATTCCTACATTTTGAATAGAAACCTTCAAAGAGAGCTGAAATACCCTTCTGGCTGTGGCATTCGCAATATGTTGGTCATAAAATATATTTTCTTCTTTAATCTTCTCACACTGAGAATAAGGGAACTGAATTTGTGTTCTGGCAGTTCGGCAATTAACATGCTATTGTACAGCACACACCCACAAAAAAAATCTCTACGCTCTGAATGTGTTCTATGAGAAAAGTTTTCACTTTACTACATTTTATGCAAGAGATTCTGTACGTCTATGTTCATCAAGCTTCCAGAATACCTACTGCCTTGCAAGACATACTTTTAATTTCTAAGTAGGTTCAGCAATTAAATAAGCACTGATGTTATTATCAAAAATGAATTCAGGAAAGGGAGTTCTAGACTCTTGAGACATATATCAGGAATTAGACAGACAGACTAAAGGTTTTAATATATTTGGATGTCTGAATTAATTGTACTTGGTTCATTTTATGGTTACTTAACAGAAAGGAGCACTTTTAAGGCAGAACTAATTATTTCCCCCCCTTTTTTTTTTAATCAATATATTGATACTATGAATCATTCCTCAAAAAAGTCTGATTAATTTCCTTAATTTTACATTTATGGTTGCATCAGATTAAATGGTTATATGAGATGTAAATTCCTGCATTATGGACCGCAGTAAACCAGTTACCCTGGTAAACCAACCTAGAGTAGATGGAATTCAGTACAGGACTTCCTAACCTGCTCAGTGCAGACCTTCAGACTCCACAGTCATATCTCATTAGCATGAATAGAAAACATATGACTAAATTTTTGATTAAGGCTAATCAGACCAATGGTTCTGATTGTACCAGTAGCTACAAGTTGAATGAAAATTATTACTGATGATACATTGTATCTTAATTTGGAAACAAATAAAGTAATTTAATTCTCCTTAGAGGGCAACAGTACACTATTTCAGCTCTTGAAAATGAAGATGATTTTTAGCTAAATGGTAAAGGAAGTTCAGCCCAACTATTTTTATTCTGTGAATTCCTGTAACCTTGACAGGTAACTGCTCTGAAATGTTTTTATCCTCCACACAGAGTGCTTTTTGTACTTCACATGTGGTTTACACAATTCTGTCAGTGTTATTGTGTCTACAGATTTACATTGCTACAGTTATTCTGTTACTTCAGAAAACAGAAATGCTTAAGTATACCTTCAGTTGGTATTTCTGCTTGGTTGTATGTATTAACTTGAACTATAGTCCACATCCTGTGGCCTTTCTAGTCTAAAAATTACATTCTATCCATAACAATATACAAACCAAGAAGAAGATATCTTGGTGCCTACATTTTTAGGAATGTGTGGCAGATGGGAATCTTAAAACAATTATGATCTAGGAAAAAGTTTTCTCCACATTATGCCAAGTACTTCACTAATATATGCATAGTTTTAAAGGATAAATTTTTCAGATAAACATAAAGGAAGGACGAATTTCCATTTCAAGTGGAAGTTAGGGAGTATGTGGTTAACTCATCCCACTTCGATCCACAGATAATTCATCACTGGAAGGGTTGTCAGGCTCTGGAATGGGCTGCCCAGGGAGGTGGTCGAGTCCTCATCCCTGGAGGTATTTACAAGAAGGATAGATGAGGTGCTTAGGGACATGGTTTAGTGGTGGGATGTCAGGGTTAGGTTAAAGGTTGGACTCGATGATCTCAAAGGTCTTTTCCATCCAAAGTGATTCTATGATTCTAATTTATTTTCTGAAAAAAAAACCCAAACAACAAAACAACACAGATTTACTTTAATGATATATAATACTAAACCTCAGTGGATAACTTTATTCTTTGGGTACACTCTCTTTAATTCAGTGCTTAAGGTGCAGTGTTCCAAAACTTAAAAAGTCTTAAAGGGCACTATCAGGTGTGCTTATGCTTTTGAGAAAGCTGACTAATATTGCAGCAGCATTTATTTTTTTATTCATTCAATGGCCTGGATAAATAGGTATGGGAAAAGCCAAGCCTGGAATTTTGACCAATTGTCAAACTGTAATATGGAATTTGAGGTAAATGTCCAAATTGCTCACTGGCTCTCAGACTATTTTAAGATTAACTAGAACCTATTTAACACTTTTTACTTTCACTTATTTTTCTGATTCATCATTCGCAGAATTTTCAAGATAGTTGTTTAGCATGTCAAAACTGGAAGAAATAAAATGGATAAATGAGGTAAGCAGGTGAGTCCAGAAGCATCACCATTAGGAATGCTAATGCTAATGATAATAACAGTGCTCTATCTTTCCCTTTTCTTTTGTTCGTTCATAATTTTGTTCATTTTGTCTTTTCTCTTTCCGTCTCTCTCTTCTCTGTCTCTCTTTCTCCCTTCTCTAATTGACTTCCACACTATGAGTACAATTTAGTGTGAATGTCTGAATATGAATGTCTAATGTAATTTCTGAAGACATTGCATTTTGGAGATATCTGCATGGGATTGTCAAATATGATGCAAGATGACAGGACAGCCATTCCTAACTAGATCAGCAAATGGAGTCACTCAGGAAGCTGACATATCCCAAACTGCACTTCGATCCCTGTGTCTAGGGAGTTGAACCCGGATCTTGACGTTTAATCTGAACTATCTGCTTAGATGCACTGTAGCCAGTGGAAAGAGTTTCACCTCTGGTGAAAAACATGTTATTCTCATAAAATCAACTAAGTTAGGGTACATTACCATCATGAAAAGTCTATATTTCTACACTATTCATAGAAAGTGGCAAAAAGTTAAATATCTCCTCTTAAAAAAAAAAAAAGAAGTCCTACTGCAGAGACTTGATTAAACCAGTTACACATAGAGATGTAGTGCCATTTGGGCTATAGTATCCATCTGGTCATCCAGCTGCCATTCCGTGAGTGCACAGTTTTCTACTGGCCCTTCTTCATATTTCATAGTCATGCAGCTTTCTCTGATGAAAGCATCTCAGGTGTTACTGGCCACATATGCATGGACAGCAGAATTAAGTCACAAATTACTATTTCAAATCAAATTCTGAGTATAAACCTATTTATTTGCTTTGTAAATGTGACTTTAATAATTTCATATAGCTTTATGAAACATCAAAATAACCACATTTCTAAAAGATGGCCTTCCTTTGTTTGACAGAAAAAAAATAAGGGAATGTTAACTAAAAAAACCTTCAGTAGCTCAAACACCAGTGCCCTGTATTCAAAATGCTCAAACTGGGCATAAAAAACCCCAAATCATAAGATTAGTCTGCATATTTTGGATAAAAGAGTTGGTAGGGGAAAAAAAAAGTAAAAAATTCTTAGCATTCTTTTTTGTTTTCCAGCAACATATGTTCTTTAGTGAAGTGAAATGAAAGTTGCGCCAAACAATAAACTAGATATAACAGCTTTTGATATATACTAATTTCTATGAAAAGATAAAAAAACCATTGCCTTTAACAAACATGCAATCAAAATCAAATTATGTCAGTCAATATGTTTTTGAACTCTGTTAAAGCACTCATTGCTGGGTTTTGAGAAAGATACATTCTTGAGAAGACAGGTTGCTTGTCTTGGTCAGATTTATTCTCAGTCTTCCAAAGAATTCCTATAAGCTGTAAGACTTGTCCCTGAGGTAGTCTTAGAGATGTTAGGAAGTACTGAGGTTCAAGACTGAGGGAGAGACACACAGTACTAGTGAACCAGTTAATGTAACAGTCATTATTTGGCAGATATTGCTGATTTTGCGCAAGCAAGGAATGTTGAAGGAAAAAAACAAAAAAACCAAACCAAAACCCAAACAAAACTCCCTACATTTTTCTGTTGAAGATCTCCAAAACTTTAACCATATACAACTTTAGCATCAGAGCACCACTTCAGAGGCACTGCTATTCTGGGGAAGTACATTCTCAGCTGTAGATTTCCTCAGACATATAAAATTATAGTCTCGACTTAAATTTGGAGAAATTCTGTAACAACAGTAATACTTGTGGATTTAGGATTTATGAGTGCAAAAATCATTAGTTTAATAGCTAAAGCCATAGATATGTTTAACAGAGTTCCTTTGTTATTGTTCGCCAAATGTCCAAAGTCATCATAACCTCAAATCTATTTGGCCTAAAGATCCACTTCCATACTGAAGTAACAACAGGCTGTGATTTGTTCAGGTAAGCCATTGTAAAATATTCCCCATAATTTCAAAATATCTGGCATAGTAAAACAATACAGTATATGGAAAAACACACACACAGAGAAAAGGAAATTAGTTTGTATGGATGCTTAAATTTCCAAAGGTCAGGTGGAGTAGGCTCGAGCTCTATTAACAGCCAGTGGAGAACAATGGAGAGTTTAGTGTACCTGATGCATTTTAGATATATACTGTACTATCACATAAATTACTCAAACTGCCCTTTTCTTCCACTGAGTATATACTCAAACTCAGAAGTAAATGACTACTTCTAATCAAATAAATCTTATGGTAAGACTATTTTAGAATTCAGATGGGTTCAAAAAGAAAAAGTGGCATGCTCGCTTGTCAGTTGGAACTGTTCAGAAAAAAAGTGTTCTTGTACGAACAGCTTTTCAATTTTTCCTGTTCCCTTCCCTTTATTCGTGGTACAGAATCATGGAATCATAGAATTTTTGGGTTGGAAGGGACTTTTAGGGGTCATCTAGTCCAACCCCCCTGCAGTGAGCAGGGACATCATTAATTAGATCAGGTTGCTCAGAGCCCCATGAAGTCTGTATAGCCCTAGATGATGCTATTCTTCCTGGTGCTACCAAAAATGCAGTCAAAACTTTTCGGTTGCAAGACAGTTGGCTCTTCAGGCTACATTAATAATTTTTTTTCAGTTCATTTGTGATGTACTCATGTTCACATTCATTGGTTCATCCTTCATGGCTACCCAGTATTTTGAAAATTGAACCAGTTACTATGAAGTCTGTATAGCCCTAGATGATGCTATTCTTCCTGGTGCTACCAAAAATGCAGTCAAAACTTTTCGGTTGCAAGACAGTTGGCTCTTCAGGCTACATTAATAATTTTTTTTCAGTTCATTTGTGATGTACTCATGTTCACATTCATTGGTTCATCCTTCATGGCTACCCAGTATTTTGAAAATTGAACCAGTTACTGAAAAAGAGACTAACAGTGTGATAAAAAAAAAATATATATATATATATACATATGAAGTTTTTGAAGCTTGATCTCACTGACATCCTTTAGTCAAGGCTTTTGGCTAGCTGCTGGTGCAAACAGTACAATGGCAAGTTATACCTTCCCCGCCCTCCACCACATATGAATTTACAGTCAGTTAACTGATCTTCAGCAAAATTGCAGGAGCTGACTGTGTTTACAAGTGTAACACGTTAAAACTGTAAAGTAAGCCATAGAAAAACAAGAAAAAGCTTAGGGTAACACTCTTCTTTAAGTGCAGAACAAATAATTACTGAAACTGAGCTGATAAACAAGTCATTAAGCCATGCTGATTTGTAATCTTCTGACTATACTTTGAGACTAACAAAGAGAATTATCTTTTCTGGTAACATTTACTGCAGTAAAGACTCTTAAGATATTATCTTCCTGGTGATAGAAAAAAAAAATCTATTTAGCAAACTTGATTTAGTTATGTAGAAGTTGCTTCTGCTGCTATTTGAGACACCTTAGTATATCTAGTGCAATCTTTGGGGCTGGCAGATATGACAAAAGACCTGTAGGAGGCCTGTATCTTCCTGAATTGGCAGAGTTGGGCTAGCCAGCTTAATCAAAGCTTCTCAGGTGGCTTCAGGTGCCTATACTTAAGCACTGAATTGTAGCCAGTGTCTCTTCAACTATAAGCCTTATCTGACTTCACAAAATTAAACAGTCCAATTTCAGCAAGGCATTTGGAAAATCTGTCACTGAATCTTTATTCAGTCCCACATCTCTGACACAGTCAAATAAAAAAAAATGACAACAGGATCTTCTGGATGTCTCTTTACACAGCAGAGCAAAATTCATAGTACACAGAAGAAAAAAAAAAATATAAAATTATTATGGAATGACACTGTTAAGATCCAAATTTGTTGGATAAGAGGAAGGCCCTCTTGCTTTCTAGCCAACCTCAGGTGAGTCTGGGAGGTTAGGGGTGGCTAGACCAACATCTCGTTTCAGGTTCAATCCCTTTGAGCAAGATTAAGACATAAAGGAGGTCAGATGTAGTAAATCCACCTGTTTATTTAATCTCCGGGGGAAAGAGAAAAAGCAGCAATAGGAAAGGAAGGAAGACAAGATGGGAAATTAAGTGAGAGGTCCAGAAAGAAGAGCGCAGACAGTCACCACCATGGATCTGCGGCGTCCCAGGGGTCTGTGCTTCTGGGGTCTTCTGTGGTCTCCCGTGGTGTCCGTGGTCCCCCAGAGACTTCAGTGGTTGCTCACAGAGTCGGTGATACCCCCCGAGGGGGTCTGAGACTGCAGCCTTTTATCGGCTTCATGCCTAAGGCACATGCTTGCTCATACATTTCGTGCACTTTCTCCGTTCTTTGTTCAAACTGCAAGCCTCGGTGGGCAGGCGGCCCCACCTGGGTGTCATGGTCTTGGGCTTTGGCAGATCTGCAAGCCACTTTGCCTGCAGCAATGCTGCTCTCAGATAAGCACACAAAGGAGCAAGCTTTGAGACAATTAGCTGGCTATTCAGTTTCCCACAGACATCACCTACCATAGCAGATATAGCAAACTAAATTTAAGATTCAGCATAGTTAATTGGGGAAAGGGGGCAGCAGGGGTTCATTTTAGTGCCATATCTTTTATTCTGAGGGAAAATGAAGACTTGGGGGAAAATTACATAGGGTTCATTCATAACTTCTCACTTAAGGAAACTATAACTTACCTCATTTAAGCAAGCACACAATAATATAAGTAAACAGTTATTAGTTAAGCCAATATTTTGTGACTCTGACAACAAATTATTGGAAAGTTAAAAAAATAGAAACAGCAAATACTGCTAAAAATATCGGTTCACTCTAGTTTTAAAATTTGATTTTAGCAGCTGTGCAATTTGTACTAGTTCTCTGCTAATAACCCAGTGAATAATTTACTGGCAGCAAGCTCCAGATGAATTAAATATCACAAGATGTCTGCAAAATTACTCAAATTGGAAATAAGAAGTGTTAGTATTGAAAATATGCAAGATTAAAAATTACAATGACAGAGCCAGAGCATGAGAAAGTTGTGCCTGATGATTTCAGTAGCAGCTTGTGTTTCAAGTACATCCAACAAATCCATCACAAGTTACTTACAGAAATTATTCAGCAATAAACTTAGAAAAAATTAAAGCAGAGCATGTTCATAGATAACTCACTAATAAATATTCTAAGTTCCAAAGACTTGTTAGAAATGGGAAACGTAAATTTCCCTGAATACTGTAATAATTGATAAAGGCATAATGTTAAGCTTTTCTATATTCTTCCATTTGAGGTTTCCAGTATAAAACTTTCTTTCAGTATTCCTGTAACCCTCCTAAAATGAATACTCTTTTAATAAGTACTTTTAGTATATTTGCATAACTACTGAGATGAAGTATTTCTTCATCTCAGGATGGTCGTATCGATTCAATGTACTTATAATCCAACCATACAATTACCCTGAACTAAATATAAGCAAGGATGAAAGAGCCCTCCCTCAATCATGTTTAAACTGGCTCAAATATCACCATATTGTTCAATTCTATTTTCTTCTTTCCTTGAGAGTTTTAAGTTTTAATGCCTGAAGTGTGTAGACTTAAGACTTTTGTTTTGTATAATTGCATTCATATTTATTTGAATATATTCTGAAGTTTTTGGAATAAGATCCATTTGTGTCAACATTTTGGTTCTGTCATATGTAACTGAGACAAAAATTCAAAGGTAAACTTCCTAGAAGAAAAGAATCTTAAAGTGAGAAAGTCTGGTATTTTTTCAAGTGTCCTGGTTTCGGCTGGGATAGAGTTAATTTTCTTCAGAGTAGCTAGCATAGTGCTGTGTTTTGGATTTAGTACCAGAAGAATGTTGATAACACACTGATGTTTTCAGCTGTTGCCAAGTAGTGCTCAGACTACTCAAGGACTTTTTGAGCTTCTCCTGCTCGGCCAGGTGCATAACAAGCTGGGAGGGAGCACAGCTAGCACAGCTAACCCAAACTGACCAAAGAGCTATTCCATACCATATAA
>NW_009260478.1:1277727-1284172 GCF_000687185.1 Egretta garzetta | reverse complement strand
GCTGCGTGGTGCTGAGTTGCCAGCCGGGTTAAACCATGACATCAAGAAATGTAGATTATGGATTTTGACTACATTTGTTAGATCCACAGTGGGACCAAGTGAGTTTTGCACTGGTATGGCTTACTGTGCTGGGTTGACCTTTGCTGGCTGCCACGTGCCCACCAAGCTGCTTTTTCACTTCCCCTCCATCAACAGGACAGGAGGACAAAATATGATGGAAAAGCTTATTAATTACTGTCGTGGGCAAAACAGAACCATCTTGGAGAAAATAATTTAATTTATTGCCAGTTAAACACAGTAGGATAACAAGAAATAAGAACAAAATAAAACCGCCTTTTCCCAACCCCTGTGCTCCGGCATGGTCTCCTCTCCATGGGCCACAGTTCCTGCTAGGAGTGAGACTGCTTTAGCCTGGGCTCTCCAAAAGCTTCAGCTGCCTTCAGGACATATCCACCTGCTCTGGCATCGGGTCCTCTACAGGTTGCAGGGTGGATATTGATTCCCCCATGGTTCTCCAAGGGCTGCAGGGAAATCTCTGCTCCGGCTTCTGGAGCACCTCCTCCCCCTCCTTCTTCACTGATCTTGGTGTCTGCAGGGTTGGTTCTCTCCCATTTTCTCACTCCATCTCCTTAAATATATCGTTACAGAGGTGCTAACACCATCACTGGTTGGTTCAGCTTTGGCCCACAACAAGTTTGTCTTGGAGCCGGCTGGAATTGTCTCTGTCCAACATGGGGGCAGCTTCTGGTGATTTCTTACAGAAGCCACCCTTGCAACACCCACGCACACACCTACTACCAAAACCTTGCCATGTAAACAGAATACACTGTCTTTGGTAATGGTTCTATTTATGTTCACACACAAAAGACAAGATCCAAAGTTTAAAATATTTTAAACCTCAGAATAAATGAAATTCTGTGTTCTCTCCAGATCTCCTGATTTTCTTCCGTTCTCCCTATTTATCATATAGAAAAAAAACAACAACAACAACAACAAAAAATCAGGCATAAGTTGGGCCCTCTGGGCCTGGGCATTCAGCCATTGATCATTTATCATAGACATTTTGCTATGATAAACTCAAAAGTTGATCTTTTTAGAAAAGGAGAAAACAAACAAACAAACAAAACCATCCACAGATAATTTGTTGACACCATTGATTATAACTGAGAGATTTTACGTATAGATTATAAATTCCACTGAAAAAGGAAAAAAACCATAAAGCAAAAAGTAAAACTCGGTCTCCTTCGAGATGTGATCAGAATAGTAGTCATAAATAAACATTTTTTGGTTTAATGCAGACTCAGATTTTAGCTGAAACCTGCATTGCTGTTTTTGCTGTAGAAATAACCTTCTACAGATCAGTAAACCATAAATATATGTCAGCCTGATGTGACTGATCAGTTTAAGATTTGAATATAAAACTGAGGAGGTAATACCGGACTGCAAATATAGCCTGACTACCTCATAAAGGCTATAACAGAGGGCTATATTAATCTTAGAGATGGATGAACCTTGGAAAATCTGCCTGCAAAGCGAACTCACCATCTAATGTGCTCTCAAAACTGCTAGCTCAGCAGGGTGATCCTAATATATTTATTTCGGTAAGAGAGCATGAAAAATAGTGGTTATCTTCAATTAGCTCATGTCTTCATGTTTTGATTGCAGAAGTACATCTCTAGTTTTTACATTTTTGTAATACAACTTAGATGAAGGTTGCTATTTTTTTATTTAATATTTTATCTGAGTAATTTCTTGCTCACTGTCTTTCTCTCTAATGGTTATTGCATAACCATTTCAACCTTTATGTTTTTCATCCACTTTCTTCTACAGGCTCTTTTATTCATGGCAATATTTTCTTAACCTTGTCTGTTAAACTTCAAACCACTTGATTTTTCAAGAATTTCTTAAGAAGCTGAATTTTCTTTACTTGAGAAGCATCAAGTTGAACAGATCCAAAGGAATTATTCTAAAATGCTAAACACACAAATAAAGGAATCCAGATATTAATCACCTAATTTTTTTTTTTTTATCTGTACTTTATCTATCTACCTTAGCTTTGGGGAAAAAAAAAAGTTATCCTTTCCTAAGGCTGTAATTGTCTCAGAAAAACTGCCCATGGAGATTTTATTTTCTGAGTTTGTGAAAGCATGACAGGTAACATTATAAAGGAAGTCAATAGCCTTGCATAGTAATTGTACCACCTTATATAGCATTGACCCTCCCTCTGGCATTTCTGTTACCTAAAAAAGGAACTCTACTAGTAAGGATAACATTATTACCCGCTGATGATTTTTCAGATTAGAGACAACAACAAGTATTCTTACAAACTTGTTTAGTTAATAAAGTGGTATTTTATCCCATTTTATGTCACCTTCTCTCAAAGTCCTTTGGAGGAACTTGCACCTTTTGAAGAGAAAAAAAACAGTCTAGATGTTAATTTCTGACACACAGGGAAGCTACAGCTCAGAATAGATAGATGACAGTCTGAAATTATTTTCACTCTCATGGAAAAAAAAAAAAAAGCAGAATCTTGCCTATTCTACTTAGATTATGAGAGAAAATTGAACATGAAAGCAGTTGTGGAATCCCTCAAGTATCTGAATCCATTAATTGTCTTTTGGTGAAAGGGTGATTATTTAAATTACACAGAATTAACAAAATTAACATGCTTTTTAAAGTAAGAAAGATTCATTTGTTTCCTTCCTTATGTTATTTTATGTGGCCAGAAAAATCTGAATACATTTAAAAGGAAAATTATCTACTTCTGTTTTTCAAAAGATAACACCTACCATGAGTGATATCAAAATATTATTAAGCTCAGTGTCAATGCTCTTTTTTGGTTTCAGTCTAGCTCAAATATTTCTCATCCTTTATTTTATTTTAAATTTATCTTTTCTATGTCATGGTACTGTTAATTTTGACTTTATTTTATTTTCTCGTTCTCAATCTTCCCATTTTCTGCCCTTTCTAGAGTTACCTTAGTTTTTAGCAGGTGCTTTCACTGTATTACCCTACTCCTTGGCATTTATAATATTCAGAAAGAATAAATAAAAATGCTGTTGTTGTTTGTTTTCACTGTTCTTCTTTCACTGCAGATTTGCTAAAAACAGTCTGTTCCAGCTCTCATGCTTTTTTTTTTCCTTATGGCTTATTGCCATGCTCTGTAGTATCAATATGTTTAGATTAGTTTGACCTAATATTTGCTCAATAATTCTGTGAAGCTCTGTTCATGTAATCAAGAACAGAACAATGATATTTGTACAAATGGATTATGAAACCTTCTTATATAGATCTAGTAATAAATTCATACTTTGTTAGCAAGAAACAATTAAAAAATAATTTTACTTCCTTCCTAGCAACAACATGAGACCTTCGCTTGCATTGGCTCATATAGGGAGTAAGACTGATTGAGTTTTTCAATGGAGAATGGAAGTGTGTTCACTTACTCTTTTTTTTTTTTTTTTTTTTTTTTTAATGGATTTATTTTCTGCTGGTTTAGTGAACTGAATCAGCCAAACGGGTCCAGAAAATACCATAATGAGCACAAGCGAATTGGTGAAAACAAGAAAAAGTGCCTTTCACTGAAATGTCAGCTCAAAAGTATTAGGCCACTCTAGGTTCAGATAAAGGGCTTCAAAGTATATTACTTTGTAATCCATACACTAGCAATAAAACTAGTTCAATATAGTTGGAAACATTTTAGATCAATGTTACCAAAATTCAGCAGCTCTGATTTCTACTTTAGAAAAACAGCAGTTCTAGTGATCTGACATTTAAGGTTATATGCACTGAATTATGCATGCCAGTTATGCATTTGGCTACACAGGCAAATCAGGATTTTAAGCATTTGAACAGTGTGTCAACAAGGCAACCCTATAATCAGTTATAACTTTAGAGTTTGAGAAAAAGTCATTAACTCGGAAGATTATTTTTTTCATAGTATTTAAGACAATTATTTAAATTGCTGTATATTTAAATTCTACACTTTAACTGAGCTCTCATTTAATTGATGAGAACTTTAATCAAGAACTTTCTTCAACTTAAAGAGTATTCAAATATTGGCTAGTACCTTTTTAATTTGGCTTCCTTTTCCCAGTATTGCAATTTACTGTACGCAAATTGTGCTTGCTATTATTCTATTGTAGTGATATATGATGCTATAAAATCTGTCTCCCTGTGTTTTAAATGAAGAGGTAAAGTCAGCATTTTGAGTTTTGTGATTTCTGAGTATTTAAATTAATGCTGCATTACCTTTTTTTTTCTTTGAATAACAGAACACTTTGGATTAATATTGATTTAATGGAGCTTTTCTTTGATGTCTCTGACACACTTCCCATTTCTATTAAAATGTTTTGCATTACTTCAAAGTGCTGTTGATTTATGAATCATAAATATGCAAAGTGCTAATTTGCCATGTCTCTAGCATGCCTCCTAACTTTCTGGTTTTGTGTTTACTGTTCTGCTTGTATTTGTTTGCACATCATTTCATTGCAAGAAAACATTCTTCACCTAAAAAGTATTTTAATTTAAACATTTCTGGATCTAAGAACACTCTGCCTTCATCTCAGAATCATTACTGGTTTGGTCATGTTTGTAAATGAGCTTCCTGTTATACTGCTAACATTTTTGCAGTCATTCCCATAGTGATAAAACCATAATGTTGCTCATGTTAATGTTAATACATTCAAATAACACTCATCTAATTTTCTTTGGTGTTCCTTTGTTTGCAGAAAATGATTTTCTAATTAGTAGTGTGCCATGCCTATTAAAAAGAAAGGAAACCCACATATTATCATCATCATTATATGTATGTGGCTGTAGTGATACCACCTTTTAAGAGCAGAGCAAACACAGCACTCAGAGTGTATTGAAAATCAACTCTTCCCTACTATGGAAGAGAAATCAAGACAATAAGACAGTTATACTTATTTTAGCTAGAGAAGAGAGGAAAAAGCCATGCCATGTACTCTCACATCAAAACACTTGTTAACAGCATTGATTGTATTTCATATTCAGTATTAGAAAGTTTACCTTCCAAACTTTCATCAACTGAGCTTTCTTTTGTATTTTTATTTTTGAAAAGGTTTTTTTTCTCCTCCTTATTCCTGTCTTCAGTGATGTGATATCCTTATCTGATGAATAACATCAATGCAGAATTTACAGTTCCAAGGAAGGTATAATATAAAATTTTCTTAAATCTTTTGGAGTTTAGCTATTTTACAGAATTCTTAACAGTACTAAGAGTAGATATTTGAATCTGGATCTCTGACATCTCAGATGATTGCCCTAACAGTCTATATGCAGTACCTTTGCCCTGCTGGACTAAATGCATCCATTCTGTGTAGGATGTATGTTTGGATAATAGAAATCCAGAATACTTGAGGATTCACCATAAGATGAAGAATGAAACTCCAAATGCCATTACTTCTTTCTCTACTGAGATTGTAGGACAATGAAACTTAAGCACTGGAGATGACTGGAAAATATAATGACACTATTAAGGAAAACAAGGATCATCCACATTTTCTCTAGAAAAATCTTGCTAGTGAAGAGACAGAAAAAAAGGCTGATGTCAGTGTTGTGGTTTAACCTGGCTGGCAACTAAGCACCATGCAGCCACTCGCTCACTCCCCCCTCCCTCAGTGGGGTGGGGGAGAGACTTGGGAAGAAATAAAAAGGTAAGATCCATGGGCTGAGGTAGAGACAGTATAATAAGAGAAAGAATAATAATAATAGTAATAATGAGAATGGTAAGAGAATATACAGAATATACAAAATGAATGATGCACAATGCAGTTGTTCACCATCTGCCGACCGATGCCCAGCCCATCCTGAGCGGCGATCACTCTTCCCCCTCTCTGACCAACTAACAGCGCCCCCCCGCCCCGCCCCCGAGCATGATGTTATATGGTATGGAATAGTTCTTTGGACAGTTTGGGTTAGCTGTCCTAGCTGTATTCCCTCACAACTTGTTATGCACCTGGCCAAGCAGGAGAAGCTCAAAAATTCCTTGAGTAGTCTGAGCACTGCTTGGCAACAGCTGAAAACATCAGCATGTTATCAACATTCTTCTGGTACTAAATCCAAGATACAGCACTATGCTAGCTACTATGAAGAAAATTAACTCTATCCCAGCTGAAACCAGGACAGTCAGCCATAATGGCAGCCCTGTTTCCTTTTGGGGAACTACCTGTGGGTTTTCACAGTAATGACACTCTAAAAAATATTTTCTCCTTCCAAGGAGTGTAACGGATTTTAGCAGCAATCTCTTTTCAAAGGCTAGCAAAAGTAGATAGAAACATTGAAGCAGAAAGAAAGAAAAGAACCAGAGATGTCTGGAGCTAAACTTGGCTAGGGATGCAAAGAATAATAAGAAGGGATTCTACAGGTATATCAGCCGGAAAAGGATGGTTAAAGAAAGCGTACCCCCGCTGATGAGCAAGAC
>NW_009260478.1:1208906-1277669 GCF_000687185.1 Egretta garzetta | reverse complement strand
CTCTCTCCTCACCCCTCCCAAGTTGATGGATGGCATGAAGGGGACCGGGAGGGCAAAACCCCTCCTGCTGTAGGAGAAGATCAGGTTTCTGACCTCCTGCGGAACCTGAATGCACATAAGTCCATGGGACCTGATGAGATGCATCCCTGAGTCCTGAGGGAATTGGCCGATGTAGTCGCCAGGCCCCTCTCCATGATATTTGAAAAGTCATGGCAGTCAGGTGAAGTCCGTGGTGATTGGAAAAAGGGAAACATTGTGCCCATTTTCAAAAAGGGTAGAAAGGAAGACCCTGGGAACTACCAACCGACCTGTCAGCCTCACCTCTGTGCCTGGGAAGATCATGGAACAGATCCTCCTAGAAGCTATGCTAAGGCACATGGAGGCCAGGGAGATAATTCGAGATAGCCAGCATGGCTTCACCAAGGGCAAGTCCTGCCTGACGAACCTACTGGCTTTCTATGATGGTGTGACAGCATCAGTGGACAAGGGAAAACCAACAGACGTCATCTATCTGGACTTCTGCAAAGCCTGGCTTGTTTTGCACTGATCACAACTGTTCTTGTGTTCTCTTTGATGAATCCATTTGTGTTGTTTATTTTGGGTAGTTGGTTTGTTTTAGGGGTTTTTTTTGTTGGTTTGTTTTGTTGTGGGTATTTTTTGTGTGGTGTGTGTCATACTGGGTACAATGGTGAGTGTTTTGGGAAAGGGGTAGTTATTTTATTTAATGAATTTGGCATAACTGGGCCATCAGTTTCAGAAGAGCATGTACAACGTGCCTCAGCAGAGAGACACCAACATGCAATTGCTGTTTTCTTCCTTTACTTATGTAAAATGAAAGTAAAAGTCTCGCCGTGTTTAAAAATCCTCTTTTCTCCTCTGAAGTGAAGTGGTTTATGCCTGCAGGAGGAATAGGTATCTTCTGGTTCCAGGCTGCACGGAACAATCCCAGGGCTATCAGCAATGTCGGAAAGGGAGAGGGAAAGGAGGGAAGATGATGACTCACGAGAAGTTTCCCGGTCTTTTATGATTTTGCTTTGTTGCTTTGTGTTCTCTGGATGGCATTTCCTTCATATATAATCTGCTGCCAGATGAATACATTGAGAAGCAGAATAGTGAGAGATCTTGAGAAACTAATGAGAAATGCCTGAATGAGCTCAGCACGTTTCTCTGCTCGGCTGTTAGGCTTTCATATCCCAGTGGTGTTGGGCAGAGAGGGCATGCAGGCACTTTGAGATGGTTCCACAAGAATTGTGCAGTTCCTTTTGCTTTTTGGTTTAGTACCAAAATAGGACAAGGGGTAATGGCTTTATACTAAAAGAAGGTAGATTCAGACTAGATATAGGGAAGAAATTTTTTATTATGAGGGTGGTGAAACACTGGAACAGGTTGCCTAGGGAGGTCGTAGATGTTCCACCCCTTGAAACATTCAAGGCCAGGTTGGATGGGGCTCTGAGCAGCCTGATCTAGTTAGCAGTGTCCCTGCTCCTGCAGGGGCATTGGACTAGATGACCTCTAGGGGTCCCTTCCAACCCAAAACATTCTATGATTCTATGATTCTATGTTAAGACCGAAATTTCAGAGGTTTCTTGGTGTAAAAGAAGCCTGAAGACATATATAAATGGTTACAGTCCTCATAGTCCAAAGAAAGCAACAACAAAAAACCTCATATGAAATATCAGTCTAGTCTGGGGACATTTTAATGGATACAAAGCACCTCATCTTTTTAATATAAAACCCATTCAAAGTCAAGAAAACCTTGGAATCCCTCTTCTTCCAAGCTTTTGACTTGAGTGTTTTTTTACTTAAGTGTTGTAATTCGGCAAAACATTATTAAGCCATAAAAGCCACCTGCATGGACAAAAAATGTGTCTAGGAGCCAGAAAATCACAGTTTCAGATAGCTTAATCTAATAGTACTCATCAAGATTCTTGTTGAGAGGGAGATGTGGATTGGCTGCATCAAGGAGCTGCTATGGTTAGCTGGCCCCAGAAATGCTCTAATGAACACAGAAAGAGAGCATTCCATTAGCAGCAGGTGGGGCCATTGCCTTCAGACTGAGAAGTGCTTGCACTAAACCTAACATGTGAATGCTTGTACATTAGGCCTCACATCATGAGAGGCAAGCAGACTTCCTGGAACTCAGATAATTTTAATTTCACTGATGGTAAAATATAGGGGAGCCAATATACTCTTCTATAATAATATCAATTTACTGTGAAAGTCCAGCATGAATTCTGAAGCTTCTGGGAACTGAATTCCTGTATTCTTTAATTAATAAACCTCATTCGCAGATTTCAAGATGATCAGGAGCATGGAAATATTTTAATTTCATTGCATATCCAAGATTACAGTGTGTTTTGTGGATTAATTTTCAGTTGAATTATTTTTCCTGAAATTGAGATAAGATTTGGGAAAAGCAGTGACTACAATTACAAAGAGCAGACTTCATGTAAGAACTCATTTTAACAACATGAATACATTAAAAAAGGAAGCATCATTGTTCTAAAAATGGCTTTAATAAATATATAAAATCTTTCGTCATGAAAAAAAACCCAAAATGTACATAAGCTGCATAATTTTACCCAGGATAAACTATATTTCTGTGTATTTCTAATACTCAGTAACATTAATCCAGTAGAGCTTTCTATGCTGGGCATTCACACCCAGAAGCAGATTGTGCTGTTCTGTAGGATTAAACTGATTGCATTAGAATACTTTTTAGGTAGAAAAGTGGACATTCACATGAAAGGAAAGCAAAACATATGGAAAGATATCATGCACTGAAAATGAAGAAGAGTTTGAGTGTTTCCTTTTGAAAATGTTAATAAACCTGAAGGATAAAAGTACAATAGAAAGGAGATACCTGCAGGGCACCTATCCAAATGCAAACCAAATGCATATTGAAAGTCAAGAATGATGACAACAGCAAGAAGCATGCATGCAAAATGTCATAAGATACAATAAAATCACTCAAACAAATCGTGGTTTCAACTCTAAGATAATACATTATAGGTGGCTGTAATAAAGTCTGAAGAGGTTTGCAAACTTTTCAAAGAAATCTAGGTTAAATGCAGACTTAAATACAGATTTCGAGACTTTATAGGATCTAGGAAGATTTATTTTCCACTGCTAAAAACCTATGAAACATAGTAATCTTCACTCTGCTAGTTGCTGGCAGAGGATCTAAGGTCTAAAATTGAGTACAGCCAATTGACAGATTCAAGTCTGCACAGTTATTGAAAATCCGATGTTCTGGAAGACCCATCACTTCATATAGTCCTACCTTGTTAAGGAGAAGCAACTTTTACACATTTACTTCATTATTTTGAGCTACTTTAAAACATTGAAACAATAATGGAGAATGGAGACATGTTAAGTTCATAGCAGTACATAATAAAAAGAAAACATATACCCCTCATAATAGCTGCACTTGCATCCAGGAAACTCACAGTTCTTGTGATATCTGAAATCTATCTTTATGAAACATTTTCAACACATGCTTCTTGGAAATATGTTGCTTTCTAAGAATGTTCATATGATATTTCTAGTCTAAATTTAAAAATATTTAAGGTTTTAGAAGAAAATCTCAGAAAAAAAATCTCATATGCTCAGGTTAATCTCTACCCAGAGAAATCTGGGTAATACAAAGCATGCATGCTGAGTCAAACTGTCAAGGTTTCTGAATTTTCTTGCTTTCATGAAAAATAAGTTATATAAAGTAAGTGTCTTTTGATGTTTATTTGAGTCTTTATTTGAAACAATTTTGACATGTTTTAGAGTATTTCTTTCTTTAAGGAGCATTTGTTTATGGGTGAATTTCTGGAACTCTTATTCAGGCTGACAAACACCTTATGACACATGCAATTCTGCACAGGGTATTACAACCTGTTCTTATTTACCTAATCCATGATTTTTTTTTTTCCTTCATGACTTAGCAAGCAATTTGTGATGTCTCTACAGCGAAATAAAAGTACCGTGGAATGAGTTTAGCACTGAAACCCTGATCCATGGTTTAACTGTTAAGTCATTCCCTGGGTTTCTCATGGGTAAGAAATGGCCTCAAAGATTAATGTCCCTTTGGAAAAAGCTGATGACAAGCAGTGTGATAAATAAAAGCTGAAGCAAATTAGCTTCAGGGCAAGGGGGCAAGGGTTGATATCTGACCTTTCATTTAGCAGTATAAGCAAACCCTACATGTTGGTGTAGGCCCATATTTAATTTCAGTGGTTGATACCTTCTTTTTTTTTTTTTAATATAAATACTTTAATTACATTTTAAACAGTGTTAAATCCTTCACAATTTTCAGGTATAGTTCATCTTTTGTTTTACAGAAAATTGATTCTCTTGGCTCAAATAAGTAGGATCCATAATTTCAGTCCTTTGCTCTTTTCTCTCCTCTTCATACTGTTGTGTTTGATTTTAACATTTCCCTCCTTCCTCCCTGATAAACAGAAGGCTAAGATACTGCCTACCTCTGTAGATCTCAACAGTACATTCTTCTTTAACAACCATCTCATATTTCATCTTCCTTAAATCTCTTTTTATATCATTTGTGTCATCAAGTGTCATCTGAGTGGGGAAAAAAATACAACAAAACACCTGTTTTGTCCCCTTGCATGTGAAACCCCATTCAATCCCTGTCAAAATGACTAGGTCAATAGTGCAAATATCTGACAATCTGGCAAATCACTGGTCAATTTTCAAGTCACAGAAGTGAAGAAGTGACCCTAATTACTGTCAGGCACTCAGGAGTACCTCTTTTTACTTCAATTTCCAACACTTCTCCCACAAATTAACAACTGTATTTATGTATTTTTGTATTCATTTAAATATAATTCAACATGAAAATATACAAACAGTTTCTGACCTTGTTGCTATGTGGTTTTAAATGTTAACTCAGAACCTCATCATGGGCAAAAGGGAACAGGCCTTACATAATTGAAGATCCAAGGTTTTATTCTTGGCCTAATTATAATCTTAACAATTTAACCAACATATAACAAATACCTACCATTAGTCCAGCTACGGTATTATTAATACTTACATTCCAAATGACGACAGAAAACCTTGCTTAGAATCCCTCTGAAATATGTCAACAAACATGTTAATATTCATGTTTAGCAAGCAGAGTAACATGAGTTCAATTATTTGTCTTTTCACTATCTCAAATTCTTGTGATGTTAAATGTCACCACCTAATTAGAACAACTACAGAGATAAGACTTTCCACTTGCTACTCATTTCCATATTCTAGTAAAGTTAATTCATGTCAAGGGATAAATTCCCTTGATCCAAACTCAATACAGTGTGTTTGTGAAGTCTGATTGTCAGTGGTTTGGTGTGCTTAATCGATGCTGGAAAATTTCAGATGACAAATAAATAGTTAAGAAACCAAATATATGCAGATTAAAAAACCCACAAAGAGTCTTTTATCCATATTTATCATTATAAACAGCTGTCTGAGTATTGGTCTGAAGATTGTTCATTCAATGCAGCATAAATAAGATTTATGTGATGATGAAATATGACTCTCAAACTGAGAAACTTCCATCATTATAAGTTTCCTGCATGGTACGTATTTTTACGCACTGTGTAAAAGAACTTTAAATCTACTTTTATGCCCACTAGGAGTAAAATTATCCAAAATCTATTAAAGATTATGTCTAAGGTTCTTCGAATCCCTCTTCCTTCCTTCTTTCCGTTAGGTAAAAAAACTCTAGTTGCATAAAAAGATTTTAAGAATAATTATCTTGGCCAAGAGTGATTTTTCTTAATTCAAGAATTGGAGGTGCCAATGACCATTATTTCCCACAAAATATGCAAGGACAGGGAATCATGAGATGAAGGGGGTAGCTGAATAAGCACATTCAGTCACTGAATATTTTGTTGAACGAATAGTGTTCTGATTAATTTTGTCTGTATTAACATAATGGCCGCTTAATATTGATTAAAATAACATTGTAATATTTGTGAGACCCTTTGAGATAAGAAGATTTCAGAAGTAATTTAGCCCTCTCTAAACTGGAATCTTATGTTGTACTTTTGAAAGAATGATGAATGTCGGCAACTGGCATATCTCTCTATGTGGTTTAGTATTACTTTTAATGTTGCCGTCTAACTCAGGATTTGGAAATATCAGTGATCTCTGCCTGTCTGTGCATATTTTTCCACTGCAGAGTAAACAGATTTATGATTTTGTAGATGTACTGAACAGATCTGCCATATGTTCTCTGTGGAAGTACAGTGGAAGACATAAAACAGAAGTGTGCCATCAAACAGTTAAAGGACTGTATTTCATAAAGCCTCTAAACGCCTCTTCTATCTATTTTACAAGGTAACTGGTAAAATCAAATAATACCAGATTTTAAAGAATAAGGGTTGTTGTGGGGATCTTTGAAATATTGGAGGGTAAGTCTATGATTTACTTGTGTAAGGTACTGTTTACCCAAATAATGACATATTCCTTTGAGTATCACAAGGAAAAAAGAAAAGCTTTCTGAAATAAAAGATTGAACAGAAGGAGTGAAGGATACTTGATTCTTCTCCACGCATTGTTCCAGCATTCAGAATTTATGAAGCTGTGCAGATATGTCTGCCTTTTACTAAAGAAGACTTCTATTACTGTTACTTCTATTCACTTTTTCTGTGTGTATCATCCACCCATACAAATAGGTATGTGTGAACACGCACAGACACAGAGATACATATATGTGGGTAGGCACACTTTCTATAATTAAATTATCATAACTCCAGAGAAGTCAATTGGACCAATATTGATTAAAATAAATGGTTTGGATAGTGACAGCTATATATAAAGATACAGAAGTACTTCTACTCTAAACATGGTGTAACTTAGGGTAAATAACATGATGCTTAAAATCCTGGCATCCTCTGGACCATTGTGCAGATTAATGCATGCATTCATGTTACTATTGCTGAAGGTGAAGCAGTAAAGAAAGCTGGGTATTTTTTTCTGTCAAAAATACTAGCAGTGATTCACCTTAAATACATTTTTCTGTCTGTAAGGATTTTTCTTGAAATCATTCTGTATTTTTGAGACTCTGTCAAAATAGACATTTTTTCTGTTCACAGAAAGGAATTAAATACAAATGTTGACAGTATCTGTCACTTTAAAAGCAAAACTAAACACAATGCTAAGCAGTTAAATTCAGTGAATATAATAAATTATTTTATGAAAACAGACTTCAAGACACATTTCTACATTATAGCCTTACTATACATACCTTTACTTTTATGATAACTAATTTAATCAACTGGATTTTAATTTTAATTAATCAACTGGAAAAGATAAATATAATTTTCTGCATAATAGGTCAATCATTGCCAGAAAATAACTCTAGATTGGCAAGAGATTTTAATCATTAAAAGAAAATTATTTTTTATTTTTCTCTTAAAGGTTAGGAGGAAAATGTTCTTCCTAGTTCAGAGACATTTCCCCATTTTTGTTTTTCAGTAAGGAAAAATCCATGCTTCACAGTATTGAAATTCTGAACCATAAGAAGTTTTATTAGGAAAAGTAAAGAATAAGGTCATTCTGTCCTCTCCATAAATAAGATTAAATAGCTACTGTATAAAAGCATTAGAGATGAGATTACCTTGAAATTCACTAAGGAACTTCAGGCATCCCATAATGAATTTGCTCTAAAACTATGTAGACAATAAACAAACAAAAAGAGCTGGTCTGCTATTTCTCCTATGAATGTTCTGAACAAAAGAACAGCAAGATGTATCACTAGATCCAACCATAATTCACAAGGATATTCCTTTTTTCAAATACTGTTGAAAATGAGCATGCAGTTTAAAATGCCTCATAGCAGTAATGAATAGTGGGTTGCTTATTCACAATAACTGTGATGACAATAAAAAATTTTTTATAATAATGAAATAATTTTGTACATAAATATATTTAAAAACTGTTTCATATGGAAAATACCTCAGAGAAAAAAAAAAACCAAACATGCTATTGTTACTTTGAGTGATGAGGATAAATGAAAAATGCTTCAGTGTATATATAGCATTCTGCTGCTGGGGAATCTAATATAATGTTCATGATTAATTTTAACCATCTCTTAGCTTTCATCCTGTTTCTGCATGTAAACAGCCAACTTAGTGTTTACAGACAAGATCATAAATTCAGAGTATTATCTATGTGTTTGATAACTATACTGAGCTGCAGTTCATATGCAGATTAACGAAAGTGGTTTCTTTTGGATGAAAACTTATATTTGTTCCATAAATATATTCTGAATAAGTACATTAGTTTCATTTTGCAGATGAGGAAAATAAAATGCAAAGATATTTATGTCACACATTCAGCTAGCTAGTTGGGCACTACTAAAATGTCTAAGTTAGGAGACAGATTTCTCTGTTTCTTTGAGGGAGATTGTTGCACTGCATCTAGAATTAGCAGCTTGTATGTGCCACAGCATACCCAGAAACTCAGGTCCCTCAGTCACCTTCCTAGTTCCTAAATGCACTGCAATCACAAAGAAAAAGTACAAAACCACATCTCGTCTCTATATGAACGTTGCACACAGGTGAAACCAGGAGTCCACTGTTTTAAACATAGACATTGGCATGATTGCCCAACTATTTGAAAATATAACTCTTCTTCTGGCTTGTTTTTCTCTTTGCATCCAATTCAAATGACAGAGGAGGAAAAGCAGGCTCTAATTTAGACATATCACTTACAGCTCTCTGCTACGTGAGAACAAGCCAATCAAAAGCGACTTGTAGAGGATATACACAGAATTACGTCTGTGGTCCTAGCTTCAGGAGAGATCTTGGACTCTCATACCAAATGCAGAAACTGCTTATGGTTCAGCTCTAGGTCAGAGCCAAGTATTCATCCACAATGCTCTGGTTTCCCGGGAAATGAAAGATGAGCTCAGAGGCTAACACTTTAAATTTATTAAGACCCACCATCTAAAATAAAACTGGAGGCAACCATAGTGAATCACTGCAGATCTGTATATCCTGACTTCTTGTCTGATGTCCTGGTTGTGGCCCCTCCCAGCTTCTTGTGCACCTGGCAGAAAATGGGAAGCTCTGCAAAAAGTCCTTGACTAGTGTAAACACTACTTAGCAATAACTAAACCATCAATGCATTGTCAACATTATTCTCATCCTAAATCCAAAACACAGCACTATGCCAGCTACTAGGAAGGAAATTAACTCTATCCCAGCCGAAACCAGGACAATGGGATTCCTTTTCCTTATTTCAGCTTCTGTGTTTATGTGAAATAATTGTTAAATGTGAATAGATAATATAGCAAACAATGTAGCTTAAACTTGACTTATATAATTATCTAGATCAAATTCCAGACGGCACCAAAGTTGTGCATGTTGTGGGCAAAGTGCAGGAGTAATATCAGGTGTGGTATCACCTGCGTAGATAGAAGAACAGCGTCAGGAAAGAATTGCAGCTTTAGGATTCTTAGTCCTATACCTACTGCTTTTTCAAAAGTTCGGGTCAGAGTTTCATACAAAACTTCAGCACATATCCCCTTGTTTGAGGATGCATTGATACACTGGTGAATCAGGTATCTTCACATCTTTTGTCACTCTAGGTCCTTGAGTAAACCAAGTATTTGTTATTCAAGTGTGGCACTTCCATTTCTTTCTCAGAGGGGACTTACTCTCCCTGGATCACCTTACCTTATAAAAGCAAAAGAAATCTCATGAAACAGATATTTTTAACATTTTATCCTTTATTAGTTACAGTATCTTCCCATATGCACCTTATTCTAGGTGTGGGATATTTTTGTTTGTTTGTTTGTCAATCACTATTCATAATTGTACTGATTAAGCCTCCAAACTATTTTGTTTATGTCAGCATGTCATTACAGACTGTAATATATATGATAATGATGCAAAGTATGACTAGTAAGCTCCTAGTTTTCGTGAAATTCTAAATACTACCAAGCAATCCTCCACTGTTTTATTACAGAAATATTACCCAAATCAGTGCTAGAAGCATTGGTATTAATGTATATGAGTCACAGAAAAACATCC
Organism: Egretta garzetta; assembly: GCF_000687185.1. NCBI lineage: Eukaryota > Metazoa > Chordata > Aves > Pelecaniformes > Ardeidae > Egretta > Egretta garzetta. The sequence continues at coordinate 1,267,635 of NW_009260478.1, read as the reverse complement.
TACTGTTTCCTTTGGGGTTTTAGGTGGTTAAAACAGAATTTTCCAAATACATTTTTCCATGCATCTTACCTTTCTTATCTCAGAGGCCCAGAATATAACTTAGCAAAACATTTTAAAAGTGATTTATGTGCTTCAGAGCCTGAATCTCAGAGGGAAATAATGAGTCTTAGGGTCCTAAGTTATTCAGCCTTTTAAAAAACACATTTCTTCCCTTCTCTGTGTGGACAGAGTAAGGACATCAGCCTTGCTCCTATGTAACTAGATAAAGGAACAATGAATATGTATCTTCTTATAGAAGAGATGTTTTCGTGTTTGGTCCCACTATAACTGTGAATCAAGCAATCAGGAAAAGAATGGAACCATATTTTTGCCTGTATATCATGTTAACCAAGGGAACTGAGTCATCACCACAGCAGAAATAAACCTAGGATAGTCTTTCATATTGGCAGAACTACCCAAAGCATTAACTACAAGGGGCAAAGGAGGAAAAGGAGTTTTGACTGAGGTGATGATGGTTATGCATACAGGTTACATAATTTTTATAAATACTGTGGCTGAGTGTAAAATATCTGTGCAATAAGACTACATATAGACTGTGAGTGTAAACTCTTCTGAAGAATTCAGAACTGCTGAAATAATAGTTGAAGAAAAGAAATATTATCTAAAGAAATAAGGTCACATAAAATGGTGACTTGGCTTTAGGTTATTTTTTGATGTTGTGTAAAAAAAAAGAACAGGAAATGAAAAAGAGGTAATTTCCATCACGTTAATACATATAAACTAAAGCATTTGATGAGAAAACTTCCTGGTAAAACCCTAAAATTGACAAGAGCTTTTTGGGTTTCTTTCCTTATGCAGTTGGATTTTTCCTGAAAAAAAATTCCAGCAAGCTGTTAAGAAAAAAAGGCAAAAGTTCATATTTTATATATTATTATATTGCCAGGCCACTACCCTAGTACTTCTGGTTTTCTCTTTAGAAAGGGAAGAAAATAGTGAAAGAATACAGAATTGTAAATAGGGGCCATAAGAGAATTTAAGAAGACACGAACTAAGTTTGAAGGGCAACATTTCTTTAGGATAATAAAGATATAATTTGGTGTTTTCAAAACAGAAAAAACAAGTTTTAGTCTCCCAGAAGGTATTTTTCACAAGGAACCATGGATCTTCCCTAAACTTGATGATTTTTAGCCTCATCAACCCAGATAGACGTTTCCTATTGAATTTTTCAAATATTTCAATGTTATTGTCAATTATAAGCATAGTCCCTGGATCTGACTCAACTCAGATCTGATCACATAATCCTCTTGCAAAGTAATAATCATTTCACTTGAGTGTGTAATAGCTATTTCAGATGGTCGTTCCCTATCTGCCAAGAGTGTTTGCCTGTACCAAAGCTTGCTCTTGCAGTCCTGTAGCCTAGTAAATACAGTATCAACATGGCTAGCAACACATCACAAGCTTTGCACTGTCTCTCAAGATGGGAGATGTAAGGCTTGCTTTGCATAGGCAAGTCTTGTTTACGCATCTGCTTTAGCTGTAATTGATACAGTAATTATGAAATGACAACATGGATGCTACTATCTAGTTTGCTCTAGCTTTAGTGTGGTGTAATTGGATATAATTTCTATTTTTAATATTTTGTTATAGTCCCTCTTTTTAATAATTTTGATAGTAAAAATTATGGTAAAAAAACAAGAAATTGCACTATACATAATTACCATCTTCAGCCACAGAACAATGAAGTATACAGCATTAGAGGTCAGGGGTGACAGAAGAGGCCTTGAAAAAGAGGTCACAGAATAACACAGAAGGCCCTAACTCAGCAGTGATCAGTTACTGATAGTAAGACTCACTGAGACAAAACAGGCAAAGATTATTTTAGGGGTGACAAAAAGAAAAAAGAAAGAGAATCCAACATATGTAAAGTACATCATATGAAGTCAGATGCAAGGTAGAACTGCAGGCCAATAGAAGAAGAATACAGTGCAAAGCACCTTAGAAAATATATAAGGATATCAACAGGACCTTAGAAAAAGAAGACACATTGGTCATTAGCATCACACTACTTCATACATAGAACTCAGTACACTGATGATTCGTGTCATCCCCCTTGCCTTCCCCTTAAGGAAGTCTGGTGTTATTGAGTGCCAATGAAAGTCTGAACATAACACCAGAAAAAATGGGGTAGATACTAAATGGGCCTTTTTTGTCCCATCATTTTCAACTGCAACACTATTAATGACATTTGGTTTTTTATCAAATAGATAATTTTTGTTGTGAGTATTACTATTATTGTAACTGAATTAATAATAATAGTTGATGTATTTTGGATACAATGCTAATGTATTTTATTAGGCAAACAATAGTCTTGGTTTCACATATAAGTTGTACTCTGCTTTTTGATGACAAAAGTACTCTGAGCATGCATCCCTCTTGTCATTCTAGTTTAGCATAGCTTTGAACGTAGGAAGAACTTAGCTGCTTTTGTCCATTGCCAACAAAACTAAATGTTAACAAAACCAAGAAGACTTTTCCTTAAAGTTATGATACATACTGATCCAAAATGGAAAAAAAATGGGGTACCACCTCACTAGAGGAACAAATGTATTCACTCTTTGACATCACCTGGAAACTGAAATGCCATTTTCAGAAGTAATTCTTTTGACTTTGAAGAAGGAACATCCCAAGAGCCAGCAACTTTCACTATATTTCACAGGTTGGTTTTTTTATGGTTTCATATGCCATCATTGAAACATGCCATTTTCCTTTTTTCTTTTTTTTGACACTTTGAGATTCAGAGTAGCTGTTATCTACCTACAATTCAAAAAGGCCCTGTATTTTCAAATCTTTATAAAACCTTTCTTGTGAGCTTAATATTGTGCAGAACAAAAGAGGAAAATGACAGACTGAATATTAAAAGTGTTTACAGTGCTGCTCTAAGATAAAACTTGTGAACTTTGCAGAAGCATAAATGCATCTGTTTCTTCCTGTTGACTCCTAAAAAACTTTGATTTTCCACTCACTTTACACTCTAAATGTCTTGCAGAACTGACAGTTACAAAACAACATTCACACCATACTCTTACCTCTGACTTTGATATTACAATTCCTAGAACTGTGGATATCCCCTATTCATGGACCTTGCCTGCTCTGGTGAAATCTCTTGACTGCATTCAGCTCTGAATGAAGACATTTACCAATTCTTAGTGTCATCCTGATACCTTTGCTTAATATAACTTCATAGCAAGGAATAGAAATAAGAAGTCAAAAGTTCTCATGTTTCAGTTGAAGGGTGTTATTCATGTATTGATCAGCCCTCAGATGTACAATAATCAACACAGTAGGAGAACAGGCCTGAGCCTGCTTATTTGATAATTGTCCATAGAATTCTCCTCTAAGGTGGTCTGGATAGAAGCACTTTATACTTCTTAATCTGAAAACATTATTCAAATTCATTGGATATTTAGATGTCAATTCTTAATTTTCTTCATTTCTCTCTGTTATATTTAATTTGGACAATGTGCCCTGCTACGTATATATAAGAATATTATTTCTGTAGTAAAAAAAAGTACTAATTACAAGGTACATGATTATATATTTATATATATATATATATATAATTAGTTTTCATTTTCCTCATTTAATTTCATGCTTATGCAATAATGATTTTGAGAAAGAAATTTAATTCAGGCAGAACCCAATGACAACCCTTCACCATATGGTACTCAATGTTTTGCTGAAGAATTGTGTGTAATACCATTTAAATAGAAGTTTTCTTTATGGTCTGTAATTTGCTAAGGAAGATTCTTTATACTGAAACATTCATGATTTGGATCCTTACAAGCACTCCCTTGCTCCTCTGGCTTCACAGGATTTAAATTAAAAAGAAGTCGTTGTTTAGGTATCAGCAATATTGGAAACATAAAAAAGCTAACTTTGTAAAGAGTTATCTTTTAAGGAGAGATTCTGGATGTTATAGACCAAAATGTTTTCCCTTGGTTACATCATGTGATGAGAAGCAAACAAAGCAAATATACAAAAATAGATAATATCACAGAGATTCATGGGTCTGGAGAGATGTTTGACTAGATTAAATTTCAGGAAGGTAGATTGAGAACATCCATTATGTAATGGATGGTGTATATCTCCTGTTACCTATATCAACATGAAGAGTTTACAAATAAAAATATTAATGGCAGTTCAAAACCGCCTTTCTTCAGTGGGGGGAAGGAATCCAGGATTGTCAATGGTTTATCATAGTTAATTTCCTATTACCTGTAAAAAAAGTCTTAATTTTAAGAAATTAAGTTAAACAAGATTATGTTGAGCACTACTTAAAATCTATCTACTTGTTTGGTCCTTTATGGCTCTATGGAAAGTTTGAACAAAACTTTTTGTATGTAAACTGTAGATAAGTATGAGTTGATGAAACCAGGAATGAAACTGCTATGCTGTATGAAGGTTTCTATTACGAACTCATTTTTTTCAACAAATGTGTTGTACAGGAATTATTCTAAATAACATGTTTGTAGGTTTATAGATGCAATTTCTCTAAAGTATCACTGCTGATTAAACGAAACATTTTCACTAGAGTTAGTGCAGACTTCTTAAAGCTCTGACTTCAGTCCAACTGTTGACAACCATTATGCAGTAAATGGAAATGCACAAAGCTGGCAAAGTCAGTCAGAACTCATGAATAGCAAAATGTATCATCATACTTAAAAATTAGTTAATTCCTGCAGTAGAGCTTATGTCTCAGGTTCATCTTGTGATCACACATTTATAAAGGAAGGGCTGTCTGTTTGAATGAGCCAATAGAACAGATCCTTAGGTCTTCCTAAGAACAGAAATATAGTAAATATTTTATAAAACTTTTCAAGCACTACATAATTCTAGAATTAGAAACAAAATTAATTTACAGCTATCTGGTATTAACTAAAAAATAACAATGGTCACTGAAAGATATTATTGAACAGGTTATTTTCAAGCAATGATAAAACATTTCCATGTTTTAATTTCTTTTTTATCAGATACATGTTAAGTTACAAGGAATTCTCTGACTCACAAATAAATCTGACAGTTGAATATAATGCCCTCTGAATGAACTCATTCTGAACAAGCATAAAGAAAGAACAAAGCATATTTTACTATGGATAATTTAACTTTTATTAACACTTGACTTTAAGAAAGCAATGAATTCCAGCACACTCTCTGGATTTCATTCTCATCACTCTGCTCTCAATTTGCCCTCAGTACTCTGAATCAAAAAGAGGGTAGGTCTCCAATGTAATTCTGAGTGCTTCAGTCATACTGTGCTCCTTATTCAGGATCTGCCAAAAATCCTAAGCCTTGGACTTACTGTCACTTAGATAAATAATTTTATCCTGGGTTTATGTATATTAATTTTAAAGTCATTCTGGATGCCTCCAAGAAACACATATTCAAAGGGGAAAAAAAAGCTAAGATCCAATGGTGTTACTTAAACAAAACATTAACCAAACTTCACAATTCCTTCTTAAAAAATGGAGTGTCTTGCAGCGCCCTCAAGGGCATAGGTACTAAAAGTCTGTTCCAAAAATTAAACATGTTTTGGAAAAAAAGGTCCTGTTGGGAATCAGGCTGCTTGGTGAGGAAGATAAAAGGGAGATACAGGCTGAGGTGCTTTGTGTCTGAAAAGCAGTCACATTAGAAAGATGCAGGCAGGAAATTCAGAATGTACAGATTTAAACAGATAGCTGCTAGACATTTTTTTTTTTTTCAGTAAAAGATTATAGTTTTTGCAATCCTTATCTGTTATCTATTCTGAAAAAATTTCCAAAATTAATGATATTCAAGGTGCTTTACAAGATTTATCACTTTATATAGTCCAGTGGGCATTTAAGTGTTTTTAAGTGACAGATATGTATGAATGGAGTGGAAGTTTCTAAAATATTGAAGTCCAATATGACTGATGATTTTTTATTTGGTTTTAGAGCTTAACATTATTTGTTGCATTCTGTTTTCAGGTTTTTTCATTCATCTCAATTTTGTTGTTTTTAATGACTTTAGATCAGTCTTTGAGACACCACTATTTACCTACAACCATAAATACAATGAGAAATTAACAAACCTCCACTGTCTTTCTCATAACTGCTAAGCTGAATCCTTTGTTCTATAAGTTGTGCCTATCTCAGTTATACTATGTATTAGAGGTTGCAGGATCTGCAGCTGCAGGCACAGCTGCCTCAGCTCCACACCCCCTAGGTGCAAACAGTATGGAGGCTGAGAATGCATTCCCAATGGGCACACGCGCACAGAACACATGTATACACTACATGTATACACCACATGTATACAGTTATACACAGCTGGGCACAGAGATCACAGAGACTGTCTTGGATTTGGCTGGGATAGAGTTAATTTTCTTCCTAGTAGCTGGTATCATGCTGTGTTCTGGATTTAGTATGAGAAGAATGTTGATAATACACTGATGGTTTAGTTGTTGCTAAGTAGTGCTTACACCAGTCAAGGACTTTTTCAGTTTCCCCTGCTCTGCCAGGTGCACATGGAGCTGGGATGGGGCACAGCCAGGACAGCTGACCCCAACTGACCAAAGGGCTATTCCATACCGTATGATGCCGTGCTTAGTATATAAACTGGGTGGAGTTGGCCATGGGGCAGTGATAGTTGCTCGGGATGGACTGGGCATCTGTCGACATGTGGTGAGTGGTTGCATCACTTGTTTTTCCTGGGTTTTGTCTATCTCCTTCTCCATTGTTTTTTGTTTGGTTGTTTTTTTTTTTTTCCTTTTCATTACATCATTTTTAGATTCAGTCTGTAGTGAGCTAGATACCCTACTTTTAGCCAATACATGCTTGTTGAGTTTGTTAGTACAGAATTTTTCATGTAAATTTTAGACCCTTTATGTTGTGGAAATCTGAATCAAAGCTGTTCATTCTATATTCTGTTTATAGTCAATGGAGAGAAAGAGGAATTGTAGCTTGTTCATTTGTGCCTAGCTGGTCCTAGGTTTGGATGCAGTAAATCACACCCCTGGTGTGCCTGATTTTCCTTTATTGACAAGAAAGTGTACAGAGAGTGTACAAATGCTGATAGACATGATATAAAACATGTGGTAAAAGCATACATTTTGGGGTGATAAGAATAGGGTTTTTTTCCAGATCCTTGTTTACCCAACAACAGTGTACAAAGTATCACATTCTTGTAATGATGTGTAGATTTTTTTTCTTCATTTCGACGGTTATTGTGATTTAAAATGGCAGGTAGCTAAACACCACACAGATGTTCACTCACTCCCCCCCAAGTGGGATGGGAGAGAGAATCAAAAAAAAGGTAAAACTTGTGGGTTGAGATAAAGGCAACTTATTTAGTAGGACAGAAGAGAAAGAGAATAATAATAATTATAGAATAATATACAAAAGAAGTGATGCACAGTGCAATTGCTCACCACCTGCCAACCAATGTCCAGATAGTTCCTGAGCAGCAGCTGTGCCCCTTCCAACCAACTCCCCCCATTTTTTATTATTCAGCATGACATCATATGATATGGAATATCCCTTTGGCCAGTTTGGGTCAGCTGTCCTGGCTGTTCCCCCTCCCAGCTTCTTGTGTACCTCTAGCCTTCTTGCTGGCAGGGCAGTATGAGAAGCTGAAAAGTCCTTGACTTAGCGTAAACACTGCTCAGCAGAAGAAAAAGAAAAGGTTATCAGATATTTTGAATATTTTCTTCTTGCTTAATGCATATGTATGAATCTCCTGAGGATAGGTGGGTTATTGCACCCTTTATTGCACAGGGGCTTGATGTTTTTAACAAAATCAGACATTAAAGACATTAATTTAACACTGAATCTAAACCTTTTCATTTTTATTGCCATGTATTTCCTTTAGGCTCTGGTCAGCTGGGATTTGCAACTGTCTCAGAAAGAAAGATCCGTCTATGCTTCTTAGCATTTATTATAACAAAAACAAAAGAGAAAGTTGGAGTTAAAAGAAAATCATTCTGGACAGGAAGCGTATGTATGTGTATTCCATCACTAGTTCACAAAATTCAGTAGTATTGGCACTAAAGATTTCAACATGCATAGAAGAAAGGCCAAAGCTGGTTGAAATATGCAGCTGACATTTCTCTCTGTTCTGTACTCTGTGTTAGTAAAGTTATAAAGGCAAGAGTATTAGTTAAATTATTTTGTACATGAACATAATACTTTCAAGGTGCATTTTATTGTAGCTCATGAAGTTTCTATGGCATACAGAAATGCTAAAAGAAGCATTTACAGTCAATTAAGAAAAAAAGAAAGCATAGAGGAGCTGAATAAAAATCCTGCAGAGCCAGAAGAAGAAGGAAGAGTCCAAAATAGATATTTTGGTTTATGCTACTGTGAGAGTGACATTCTGATAGAAATTTTACAAAATCCTTCATAAAATCTTTTATTTTATTTCCTTTAACAATATTAGTGGTTTTTTTCATGGCTCACAGCTACAGTAATGAAATTTAAAACAGTTTTAGTCTAACATTCTTAGAAAAAAAACCCACACCAAAGATACATACCCAGCATGATACAAGTATATGTTCCTTTCTTTTTCTGATTGGTTCTACGTTGATGATTATAGAATGGGAAATTTATATTTATTACCTTTACTTGTATCATTTACTTTATAGGAAAATAGCACAAACCAGTCTCTGCAGAAGACAGTGATAGAGTTGTATGATTAGGGCATCAGTGTTTTGACACTGAAAGGAAGAGGAAGAGGACAAGGAGCAATAACATTTTTTTGGACTTGGGAAAAATTCAGTGGTAAAAGTGATAAGACACTGTAGGACAAGCTAGAAACAGCAGGTCCACTTAGGATGCTGTGACCAAGAGGATTATGCTGTTTCTTGAGATACCATAAAATCTGGAGAGAGAGCACTCTCTGCTCTCCCAAGAAAACAGTATCATTGCCCCTTTAAAATAACTGTGCAATTACAAGCTCTTTGTGTTAAATCCAATGTTGCTGAGACTAAAAGTACTTCCAAAGCAGTTAATAACTGCTACAAAATGAAGACAGTCTGGAAAGGTAGAAGGTGGAAACAAGAAATGCTGTCATCTTCAGTACAGAATAGCGCAGCAGTTACATTGTAAGGAGGAACTCTGAGGTCAGAGTAAAATGCCAATCCTTTCACTATGTAATTGGTAAGACCTGGAGTACATTACTTTGAAATGGGTTGCATGGTTATACTAATGCAACTAGAACATATGGTCCTGAAAAAGGTTAGATTACAGCCATGAGGGTTGTTAAAGGTCTATGATTTCAAAGTCTACAATTGATTTTAGCTTCCACCCCCTCCAAAACAGTTATTTTGCTTTATATTTGACCTGCACTTATTATTTCTAAAGGAGGAGGACATTCACTCATCTAAGCTCCATAGACAAGGCAAGAAAAACAGAAACTGTTCAGACCATAGAATACCTCTGTTGTACTGATCAATCTCTCCTGCATCTCTTCCTGTCATCGAAAAGACCTTTTATCAGGACTGCACTTTTGGCTTGGCTCAGGAAAGCTGATGAAAAAGTCAGATAGTGCACTATGCTTGAAACAACAAAGGGAATAGAGAACAGCAGAAAGTATTGAAAATAATTTTGAATGCTCACTTAGTAAATAAAGCTACAAATGTTCCTCTGTGATCGATGACTTCAGGGGCTTCTGGCCCAAAGGAGAACAATAAAATCTGATCACTTGTTATGCTTGTAAAACTGTGCCAGAATCCCAGTACAGGATGGTACAGGAGGGGGATTGATTGACCTTTAGAGCAGGAAGACACAGGGAAAAACAAACATCCTGTATTTGTTGTCCTTGACATATTCTAAATCCCTAATGTTATATACATATACAAATATACTAAATTATCTGATAATGACTTATGTCACTCTACACCACTCCTCATTTATTACTGACAAAACGTATTATTCTGTTATGCAAGGAGATTTAACAAAAAATGAAGACAATAAACCTCTCTGCAAGCTTTCTTTGAAGAAGTGGTAGTAACTTGGAGTGTTTGGACAAAGAAGGAAAAAAAATACTGTAACATCTCTTAGTCAGAGACTCCTGCTTTTTGATGTAAAGAAGATAAAGCATTCCTCTGTGGTATTCCAAGGAAATTTTCTTCTAGTACTTGTTCCCTGAGAAGCAAGGTCAGCCTTTCCGTATCTCTTTCTGAATGAAAGAGACCTTTTGCTCATCCACCCAACACTATAGAGCTCCTGAGACCACTATATTACTGATGAAGAGGTTGCAGACCTGCACCACAACTTTGCTCTGTTCTTCAGAATGATTTCAAGGCAAACTGTCCTTTGAGTCTAAACTATTATTTCAGTTCTACCGGTTCTTTCCATAAATCCTCAGAAATCTCAAGATTGCTTCCTATTATCTGAGGGGGGAAAAAAAAAAAAAAAAAAAAAAAAAAAAGAAACTGAATCTTTGCCCTTACTTAGTGAGAGAAAAATGAATTTCTTCTCCAGATAGACATCTCAGAAATACAATCAAACTCTCAATGACAAAATATCAATTCCTGCATAAAGTTGGCTTTTGGGAAATATGCATGTTATTAATATAAGCTGCCTCATAAAACACAAATATCTGTAAGGCTCTCTGAAAAAGCATCTCATAGCTTGTTTTTCTCTTCATCATCAAATTAACATAGACACAATTTTTTTGCATGTGACAATGATCATCAGTAGCCACTGATGTACCACCCACAGAAAAAAGGATTTGATTTATATGAAAACTTTCTCAGATAATGGCCCATGGGTGGTGAATTGACTTCTGAAGCAATGACCAGTCATGCTCCCCACTTTCCAAGAATGTTTTAATGTTTTGAAGGTTTCCATTTATTTTTAACATCAGATCAACATGCATTGCAAGTTGCCTGGCAGAAAGACACAAAGCAGTCATTCTTCTGAATTAAGAAAAATGTGCCACAGTGATAAAAAGACCCCATAAATATCTGTAGTAGATAGATGAACAGAAAAAATAAAATTAAATGTTTTCATATAAGTGACTTTATTTCAGAAGCAGGCTCCTTTTCAATGAGTGTTTGTACCTTTTTCCACTGAGTAACAGTAGAGTCAATACTTCATGGCAAGACTAAGTGTCTGCCTTCAGGTGGATATTTTAAGTGAGCCAACCAGAGAAAATATACCACCTTTTGAGAAGCCACCCACTGGTATTTTTGAGTGGTTGTGTATCTAAACAAAACATGTCATTAGGAATTACCTTGTTCATTGTGTTCCACCAAGAGAACCTTCCTGTTATGACTACAAGGATTTTTTTTTATTATTTATTTCACTCTCTATGTTCCCATAGTCTTCCCTCTAATTTTAATGTATGAAGATTCCTGCTTCTGCAGAGATCACAGAAGAAAAGTAACCTGCCAGTAAAGTAATGGACTCACATTTTTTTTCATAAAAGAACTGGAAGATGAAAGAAATCATGACAGTTTTTATTATGTGTCTAATGTAATGAAATGCATATATAAACAAACAGAAAACCTATCTACTATGGTGAAGACTCAAATCATGCAGATGAAAATTTGCATGTTAAAATAAACTATTTCAAAATAAAACTGATATAATCTATCTCGTAGTCTGAAATTGCAAATTTACAAATGCCTAAACATAAAGGAAACACCAATAAAGGTGCATTTACTTTTAAGACAGTTACTGAAATGAGAGATAGGAAAGCAGAAAACTGATTCTTAAAGCATTTGCTAACTAGTCCCACTCACCTTTTATACATAGACATTGTTTGAATTCTTATCTGGGTGCTGTTGTCCGTGCTCTGTTGAGCACTTCAGAGTGCAACTTATTAACAGATATGATAAACAACCTAGGAAAGTTGACAGAAAATGTATGAACACTACCACTGAGAAAAATTATTTTGATACATCATCTAAAAAGTCTTATTCTCTATCTCCATCTACTGGAGAATTCTTAACAACTAACAAGACTGGAGATTTTTCTAATTCTTCCTCAATGCATCTGTTATTTTCAAAGAAAGTTAAACCCCATTTCAGAAAAAAAGACTTAAGGCTATCTCTTTTGCAAATAACATTTTAAGCATAATCTCATTAGTTGAATCATCTCTGTTTAGGCATAAATATACACATCTAAAGTTGTACAAAATAGAATATAGTGACCTAAACTTATGAGTAATAATTAAAAACCAAACCAAAACAATCCACAACAAAACCCCCAACACCACTCACTGATTTAGACAACAGAGATTCCCTAGATACCTTCATCTGAGTTGGTGAAGTTCCCTCCACTCCAAAACTTCTGTAACTGCAAGGCTCTATCTATATTAGTAGTAAATATAACTCGGTGAAGAGTACAGCAAAACAAGTAGTGCTGAGGACCTGGCATCCACATTACATGCATTTTGCAATGTGTTACCTTGACCTAGTTGTAGCCTGATTCTGTGTACTGAAAACCCATCAGTAGTTGAAATGCCTTAGCTGTTAGTGTCACTTCTGGTAAAGTATAATCTAAAAGCTGTCCATTGTGTACACATTGAGAACACTCCATGGAGTGCACCTTTAGCACAGTAAGGACAACTCAGCAATTTACTTAAAAAATGAACAAAAAACCCCCCCAGCTTCTGATCTGAACCATAATGCACAATGCAGCCATTATGACAGGTGCCACTATGTGGGTAAAGCTTAGCATCTCGTAACCTATCCTTTGCCTCATGTAATTTGAAATACAGCGTTTGTTTCCAAAGGGGTCCAGTCAAGCCAGCGTGCTTGCAACTAACTCAACACAAACTGACATCATCACTTTCAGCATAAAACACAGCAGTCATAGCCACTTTCATTTAATATCACTGGAAAAATTGAAGCTGTACATTCATAAGTATTTTGGGTATAAAGTGGGACACCTGTATCACATGTCTTCCTAAACTTCAGACTATATGCCCACACCCTCTGTTTTCCAAGCAAGGCATCCCAGTTGACTGAGACACAGGTTCTTTGGATGAAGGATTATCCCGACCTCTCCAGCTGAAATTGAATCACTTTTGCAGAAAGGAAACTCAGACTCAGAAAATTAGAAAGAATCAGTGAATTAAAAATAGGGAAAAGAGAAAAGATGAGAGTCTGGTGTCTATGCAAAATGCATAACAATTTTGGTTTAAAGAGCCATGGAATAAGCTACTCTTGTAGTATGGGGAATATAGACTGGAAATCAAATTTTTGCTATTACTAGAACTTCCTTCATTAGCTTGCAGAGTTAGTCTCTGTCTTAATCCTGTTTAATCCTTAATTAAGTTTACATAGTACACTTGTAAAATTAGAAAATACAGTAAAATATCTAAATCTTTGCTTGCAAATCCCACTATAGTGGCCATTCTCCTCAAAAATGGGAGAAGTGGTTTTAAACCACCAAAGGCTAAATAACTGAATACAGAACTTACAGAGACACACCAAATCATGACCCTGTTACGTAAACAGGGAAATGATGCCTCTTCTTTGTCCTGGTTTCTCTGTTTTGCATTCTCCATCAATGTGCATTCGATATTGCAAATGCATGCCTTACAGATTAGGTTGCATAGTAGAATCAAATGCAGGGAAACACAGTTTGTGAATCCTTAGCTGGTTTAGACACTGAGATTGTTTTAAGAGCATAATACCTTTCCACGTGCTGAAGATTCAATAACAGAACAATTGAATAGGGTTTTTTGGCAGCTAAAGAACCTTGCTGTAGGTATTCAGGATAATGAAGATCAGCATGATGCAAGAATACTTATATTTGATAGTATATGACCAAAATATATATACCTATGTACAGCTGTCTGGGCAAAATGCCATATTTCAGGTCCCCTATTTATACTGTTGTGACAGAAGTACCAAGTGTGCTTTCTGTCAAATCAATAACACACTAGACTCTGTTGGCTTTATAAAATGTGTTTAAAATGAATGCGGTACTTCCTCTAGTGCAGTAGAGTAGAAAAACAATGTTTAGCATTGTATTTTCAGGATTTCAAGAAAGTCCATCAGACTTTTTAAGCAAGGGCTTAAGAATAAAATTAAAGCTGGAGCCTTCTACTATATTCTGTGTTCTTAATAAGCAAGAAGCCCAAAACAGAGAAATATAATTCTGCTTTCAGCTTCAAACAACTTCAGTGTTAAGCCTTGGGACTCAATAAATAGATCTCCCTTTGTTTTAGTACTCAGTCTGTCTAGTGTTACACTGAGAAGGAATCACGATGGAATCAGTGAATTTGGGGAATTACATCTGCAAAATAACAGGAGGAGAGGTTTACAAAGGATAGAGGGTTGAGGAGGTTGCTTGGAGAATGTAGGTGAGATGTGCCTTTTACAGCATAGAGAGTCTGTGTTTTGCACAATAGGTTCTATGTTTGTGTTGTGTCAACTTTTGGGAAGGAATTCCTTTCACTGAAATCTTAGGGAATAGCTGCAAGAATTTTCCCCTAGTCACAGTTAAGCAAAGCTCTCGAAATTGTACTCCTGGAGTTAGTCACTTATATTTAAACTATGGCTAATTTAGGACACCTAAACTTTTTTTTTGTATTTTCGTGCAATACTAGACATCACAAACTCTACTATTTTATGACTTTGAAGCATGATTCATCTCTTGTCAAAATCAACGGGATGTTTCTATTAATTCCAACAATAATTGGATTGAGCCCATACAGTTCATTAGAAAACTCACTTTCTCAGGCTCTTATGCAGGATGAATAGATCATGATAGGAAGAATATCTCTACCTGTGCTCTCTATGCTCTCATCAACAGACTTTCATCATATGCAATTAGAGGTTTAGCACTAGAGTTATTTCTTTAATATAATTAGAACAGGTTATTTTATGACTTTTTGTCCAGTTCAAAATACTCAACTCATTAACATTGTTTATAGAAAAATGCTACTTAAAAAGATTTTGCTCTAGACTACAAAAAAAGAACTCTGAATTCTTGTTGCATGTAACATAGATAGTGAAAAAGGTCAGACTTTAAACTTCACAAAATGCTCTTTAAGCTATAACTGAAAGCAAGCAGAACAAGTTGTCTTTTTCCTTTGAAGAAAAAAACCCTCAGTAATTTAGTTGAGATTACTTCATTATATTACATAGAAACCACACTTTTAATTGCAAACAAATAATATAAGTAGTTAATTATTACTATTGCTTATGGTTTACATTCTTACTTACAAACTCCATTTGAAAGAAATAGAAGTCATAAAATATGTATCTGTGAAATTATACAGGAAAGTACAATCATGTTACCCAGGACACACGCTAATGACTCAGAGGTACTTTAATTCACAGAACTTTATGGAACTGTCAACATTTAAAACAATTTTGTGTTAATTAAAGAGTTGATGGAAAAGTCTAGGGAAAATTGTCATGTAGAAGTATTAATATAATGTGTGCATTACTTTCAATATCCTTTTTTACCTGTGCAGGTTGCGTTCATCTAATGGTAGCTTACTCCACTGCATATCCTGGAGGCCTGATCCTCCAAATTTCCAGACCAAGTACTTAACCTTAGCACTGAGAACTCCTGACTGACTCAATTGCTGAAATTCTGTTCTGTAAAGGAATATGAGAGAGCTGGTGTGCTCTGAAGTTTCTCTCAGTTATTGGTTTAGGATAGTGCCAGAATATCCATGTGGGTCTTAAGAGTCATCCAGCTCTGGAAGTATAGCTCTGTCACTGCTTCCATTATGACATTTGTTTTTAGTCACTATTGTTATGTTTAGTCTCATTATGGAGCAACTCAAGCAAGTGGAATAGGCTAGTCCTAGTATTTGTCACCCACTTCTTTTTTTCTGTTCTTTGTAGAAAAATTACCTTCTACAAGACCCATTTGAGTACATGAACATCATTCTGCCAAAGGGAATAAGTCAGAGATATCAAATGCACCTGCAGCAGGCACTAAGTGATAACCACAATTCACTCCTATCCTGTTGTCTGCAGATACTCTTTTCTTCTATTAGCAAGTACTGCAATTTCTTCACAAATCACTGTGGTCATCTATTGACTCATATTCCTCTAAATCTACAGACACTGTCATCAAGTGTGCAAAGGCAAAGTGAAGAAAACACCATCAAACAATAAAAAAGCAAGAACAACATAGTCCATCCTGTTCTCCACCTCCCCTTCCAAACCCACAGCTTTGATTTGAACATGAAAGCTATTTAGAAGAAAAAGTTAATCTCTTCTCCCTTGGCAGGCTGGCAAATATTTTGTATGATTCTTGACTTTTTGGGTGTCAAGACCCTTTTGAACTCTTTCTAAAGAGCTGATTAATATAATGGAGATTTCACTCTTGGTATAAGTGGCTGAGGAGGTTTAAACTAGATTTATGTTGCTGCTTGAAGGCACTATATGTGAGCTTACTTCTCTCTTTCTTCTTTATTGGTCTACTTAAATGGAAATTCTGAGAAAACAAGGCCATAATTTAACAATTCATATGTCACAGCTTACAAATACAGTGTTCTGCTTTACTAACTATACTGAAGACTTAGGAATTCAATAGGAAGCATGCCATGTCATCAACATTATCAAGTATTTACCCGAATCTGAAATATCTGGTTCTTACACATTATTTCATTGTGTATTTATTCTCTCAAGTGAAAAAACAAAGACAAAACCAAAACCAAACCCCCCAAATAAACAACAACAAGAAAACCCCATGGAAACAAAAAGAAACAGTAAAACTTTAATCCATTTGCGGAAGAGATGGAGACTAAAAGGAATTTCTACAATTATGTCCTTCAAAGGAACATGTTTTATTTGTGCTAAATATTTCTGTAAAGGTATTTAGGGATATGCTTTAACTTTAAAAAAAAAAATCTAGATGTCCGTCACAAATCTTTTAAAAAAATAAAAATAATTAGGAAGATATGAAAATTCATAGTGCTTCAGACCAATGGTCCATCTAGCTCAGTAATGTCTTCAACTGTGACTGCAAAAAGACATCACGGAGTAAACACAAGGCAAGTATACAAGGTACTTGCACTACTTTCTCAGCTTCTGACTGCTTTCAGCATAGATTTTCTGAGCATGCTGTAGTTTATTAGCCATAAATTGATCTTACTTCCAAGTGCTTCCAAGTTTCTTGTCTTTCAAATTTCCTTTCAAACCTATGTAATTTTCTTGCATTTACAATATTATTTTCACAGACCTACAGGTTTGTGTCTTAATAATGATGATGGTGATGAACTACTTAATTTCTTTGTTTTGAATGAGCCTCCCACTAAAGTCTCATATTCCAGATTGGCATTCAAGATAGAAATTATCACCTTTTTCCTACTAACATACAATTCTAGGTGCCATTATCTGGGTGGTCACAATTAGATAGAATGAATCCCTGCATTGCCTTCTATAATTGCAAACTGAATAATTCTATTGATAATAATAATGATACATTAAGTGGCTTGGGTATTATTGTCATGGACAGAAAATGTTAGGTTGATTTTTTCCCCTGCTTGCAATCTTTCTTACACAGTTCTGTAAAGTCTTCAATAATTTACATATGAATAAGATTAGGCTTCGTACTTATTAACACAAATTACTTATATGCCATGTTACTGTAAAAATTTCAAGAGCCATTTAACTTGCACTAGTGTTGATCTTGTGTTGTTGAAAAGAACCTACTACATTTTTCATTTTATCTTATGTATTAAAAGGATCAAAGGCCCAGCCTACACAATATCAGTAATCACTAAGTTAGACTCTTTGCTAAACTTTCTTTAAAGCAGTTGCACTACTGTCATACTACTAAATTGACTCATATTCTGTATTACTTAGTAATTTTGTGCGTATACACACTTATAGATGAACAGTAACCTTCCCTAAGAAAACCTCCAACATATTGACTGTGTCTGAGGCAATTAATATTTTTGATTCCTGAAATATGCATCTACTATAGATGAAATTATAATTTGTATTTTGATTATCCCCTTATATTACCCCCCCGCCTTCTAATATCTAGACTTGTGTTATTTAATCAGCATGTATTTTCTTGTAACTGTTTTCACTAATATGAACACAATTTCAGAAAACATAATCACACAATTTATTGATCTGAATAAAAATATTTTTTACTTCTTGTCAAAGGAAATAAAATTTATGTAAGATAGATACGTTGTTTGCTTCTAAGATAGAATGTTGGGATGCTAAGCATGTGTGGTTTTTTACACCACAAAACAAACACAAAATTCAATTTTCTATAAGCTCATATTTCTTTAAACTTCCCCTCTTTTGAAAACTGCTGAGTAGCCTAGCTTATTTCCATATCTTAAACTCACCTGTTCCTTTCACTTTCTAATGATAAATTAATACTAAAAATTAAGGCAGCCAACATTTTAAGAAAAATTTCTCTTAAAAAAGACCCCTGCATTGGTTGTCCATCGTCTTTTACCATTTCTTTCTGCATTCATCTAATATTTGTGTTCTCTAAATCTTTAACATCAATTCTTTGGACTGTCCACATCCATCAGTGATTTCTTTACTTGCCTCAGGAATTATTTCCACATACCTAATCGTGACCTCATTTGCTTTCACCCTAATCTTCAGAATATCTATTGACACAATTTAACTGTTTTACTATCAAGGTAAAATAAATATCCACAGAATGTAAAGGTAAATATCAAAAGTAGGTTTTTAAGTATCATAATGATTCTGCTTTAGTAAATGATACAACACAAGAAGTTTGGAAGTATATCAAATAGATGCAGTTCTTCAGACTTCAAAAGCAGTTGTGATTGCAAAAGCAGATGAAAGTCTGTCTTGGTTTGATAAAACAAAAACTAGAGAGTAATAATAATTAAAAGTTTTTTTCTCTGTACAGATAATAAAATCTTTGAAATGAGCTACAACAACTTGAATACAAATTCATTACATTTTTGTGCTGGCTTTCACTGGGATAGGGTTAATTTTCTTCATAGCAGCTAGTATGGTGCTATGTTTTTAATTTGTGCTGGAGACAGTGTTGATAACACAGGGATATTTTCATGATTGCTGAGCAGTGCTTACACAGAGCCAAGGCCTTTTCTGCTCCTCACACCATCCCAGCAGCAAGTAGGCTAGGGGTGCACAAGAAGTTGGGAGGGGACACAGCTGGGACAGTTGACTTCAACTGAACAAAGGGATATCCCATATGATGTCATGCTCAGCATATAAAGCTGGGGAAAGAAGAAGGAAAGGGGGGACATTTGGAATGATGACATTTGTCTTCCCAAGTAGCCGTTTCACATGATGGAGCCCTGCTTTCCCGGACATGGCTGAACACCTGCCTGCTGATGGGAAGTAATGAATGAATTCCTTGTTTCTTTGCTTGCATGTGTGGCTTTTGCTTCACCTGTTAAGTCATCTTTATCTCAACCTGTGAGTTTTCTGACTTTTACCTTTTCTATTCTCTCCCCTATCTGGCTGTGAAGAAGTGAGTGAGCAACTGTGTGGCACTTAGTTGCTGGCTGGTGTTAAACCACAACAATTTTGTACTTGTGCTCACTACGTTTTGTCTTGGCTCATAGGCAAGTCTTTCAAGCTGAAAAGGCTAAATATAGTTCAAGTTTAAAAAAATATCTTGCAGGATTTTACTGATTACACGTATATGAGCAAAGTTAAAAGTGGCAGCATATGCATAAAAGCAAAACAGATGAATTATCATTGTTTATCACAATCACCGTATTCCTGGATTTTTTGGGGATATTTCTTTGAAAATCTCTAATATTTGGAAGAAAATGAAAAGGCATGTAATCATACTGAAAAGTTGTGAAATGAAACAGTTTTACTTAATCTGAATAATATGGCATTTTAAATGTACATGCAAAAGGGTTTTATATTTGACATATCTATGACATCTAAAATCACAAAATTAATAGACAGTTCTCTTTTTTTATTGCCTTATTTTGTCAGTGATGTACTTTTACCCGTAGGAGGATGAATGACTAGATCTGGCTGGGGTAGTTTCTTTAAGAATATACAGAGATGAAGTGCTTTTTTTAAGCTGTACAAGCTGGAGCTGGGAATGTCCCAGCATTTTAGTTCAGAGAACTGTGATTTTGATGAAAATCCCATAATCATCCTCTCTTACTGTGCAGTGCTGCAAATCACATGCATTAGTGCGTGTAAGCCAAGTTCCCTTCAGATGAAACGAAGTGTGAACTCTGTTACAGCCTGAATCAGGACATTGTGGCAGACCCAGAGCCTTGTTCTTTGGGCAACTTTGAACCAAATGTTCAGGCCAGAGAGCGAACAAAAACTAACCCAAAATAAAACCCCTAACCATGCACACTGTAGATGCAGGGATCTTATATCAAACTTCTGTGATCTGTTTCTGTTTTACAAAGTTAATTATTGATATAGACACAAGTTGAGAATACAAGGTCTTCCAGTCAATGGGGATATATAGTCCTCCCTGTATTCATGCCCCCATTTCATCCACCTGGTCTTATCTACTACATGTATATTTCTGTATTACAGCTGACAAACTCTTGGACATTTACACTACTTCCTACTATTTAATTTCAACCATTCCTTATTGGTTGTTCAAGGTGACATTAAGCCCTATCTTAATAAATAGCAATAAATAAATAAATACTTTTAGTGTTAACAGGAGAAAATAGATTAGATTAGATTACTAATTAAACATTTGTGCAATTACTAATCTTGCATGTGTTTAACAACCAAAAGCTCTACACTGAATTGATGAAAAAAAACAATGCTTGTTTATCTGAAAAAAACATGCCAACTTCATTCACATTTTCAGGAAAGTACATATATTAGACTAAAGTTACAATAACTGGATAACTGAGAACAAATTGTTTTTCTTATCTAAAGTTGTCTGGAGGATATGTTTTATTATATCATTTTCAAAGGTAGGAACAGGACTCACAATATGTACCAGAGTTGTACTTCAAGATATTTTGTAAAATCTTCTAGAAAAATCCAACCTTTTAATGTAAGACTTTTGTAGCATCTGTATATTTCAAAGAAAACCAAACATTTTCAAAAACTTATTTACTTCTAAGCTGCTGAAATCTACCCAATTTTGTACACTGCATTGTACAAAATTACTTCATATCATTTTTTTTGCATACAATGATAACATTTTTCATCAAGTAGCCTGAAACTGGTACATTTAAATAAACTTTTCACACAAACAGTTGTTGTTTTACTTGCTTCACAGTGTGAGGTAGGCATTAGAGACTGGAAAGAAGTGTTTCTGCTAGTACACAAGGGCTGAGAATCTTTAATTTAAATTTCACTTAAACTTCTTCCAGGAGTCTAACTTCTATACTATAGTAAGGCTATTTATTGATTTGCTTTACTAATTCAGAGGAATAATAATGAGTCTTGTCTTTCTCACTCTCTCTCATTCCCTTTTTAATTGTCACCATAATTTAACAAGATGTTATACTGTCAGAATTTAATTAAGCCTCTCAAAAATGCCATCTGGTGGGGTTAAAGCCAAATTATTTAGAGCTTGTATCTTACTCCTGACAACAACAGAGAACTATTCTTGGCAACCTATTTCAAGGAAAAGTCAAAACAAATTAAAAAATTTCAGTCAGTCAGCTTCACTAGTTTAGCAGTGCTAATTACCAAAGTAAAATATACTAAAATTTTGATTTCTTATACTATCTAAACCAGAGCTGATTATATGCATAACTAGTGCCCAGACTGCCCCTTCTGTTACCATTACCTTCCTACTGAATGACATCCACCATATCTTCCACTTACAGCAGAAGATACTTACATGTTCATTCTCCATATTCATGTATGATAGCTTAATCATGTTTATGTGACTGTTCTACTGGATTATTTTAAAGGCCATGTTGGCGTATAAAAGTACTTAATTAACTTAATTTCACAGGTCTTCCTGGAGTTGTGAGCTCTTGAACATCCCAACATCTATTTTAGTTCCTCAAGGGCTCCCCTTTGCAGCAAACTAAGTAGTACTCTCCAAATGTCATTTCAGAAATTGCTTCCTAAGACCTTAATCCAGAAATATCCTGACATTTGGCTGCCTCTACTCCATATAGGTCTCCTGTTTTGAAGACCTCGCACTTCAGGCAGTCCTAGTTACCTTTATACCACACCAACATACACCATTAGACTTGCACTATTTAGGTACTACTTCTCAGGGCTGTGGTGCTGCTTTCATACCATTTACATATTTTGTATTACCACTCCTCCCCAAAACAAGTGTAATAATAGATTATTATAAATTCCACAGACATAACATGTGGGACCCAGAGAAGACTTACGCCAAGTGCTATGTAGAGTGGACACAGGCAGTCCATCCCAGAAAGAGCTATCTAGTGGTGTAGAAGCAAATCAACCTGAAATACTTGGCAAAATGAAGAGAGGTCCTATAGAAAGGAAAATATCCTATCACTGCAAATATAGCTTGTAAAGTCCTGTTTCAGAGCTACAGAGGAACATGAGGGCACCAGCTTCAAATATAAAATATCTTTATATTTTATATTTGAACTAGTTTTAGAAGAAATAGGAAACCATATAATTTAATCAGGAATCTTACCTTATACCAGGTGGATGCAAAGAAACCTTTAGGGACAGTTCTAAAACCAAAACACCAAAACCAAAACACATTTCTATTACCCTTGTGTGTCTTTTGCATCAAATTCCTGAGAGGGAATTTTGTTCATTCAGTCAGATAAAGAACAGTGAAGAAGAGAGTAAGTGATAAGGTCTGGAGTGCATACAAAAGCCAATGCTTCACTGCATTCCTATAATGGTAATAAAAATGTGAAGAAGAAAAAATAATTAAATTTTACATTATGTAAATCAGTGGTAAGTAGCTGCTGGTACTGTTCCAGTAGTGGTGCAGTAGTCTTCTGCTACACCACTGTTTGGCCATCCCTTCTCTGTATCAGTAGCAGAAGAAGGCATGGTGGTGTTAGAACTGCATTTCTGTTACCATTTGGAAGGAGAAACCATGGCATTAACAAAGTGCACATGAGACAAACATGAAAAGGTGTGCCAAGCTGCAAACCTAAGAACCATGTACCAGGAATGCAGATCAGGCATCCATGAGAAAAACAGTCTGAAAGTCATCTGACACTATCTAAAAAAACCCAGTATGCTCTTAGATCACATAAATTAAAGTGCTGAAAAGCAGTGCAGGGCATCAAAAATTCTTACTGTCTAAATATTGAGCAGACACTAAAGCTTACAGATAAAATGAATACTAACACCACATGGGAATGCCTGGATCCCCTCAGGGAACAGCTCCTAAAATGTAGACAAGTGACAGAAGCTGATTGAGAATTATAGATTAAACTTTTCACTGAACAAAGTTTCATTAGGATATAATAAAGAGATGCAGTGGTGTCGAGTAACCTGTCTTCACCAATGGGGAGTTTTTTGCTGACATCAGTTGAGAAAAAGCTAACCTGCATACCTGAAGTACAGAATTAGCTTTATTAAGAGAATTTTTGAAACACAATGCTCATTACTCCTGCTACTGAAACAAGTCCGAAACTCTAGGAGAGTTATGGTATGAACCTAACTTGACCAGACTTTTAAAAGGTATCTGTCAAAGTTTTTTGTTATTGTTTTGGTAAGCACGCTCAAAAGACAAAAATGTTCAAAAAAAAAAAAAATGTGTTTTAGTATATGTTAGAACAAGTAAATTTATAAAGTAGAGGAAACTTGGAGGAGAAAAGAATAAACCAAAAAGTATCTTTTGCCTCTTGTGTCCTTGCAGGTTGATCCTTTGGTCCTAGCCTGATTTCTGCCTGGAAACACAGTTTCTTTTTCCTGCACTGGGTTTTATTCAGTCCCCTCTGGTTTGTAGGAATTCTTTCTTTCTCACAATTTGACCTTTATTTGCAAATCTTTAAATTTAAAAATCTAAAAATTTAAATCTTTGTTGTGCTGCACATCTGGAATATTTCTTGCCTGTTGCCTTTTTAGAGCAATGTAATATACCTAGTGTCATACAAATAGAACACCACGCATTGCAGAAATTAGAATGACTGTTACACAATAGAGTGTTTTCCTCCTCCCTCCTCTCCCCCTTCCCCCAGTTACACTATACTGAGAAGGACAAGCAGGGCTGGCAAACAGGAACTGTATAGTTAGCACAGCAGCTACTTGATGTTTAGAGAGATAGGCTGCTGTATCTGTTTGCCCTTTTCTGATTAAGGAGGACTTACACCTTCAAGCCCCTTCTCCACTGGGAGCTCCTATGCAATCATGGTGTGTTTATTTAACTGTTGCTAGGAATGACAGCAACCAGGGGAAGCAAAAAAGAGATTTGGCAGTCAGCTTGTCAGGGCAGGGGTCTTGCAGGCACTACTTGAGATGTAATGGAATTGCTGCAACCATAGTGGTAACGGACCACAGGATACAGTCGTAGGTGGCATTGACTAGTGACCTGCAAGGACAGATCAGAAGGCTTTACCCTACTGATTCCTGTGAGAGGACACAGATTCCCAGTGCTAGGTTGCAGGGAATGCCAGACTCCTTCCTGAAACTGGGCTGGGATGGTTGTGACCCCCACCCTCATGCAGGTAAACTCCAGCTAGGCACTGAGTCACTCAGTGAAGGAGCTGCAGGAAGGGCTGAATAGTCTTCAAAACATCAGAGTGGGGCTGAACAGAAAGAAGATTGATGAGTTCTTCACAGAGACCCTGAAAGTGCAACAGCCTCAGCCCTGCTTTGTTGGGGAAGGAGAGCTAAGGCTGTGCTTGAATCAGTAAAGCCTGGTGACTACGAGGTTGGGGCAGGCTGAAAGCCTGTCTGCTCTGGCAGTGGGAAGAAAGTTTTTCTCCTCTTGCAGATATGCTCTTACAGAAGAGGAACTGAGGCCTGGTAACAGATGAGACGGAACAACTCCCACCAGGAAAAGCATCTCAGGCAGCTAAGTATGATCCATGCACTGAGACAAAGACAGAACAGTCTGTGCTATTGTTTGGAAACTTCCTTCTGGCAGGGTGAGGGTGGGGTGATGATGAAGGCATCATGCTCTCACCAGCTGGGCTGTATAACAGGTTTTGATGTTCCTCAGGGTCTTGTATCCAGGATGTGTGGAGAAACTTATGAGGCCTTGGACGAGTACCTCTTGCTGTTCACCCATGTGAGCACCAATGATACCACCAAAGTAAACGTTGAGCATACCAAGGATGAGCACATGGTTCCGGGTGTAAGGAAGGCAGGCATAGCAGCTCATGTGGTGGTGTCCTTGCTTCTGCCAGACAATGGAAAAGAATCAAGTAGGTGCAGCTGCAGTCTGCCAGTCAACATCTGACTGGAGAGCTGGTGTCATGTGCCAGTCTTTTTGGCACCAGGACCCTCTTTAATGAATAGGAACATCTAGGGAAATGCAGGATCTATCTTTGAAAGTGGATATCTTTCCCCAATCTATTATAGAGAGCTTCAAGCTAGGCTTGTTGAGGGAAGTTATACAAAGCCTAGAGAGCAGTGAGGAGATATGCTAGGGGAGGTACTCTCATTTCCACTGAGAAAGCAGTGTGACTGGGAACCCACTTTGGCTGTATGCAGACACATGCACTATGGGAAATGGGTAGGAAAAATTTAAGAGTCTTTAGGTGGTGTTAAAAGTGTGATCCCACTGACATTATAGAGATATGGTAGCATAGACTGTATGACTACAGAGCTGTGATGGGTCCAGGTCCTTCAAAAAGAATAGCTCAGGAAGGGCAAGACAGAAATTGCATTCTGAACTCAGGAGAGGCTCAAATACACAGAGCTCTGCTTGGGAATGACTGGTTAACTAACTAAGAGCTTTTTAGTTAAGAATAAGGAAGGAGACAAAAGGAGCGATGACATAGTCAGATATCTGTTACATAATGCCTGATCATGAAGGCATGAAGCCAACATAGAAAAGCATCGAGATTACAAGGATGAGTTTGGGTGGAGGACTAACCACACCAATATTTTCTGAAGGGCATTGTGGCTAGGCATAAGCAATGTAAGAAGCTTTTTGAAAGCACTGAAGGCTGAATGGAAAACAGTTCTGCAGAAGTCAAGATTATGTGAGTCAAGAGTATGCCCATGTAATGGTGAAGGCCAATGGCATCCTAAACTGTATTCTAAGACAGTAACTAGCAGGATAAGGGAAGAGATCATTCCCCTTTCTTCTGCATATGTTAGAAATGTCTGGAACACTGCCCAGTTTTTGGGTCCACAGAAGAAAGACATTGAAAAACTGGAATGAGTCCAGCAGAGGGCTACCAAGATGCAGAGAGGGCTGGAGGGCATGGCCTAGGAGGAGATGCTGATGGAGGTGGATTTGCTCAGCTCAAAGAGATGGCTCAGGGGAGGATTGTGTTACTGCTGTCAGCTACCTAGTGAGAGGATACAAAGCAATTGGAGAGAAACTCCTCCAAAATACTTACTGATAGGTCAGGAGGAAAAAGCACAAACACAGAAAGTTCAAATAAGCCACTAGCAAAAAGAGGCTTTGCAATGAGGGTGATCAAACATTGAAACAGGGTGCCTGGAGAGTCTGTGAAGTCTTCACCCCTGGAGATGTTATAAGGTTGACAGGAAAATTCCCTAAACAACAGCATCCAGATCTGAAATAGGTCCTGCTTTTAGTGGGATTTGGACTGATGGTCTCTAGAGCTCCTTTCCAACTGGAATTATTTTATGATTCTGTGCTCCTTTAAAGAGCAAGTGGCAGTCAGGTGAGCTGTGCCAAATGGGGTAGGCTGCCCCTTTCTATTAGGAGCAACTGACCTTGAAGAGAAGGTTCAAGAAGAGTCAACAGTCTGGAGCAGACAGAATTAACTGACATGCAGCAGATGAGGCTGCCAACTGCATCCCAAACAGAGATGCTGAGAGGATTAATGAACTGTCAGACAGGCCTCAGTGGTGTGGGAAAGGAAAACCTCCTAAGGCCAAAAGAAGATTTTTAGATTTGGGTGACAGCCAGGAAGTGGCTCTTTTCATTGACATCAAGCCTAGAAGCAAGAACCTGCTGGAAAGGACACTACAAATAGCGAAGAGTCTCACTAATGTTAAGCTAGTAGCTGAGAACTGGTTTCTTTTAAAGAATGAATTATACAGCCTTATAAAACTCTGTTATTATATTTGTTCTAATAAAATAATTACTAAAGTAAAATGTTGTGGGGTTTTGTTGCTTGAGGTTTTTTCTTTTTTTTTTTTTTTTTCTTCTTTTGTAGAGTTCGTTGTAAGGAAAAAAATATGGGAATTTCAAGCAAATTGCTCTGAATGACTTGGGATATGATCTCCCATGCTGCAGTGCTTCAAAACTGAAAATCCCTGAAAAGTATTCAGTGAAACTGCAGTGCAACACATTTGAAACTTGCAGTATATCACACTGAACATGGAAAATAACCTTACCTGGATGTTTGCAAAGTATTTTTTTTTTTTAATTTTGAAAGCACAAGCCTAAAGACGTTGCACAAAAACAGTTCCTACAAAAAGTTTACTGAATTTTGTAAGCTAAGTTGAAGTAAACTAAAATCAATAAGGATTATTTATTTATTTATATTTCCAGTTTTGTTGCGTTATTTTTTCCCCTCTAAAGATGTGACTGTGAAAAGACATGGCCACTAGGGGGCAGAGGTGGATAGCTTTTTAAATACGTTAAGCCTCATTCCTTCTAGAAGTAGGGGTTTTTTTGTGGCAAATTAGTAATTTTGGAATGGTAATGAATTCCCGAGCTAGCTACAGACTACAAAGGGATGAAAGACAGATTCAAGTTCAAACATTCATTTGAATACCATTAATTAAGGTATGCAAGTCAAAATTATTAAAAATAATTACTATGAACACCATTTAAAATAATTGCAAAATTACTGATGAGATGTAATCAGTAACGGAACAAGATGGTGGGAAGAAAAAAATATGAGCATGATAAAGTAATTGTGAAAGGAAAAAATAACACTAATTGGGAAAAAGGGAAAGTAATATTTCCTGATGTCCTGGGGGAAAAAAAAAAAAATGATTGCTTCAGATTGCTGTACTTACTGAAATAAAATACATTATTTTAAATGTAATACTTTATCTACGACTTATTTCATAGCTTGTTAACAGAACTTATCCGTACTAATTGCATTTAGATAGCATATTGTTCCAAACATCTTAAGGCTATTTTACTGTGTATAAATATGTTTAATCTTAAAAAAGCTAAATATAGAGAAACTAATATTCAGTTAATTTAAAAATTTCTAAGGTAATACAGTGAATATTGATATTTTTAAGAACCTAGCACACAGGGTTTTAATCTCCTCCTCCTATTAACTCCCAAATGCCTAAGTGCTTACCATTGTGTCTTAAATTTTCTCAGGTGCTAGATTGGGAAGAACGTAACCTTTTAAATACATTTGAAACTTAATCATCTTTTATTAGCTCACTTATCCATTTTATAAAATATCTAGAAAAATGTATGAGCCTGCTAAAATGTATTTTGTAATAGTAAATGTGTGAATATTTTTTTGCAGTGCCATAGTACTCAGTTATACATAACTAAACAGTCATTTATTGGCTGAAATTCAGCTCAGGGATTAAAACATTAAAATATGGTTGTCTAGCCCCCATTTTAATAGTCAGTAGAGAGCTGGGATTCAATTCAGTTACCTAAACACAGACTGTTAGTATTGTATGAGACAATTTAGACTATGAGAAACCCAGAAGGATTTGACAGCTACAATGGTTAAAATACAAGAGAGCTGCACCTTGTGGAAGTCACCTGGAGCCCACAAAGAACATTCCGGGTCACCACCTGCAAGCAACAGGACCTGGTCCAGTGTTACACTCAAAGTCTTGTTCATGGGTAAAGAGGAAGCACAACTTTCAGATATGTACAATCAAGAATTTATTGTCAATATAAATAAAATCTTAAGAGTCTAATCCATATTAGTCCACATCTAATTGTTGCAGAAGAATAACAAATAATAATGCTGTTAAAACTGTTATACACACACTTCTTTTATATACCTCTTCCTGACGTTACCCTCACCCTTCCCCTGCTCCTTTGAGACCTAAGGTTGGTGTAATGAAATGCAGGACCACACTTCACCTGTCTCAAAATCAGTGCATAATGACATATAAGATGCCCTTGGGGTTACCACTTGGCTCCAGTTGCTGTTCTTCAAGGATGAAAATCTCCCATAAGTCCTCTTCTTACACACATGCAGCTGTTTTAGACGATCTAGAATGCTTCAAACACCAGACTGACTGTCCAGGCAACTCAGCCCAGCCCAACTCTGTTTTATAATTTCAGAGTGAATTAACAACCTTCTAGGTTCTATTGACAGTCCCAACTTGTTGCTGCAGTGGATTTTGAATCACCTGAGCACAGTCAAAGGCAGGAATCTTAAGCTCTGTGTTTCATACTGTACTGTATACTACTTTTTTTAAACTTAATTTCTCAGAACAAATTTAATTTCAGCTTTCTAATTTCTTTTTTTTTGGGGGGGGGTGAAGCAAGTAATTCCGTACTCATAGATAATAATGAGTGGTGTGGCTTTATAATTCCTCTTTCAATTCTATTTTATAATATAAGTTGACCTTCCTCCATAATTTTTCCTTCATGGGTACACAAATAACATCTATTCTCCCCCACCCAGATATTTACTCTGATGAAAGTCATAGAATATTATTGTTATAGAATCATAAAATAGTTTATGTTGGAAAAGACCTTTAAGATCATAAACTTTAACCATTAACCCAGCACTGCCAAGACCACCACCAAACTTAGTGAGGGTGCACTCCATCCCCCCATCCAGATCATTGATAAAGATATGAAACAGAACTGGCCCCAACACTGATCCCTGGGGAACAGCACTTGTGACTGGCTGCCAACTGGATTTAACTCCATTCACCACAATTCTTTGGGCCTGGCCATACAGCCAATTTTTTACTCAGTGTAGCGTATGCCCAACCAAGCCATGGGCAGACAGTTTCTCTGGGAGAAGCTTTACTCAAGTCCAGTTAAACAACATCCACAGCCTTTCCCCTCATCCACTAAGTGGGTCATCTTGTCATAGAGGGAGATCAGGCTGGTCAAGCAGGATCTGCTTTTCATAAACCCATGCTGAATGGGCCTGATCACCTGGTTGTCCTGGACATGCCATGTGATGGCACTCAAGATGATCTGCTCCATAACCTTCCCTAGCACCGAGGTAAGGCTGACAAGTCTGTAGCTCCCTGAATCCTCCTCCTGGCCCTTCTTGCTAACCTCCAGTCAACTGGGACATTCCCGGTTAGCCAGGACTGTTGCAAAATGGTGGAAAGTGACTTGGTGAGTACTTCTGCCAGCTTCCTCAGTACCCTTGTGTGGATCCCATCCAGCCCCATAGACTCGTGTGTGTCTAAGTGGTGTAGCAGATTGCCAACCATTTCCCCTTGGATTTCTCCTTGTCCTTGATGTTCCCATCTCTTTGTTAAGATTGGTTATAGCTTCCAGTGGATTCAAAAAATTATCGCACTCTGAATGGACTCATAATGAAGAAGAAAGTTACATAAATACATGTACATATTCAGAAAGATGAATGGGAAAACGAGATATCATGATTATACTAATCTAGGTCCTTATGCTAAATGCAACTCTCAGGGATAAGATTTAATGTAATTCAAGCAATAAATTCATTTTTTCACACATACACAAAATTATCAAGACACCCCTGTTTAAATGGAAATGCAGGTTCTGGAATGAACACATCCTCACCCTGAAGCATCTAACTTAGGTGTGAGCATATTGTCACATATATTACACCACCAGATAAATATTTACATCCCAGACTATTTATATCCTAGGCCCTCCTGGCTAGGCCTCTACTGAGCATTGTTCTAAACTCTTAACTTTCATTAGTGATCCAAGGGCTGGAGCACCTCTCCTATGAGAACAAGCTGAGAGAGTTGGGCTTGTTCAGCCTGGAGAAAAGAAGGCTGCGGGGAGACCTGATTACGGCCTTTCAGTACCTAAAGGGGGCCTATAGGAAAGATGGGGAAAATCTTTTTAGTAGGGCCAGCTGTGACAGGACGAGGGGCAATGGTTTTAAACTAAAACAGGGTAGGTTTAGACTAGATATAAGGAAGAAATTCTTTCCAATGAGGTTGGTAAAACTGGAACAGGTTGCCCAGAGAGGTAGTGGAGGCCCCATCCCTGGAAGCATTCAAGGCCAGGTTGGACAGAGCTCTGAGCAACCTGATCTAGTTAGCGATGTCCCTGCTGACTGCAGGGGCGTTGGACTAGACGAACTCTAGGGGTCCCTTCCAACCCAAAACATTCTATGATTCTATGATTCTATTATTAGGTTATCTAGAGCCATCGTCTTACTTCTCTGTGTGTGCTTCAGTTTCTCTGGAGAAACAAATTGCACAAAAAGTGAAATCATAATTAATTCTTCATGGTTTACAGTCTTAATCATTAAAAAATCAACCTTTACCAGGAATATAACACACTAAATTTAAACTCTTGAGTTTTGCATGTCATCTAGAGATGTGTGACTGAAAATAGTAATGTTTGGATCATCACAAGGTAATTGATATTTTATTTAGTGTCATTAACAACTGTGCCCTCTTTTCAGGCTTTAGTTTCTTGTTGCATTTCTATAATATTTCTGAGGTTGGTGGGTCAAACTTTATAGCAGAATTACTTTTACTAACCAAATGTTAGTCTACACCATCCATTTAATGGACAGATCTACTGACCCAAAATTATAATCAAATGAGTTTGCTGTGATGGATGAATGAATTCAAATTACCAGCTCCTTTGTAACAAGTCATCTTGATATAGAATGACACATTGTGTTACTGCACGTCACCCAGAAAACCTGAATCAATATGTGCCTAATTTTCTACAAGCACAAAAGTTGAAAAAGAGCAGCTAGCTTTTCAAAGCAGATCCTGTCAAAGGAATTTTCTCTTTGGTGTTGAAAGTAAAAGAGCTCATGTGAAATTAATGCTAGGGTTTTTTAAATGGTCATTGTAGTTACAGATCTATATTCTAGGATACGTGGTGAGGTCTAATATTGTCACTAATACTTCATAAAAATAATGAAATTGTCTCTGGTCATTGTATGCTTGTTGTGGCTATGTGAGTAGAACTAGAGACGTGTAACAAAGATATGTCCCATGGGTTTATCCCAAACTTTGAATATTCCAGTTTATTTCAGTTTCAGTTTGACTATATTCAACATGTATGTATTCTGTCATATAATCCCACTTCAATGGGAATAGCCTTGTTACCTAAAGAAGGAGTAATATTTTTCATACCCAGCTTTCATTTTGAGAGCTAATGTGCACAATTATAATCAGATCTATTTGGATGAGAACAATGTATACCTCATTTCATTTCCAAGGGAAACATTAAAGAATGGTTCAAAGATTCCCCCATGTAATTAGTAAAATATGTACACCTTCTTTTCAGTATAATTAGATCAGTTTACTAGAGCAAAATAGGTGCACTAAAAATTTTCTTATTGCCCCCCAATGTTGGCTGTCCCCTCTACCACAAGGACATTTAGAAAGGGTTGTCCACCCGAACAGAATCACTTCCCCCACTGTTAATTTCCCCCTTTTTTATGCAAATTGTTCAGATGTACACAGGCCTAGGTTGTGAAGAATTATGAAAAAAAAGCACTGAACACTTCATCCTCACCTAATAGCTCCATCATTTGGTTGTCTCCCTCATTCATTAAAGGGGCCACATTTTCCCTAGAAAACTTTTCCATTAGACAATTGTAAAGAGAATTTAAGCAATCTCAAACCAAGGCAAGCCTAGACAAATCCTGATACTATACACTGTCCATTAATTAGAAAGTCTGTGGAATTCTACTAGCTGTAACAAAAATTCTATTTCCTGGGCTGGAACTTAGATTATCTGGGTGTATTCATGTCCATGAGGCTGAATGGGATTCATCTATAGGTACTGAAAGAGCAAGCTGATGTGATAGCAAAAATGATATGAAATATGGAAAACTGTGGTGACTGGGGCAAGGGACCTGAATTGAAAAAAAGATAAAATGTTTTTTTTATTTTAAACAAGGTGAAAAGCAGTACCTGGGGAACTGTAAGTCAGTCAGCTGCACCTCAGTCCATGTAAACATTCCTCTTGGAATTCATTTCCAAAGATACCAAGTAAATATGATTTTTCCCATTTCTACTAAACCGCTGTATTTACTTGGCATGGCAGGGTCTTAGGATTTATCTGAGCTTGTCTTAGCCTGACCTAGTTTTGGTTTGTCTTAGCTGTGACAGCAATTGTTTAGCAGATGGTGGACTGTGGACTGTTGTCTAGCTAGTTCTAGATTAGATTGATGAATACCATATTATACAGTAAAGGTCAGACAAATCTGTATGGTCACTGGATAACAAATATTAGCCCTTTATGTTAATTGTGCCTGGGGAAACTATTGTGTAACTTTTACTAATAGCTAACAGTTGAAGATGTTCAAACTTCACACAGCAACTACTGCTAAAAAGCAAGTAAGCAGAGCAAGTACTTTTTGTGTTTAGAAAACGTAAAAATAACCCCAAACACAGACAAGTTAAAGGAGGAAGGCACCCTTGACATCAGCCTCAACACTTCCCTGTGAAGTATTCAGGACACTAATGATGCATCTTAACCTTTCTTGAGCAAGAATGAAGCCAATGACCTTATGGAAAAGAGAAATGATGGAAGGATGAGCTCAACAGCAGAAAAAAAAAGAAAATATACTGGTTATTTTTTTAATAACTAATTTAAACTGTAATATTAATTAAGTCTCTTCCATAATAATTAGATAATTCGGTCTATGACTGTTAGCCCAGTTACAATAAAACTTGTACTGTTTGCATTCACCCCTGTCTCATAATCCATATAGCTGTTATTTCATCATAGAAGGCCATGAGGTTGGTCAAACATATATTATTAATCAGTTTTATTACAACTGGACTAATGATAATAATTGTTTGACCAACCCCATTGACTTCTATGATTAAATGACTGACCGTATGAATGATGGGACAGTGATGGATATACTTGACTTCAGTAAGGTCTGTGACACCATCTTCTTCAACTTTCTTATTTGTAAGATGAGGAAGTGTGGACTGGATAAATGAGTATAAAACTAGTTTTATACTCAGGGCAAAGGACAGTGATTAGGGTGTTGAGTGAGGTCCAGCTACTGACTGGTTACAAACAGAATGTCCCAGAAATGTCTGCTGGGTCCCATATTTGATTGTATCAACAACCTGGATGGTGAGACAGAATGTGTCTTCAGCATATTTGCAGACAGTAATAAAGGTAGGACTGCAGAAGGGTTAAACATGTCAAAAAGTAGAGCTTAAATCCAGAGGGACTTGTGCAAGAGAAACCTCCCGAAGTTTGAAAAAGGAAGTCTAAAGGTCTGCACCTGGGAAGGAGCAACCAGGTGCTTATCCCACCCTTGGCAGAGGTTGAGAAACAACTATTCAAGTAGCAGCCCCAATGAAAATTATGTGGGATTCAGCAATAGGCTGAATAAGCCAACTGGATTGTCTACTTGCCAGTAATGCAAACATACTGAGCTACACTTGGAGAACCATAGCAAAGAGAAAAAGGAAGTTATTATTGCAATATACTCAGGGTCTATTGTGGCACCTAACGTTTAATATCTTTAGCAATTACTGTGAGACATTATGGAATGAATACTCAAGTCTGTGGGCACCGAACTGAGAAGAATAAGACAATACAGTTGCAGACAGGGCTGTCATTTTTAGGGTCCTAGACAGGCTGGGGGAATGGGCAGACCACAATCCCATGAAATTCAGCAAAGAAAAATACATGGTCCTGCATCTGGATTGCACTAATCCCTTGCAGCACTACAGGCTGGCAACTGACTGGCTGGTTGGAGAACAACTGAAAAAAGACCTGGAGAATCGGAAGCTAACTGGAGTCATCAGCATGCTTTGGTAGTGATGATGGCTAGCTGCTTACGGGGCTGTATCAACAGAAGCATAGCCAGTAGATCAGGAGAAATGATTGTTCCCCTTTACTTGAAGATTATTAGACCACGTATATAATACTATGTCCAGTTTGGGGCCCACAGTACAAAGAAAGGTTTTGATCACCTGGAAGGAGTCTAGTTGAGGACCACTAGAATGGTTGAGGTTGGAACACTTGCCCTGTGAGGCAACACTGAAGGACTGGGGTTTGTTCAGCCTGGAGAAGAGATGGCTGTGGTGGGATCTAACAGCAGCCTGCACCTCCTTCCCAGTAATACCTATGGAGAGGTCAGCAAGGAGACAGAGCCAGACTTTTACTAGAAGGTCATGGTGGGAGTTTGAGAGAAAACAGGAATGAATTTTAAAAACTGAGATTTTAACTAGATATAAAGAAGAAAATCTGTCGCTAAGTGGGCAATTAAACACTGGATCAGATTTCCCAGAGAGGCTGCAGAGTTTCCAAAATGGAAGGTTTTCAAGACCTGACTGGATAAAGCTCTGAGCATCCTCATCTGACCTCAGAGTTGACCCTGTTTTGGATTAGGACAGGATGCTGGACTCCCTTCCCACCTCAGTGGTTCCATGACTATATGACCTGGCAGCATCTGTCAGGGAGCAAAAGGAATGGGCCTGCTTCCCAGAAGGATGATCATGGAGCCAAGACGACCTCAAAACAAGCCCTGTTCTTATTGATGGCACGCAGCCCCACAGCTGCAGGGTGACCAATGCAGGGCTGATGTCAGCAACAAGTATCATCAACAGTCCAAAGATCCTTAAACAAACACAAAATGAAAATTCACAGCTAAAGTCAACCCAAGTCCATCAGCAAGTCAGGAACATCAGGAGACAGTGCTGGTCAGAGACACATGTACAACATAGCCCAGGT
This sequence comes from Egretta garzetta, assembly GCF_000687185.1. Classification (NCBI taxonomy): domain Eukaryota; kingdom Metazoa; phylum Chordata; class Aves; order Pelecaniformes; family Ardeidae; genus Egretta; species Egretta garzetta. The sequence goes on along the minus strand of NW_009260478.1, from coordinate 1,231,816 downwards.
CAGCACTGGGTGCCCAGGCCTGAGCTGAAATGGAGCTTCCAGGTCCACAAGCAGGGGGTTTCAGGTGAGGCTGGCCAAATCCAGTAAGGCTTAATGGTGCTTTCAGGGCCCTGATAGTATAATGGAGTCTGTAGGTCAATATGGGAATATACATTATGACATCTACAAGAGTTATAGGGGGAAAATACCTTTTAAATAAATATGTATGTGCTTTTACAATTTTTAAAAACAGGTGTAAGATAAATTTCAGGATGCTGACTAATCTAAAGGAGTCTTGCTTCTGTTTGTCATTTCCCTGTGAAGTAATTTTTTCACACACTGAAAAAATAGTTATCAAGTTTACAAGAAATAACAGCAAGGTAAGAATGAAAGAGACCATGTGGTTCTCAAGACCACCAGCTGGTAACCACATTGTAAAATGCATAACCTGAGATCACTGTTGTGGTTATGGTGATTCTGACTGCTTTTGCCAGAATTAGAAGTGAAGAAATAGAAGAATGCATGGTCTAAATGAAGATACTACATCTGCCGCAGCAAAGACCAGATCATGTTGCAGGTAAGATAAAAAAGACAACGATTATTGTGGACTCAAAATTCTGAAGCCCAAAGAAGAAAAAACTTAATAAGGAAAACAAATTTGTAGGATAAACACTATCTGATTAAATATCTTCTATGTGTTTCAGTCTGAGAACTCACAGTTGATCAAAAACCTCAGTAAAAGAGCAAGAATGATTTTCTGTTCATCTGCAGTCTAAATTAAATAAATGTGTTCATTAATGGAAATATAATAATTCTGTTTCATATATGATGGTGTCTATTTATGTAATGTTTCAACTTTCAAATAATTCAAAATGCATACAGAGTATTATAATAAATCTAAATATTTAATGTGCTTGATTAGTTTCTAGCAAATATAAGAAAACATACACCACATTCAGCTAAAAATACAAAAAAAAGAAGGGATATTCTTGGTGAATTAGCCTGAATTCAGATTACTCAGCAACAGTGGGTACAATGGGATATTTAAAATAAAGTAGTAACACCTAAACTGGCATTAATCTACTGTTGTATTTATTTTTTACTGCTATTATTTATTATTGGAAAGAGAAGAGCTAACAGGTTGTCAAAGGTTAATAACTAAAGAAACTTTTCTGAAAATTCAACATTTACAATATGATGAAAAAGGACCAGTTTGGAAAAAATTAAATCAGTGATAATGAACAACATAAGACAGTCTTGAATTTCACAACATCTTTCTTACTACAGGGTAAACACAATGCATATGAAAGGTTATAAGTCTTAGCTTTATATTTCAACAGCCAAGTCACATTTTACCATTTATGCTGTTGTAATATTACACCGTATCATTTACCAACATTTCATAACATCCCAATGATTTAAGAGTTGATAAGTATTCAGAAGTACACAATGATATTTTATCTGGCTTTGAGGTTTTTCTGCAACCAGTGGTTTACCATGTTTCATTGATTATTCCATTATTGGAAGTATCAAAGGAAATCTATTAATTTGTGGGATAACTTAATCAAGGTTTAGTCTGAAGCAGTCTTTAAAGATACAAATTCCACATTCTTCCAGTAGGTTGAGCTTGTAAATCAACCAGAACACAATCAGATTTTTTTTTGTCAGTGAAGTATGTAGAAATGTCATCAAAAGTTTCATGGGCTTCTTGTCTACAAAAAGGCCATTGTTAAAAATTACAAGGCCAGAAAAAGTTCCTGATAATCATTCTGTACCACCCATTCCTCATGAAAATCTTGAACTCGCTGTCTAATCAGTGGATCACTTTAGATATCCTTTTCCTCATCACTGGAAACCTCCATTATAGCGTAAGAACTTGCAGGTCTCAATGGAAAAGGGGATGCAAAGGATACATAGGTGTATCACTAGGAACAAAACCCTGCAAACCCAAATGTAAAACTTTCTTTAAAACAGAAGTACTATTTTAAAATCAAAGATGAAGAAAAAAGTAATTCTATATGGTGCCACTAAATATTGACTGTGAGTAATTCCCTCCTTTTGAAACCTAATTTCCTAATCCATCTACAGAGGGCACTTTTCATTGAAGCAACTACCACCTTGTAGATAACCTCACTCCCTAATCAGTCAACAAGCCTAATAGAAGCAAGGAAAGAACTTTCGGATTCAGGTACACAAACACTTGTTCTCTCCATGAATAAAAGCAATTTAGATTTTACTGTCTTTGACTAGGAAAACTGTAAACTGGTAGTTTAACAAAATTTGGAAGGAAGGTTTCACTATAAGGCCACATGGAACACAGAAAAGACATTTATGGGTTTGTTTCATTGCTGTTTTTTTCAGATTAATTAAAAGATCTTGTTATTTATATATGATCATTTCTTTCTTTGGGTGGTTGTCTTTCACAACCACAGGTATAATTAAATATTTATAATGTTTGAGCTCATTTTTCCCACTCCACTATTGACACAAAAGGCAGAAACACACTTCCATACCCTTGTTGCTTAGTGTAATAATAAATATAGAGAATAATCACATAGATTGTTTTAATTGTAATCAAGTTTAATTTTCATCATTGTCATGCTCATTCCTAGGTGGGTGGGTTTTAATATTTCAGTTTTGTTATTTAATCTGCAAAAAAGCAATTAAAAAAAAGGAATATATACATATATATGAACACCTGGTAACTAGGTGGAGTATTTCTAGCAAACATTGCCAGACTACTACATTTCATTGCATTACTGTAACTCTTAAAATAATCAAAATACTATGAGCATGAATAAGACCACCAAAACTCAGATATGGAAGAGATAAACAGAAGCATGCATATTTTTATCTGCCAAATGAAACTGCTTCTTCAGTGAAGCATATGGCAAAATTTCAAATTATTTCAACAGGGCCAAAATGTGAAAACATTCTAAAATGTTCTAGATAGTTGCATACAGATATGAATATGTATTTCAACAGATACATTGTTTAATGAAATATGATTATGACTTAAAATTGTAGAGGGAGTGACAGGAATTTCTGATGTTAATATCAAGATCCAATTCAGTCAAAGGCTTGTCATTTGGCTGCTGTGAAAAAGATATTGAGTCCTGAAAACAAATTTAGCCTTGTTGTTCATGCCAGGGGTCATTTATTTTCAATTCACACATTCAAATGCTTATTATTTTTGGAATCATTAAAAATTAAGATGTTAACAGAAATTTATTCCAGACGACCTTTAACACACCTCTTCTCTTAGGCTTGTCATGACTGGATAGATTTTACTGCTTTTACAGTAGCAGTATTTTTCTTGAGACAGCTATTGAAGTTTTGCCAAAGACACAGTCAGTATTGGAAACTGACTGTGATAGGAAACATGTAAGTGCATAAGAAGCTGTTCCAAAGAGCTTACAAGGAAATAGAAAGATGGAAAAGCTGCTATTCCTCAGCAATGTATAAATCGGTTTGGTAATATAAATACGTTACTTATTGCTCTCCCCAGAATTTCCAGTGATATTTTCATCACTTTTTCAAATTATATTTTAACTGAAATAAATTTCTGATATTTTCTTTAATGATACTTTCTCCCTAACATGTTGGTATCCTGGATTAATCAACAGAGGGAACAAATAACAATTTTTGTAAGCTATTAAAATATAACTGTTAACTAAACGTGGTTTGGGAAACGTCTGAAGGCTGGTCAAGTTTGTACAGACCTTTAAATGAATCTAAAATAGAATAGATTAAATCATAGTTAATATATACTAGGAGGTTTAACTTTGGTGGATAACAGTTATCGCAAGAAAAAACAGAAGATTTAAACTTTATTCTTAAGCATATTGTTTGAATTAGTAAAAGTGATGTTCATATTTTAAAAACAATACAAAAAGACTTGTAATACTTCTAAAATTGTCCGTTGATGATATTTTAGTTCAGGTGTGCTGCCAGGAGAGGGTGGTGTTGAACTATAAATCTAAAGCAATCTCATCTGCCTTCACTCTAAATTCAATCTCACTTGAATCTATGTACATTATTTTGCACAAGAAAGATACAAAACTTTCCATTTTGACAAATAGCTAGTTTAAAGAAGACAAGGGAACTGTAAGGTTTTCAAATATACTCTTTATACATTTTCAGAATGAACAGAGAATGAAAAATATCTTTGTTGAATTCCCACCCTTCCAACCCCAAAGACAAACACTCCTGAGTCATAATAATATGTTTGTATATCATCAACATATATGTCTATTAAACAAGAGGACATATAATTAGTACCACAATTTAAAAAGTCATTAAAGTTCTCATTGAATCATTTTCCTGTTGTAAATTCTATTCAGTTACAAAGGAATTACAGATTATGACAGACAAGTGATGATATTTGGCACAGTGGTGTGTAAAATACAATGCAAAATTAATTATAACAGCTTTTTAATATAATCTGGGAAATAAGAAAGCAGAATTATTACTGTAGTTCTTATCAACCACACATTCTTTACTTGGTAAAGAAGTAGTCTGTAATATGAAATCATGGTGACAGCCACGAGACATCTTTGCTCTGTGCCACCACCTGACTCTCAAGTCAACCATACTGTATTTTAGATTCAGCACCTTTGTGCTCAGGATCTGCCCACAGCATTGTACAGATTGACCAGTATTCTCTTTAATAATGAATAAACAAATTTTTGCAGAATTGACATTTGTATCTCATTGATCTGTACTTAAAAACTGCTCTTCCATATGTTATATTTATGATGCAGGGTAATAAGTAGAAATACTTCACTCGATGAAACAAACAAGTTTTACATACTCTGAGTATCTCTTAGTATCATTCAGAACATTGGGTATCAATGTTTTATGATTTTTTTTTCCTTTCTTGATAGGTCAAGCTTTACAGAACTGAAGATGAAAATTAAATTAAAATTGCAAGTTGTTACTAGGAAATATGTGAGCACGTTTAGTAGTAGCATATCAGCTAACACTAATTAGTCAATTGCTTCTTTATATAATACTAACTATTAAAAAGTCCAATGATAAATGTATGTATTTTCAATAGCTCTGTGGTGTCAGCAAAAGCTGTGTTAGAAATTAATGGATGTTTGTCCTGTTTGCTTCAGTCTTAGTCTTACTGAGCTTTCAGCAGTTGAATCTCAACCAACATCACCTGGGGAAATAGTTGCACACAACTGGACAACAACAAGATAGCACATAGCCAACATACTCCTTATCTTTATGATCATATGGACATACCTATGTATATAATACCCACATTGCATTATTTTACTCTGCTGCTTAAAATAAAAATTCAGACAGTAATGGTTACTTATTATAATTTATTGACTATCTATATAAATAATAAATTAATGCATTAATATTCAAGATCTTGAACAGTTGATACTTCCACAATTAAAAAAAGACATGCAGTTAAACACCAGCTATGAAATGCAATTAATATTTAGAGAAAATAAAAAAAAATAATATAATCCTAACAGTGTCAAAAGAATAAAAATGTGAACTGGAACTGAAACATAAAAATGGTTAATGTAAAAGTTTGAAAACACTGCAAAGATCGAAAAATACACTCTACTTTTTCCTACTTGCATACACCGAGACAACAGAGATTGACTGATTCTAATTGTGGTGTTTTAACAGACAAGTGTGATGCATTTTAATGAAAGCATATCTGAGTTTGAGATTAGTGATTACTTAAGGAATATATGTGTTCATGCTGAATGGCTGTGAATGATGATAGATACTTTGATAATCAGTGTACTGCCACCAGCCCCTTGGTCTTCAATGCTTGTTTGTTTTGTGTTTTAGACACACTAGACAATATAACTTTACTTCAGTATTTTAGAATGATAGTTAAATCAGCAACTGAATCAATTTGACCAATTTTAGTCAGAAGACCTATGATCTTCAAGTTAGGTTTTTAATGGATTTATGGTTTGGTCCATATTTTAGCTAGGAGTTCACTGGAAGTGTCCAGTACTTCTAAACTGGAACCCATCAATATGTGAAATATTTTCTTTAAAATAACTTTAATAACTAAAAAAACTTTAATAGGAAAATGTTTTTCCAAAATTATATACCAGATGTCACAGAAGCACAAACAGTGTTTTTAAAGAGCACAAACTAATACACTAGTAGCTTTGATTATCTGTTTTTAGGCTGGAACAAAAAATATCAAGTAAAGTAACATTCATGGCATACATTTTTTCTAAAAATGATATCTTTCAAAACTGGATTAGGTCATTATTTTTAATTGTGAGATCACTGTCTGTGTTACCCCAGACCTTCCATATATATTAGAAATGAATCAAAGATGAGTCTAAGGGCCTGTAGGATTGAAAACTCTAATGCTTTTCAATGAACATTCAGTTATCATAGTTGGCATAAAATGAGTTAATTTATTGGGATTTGTCTAAGTAAACATCACATGGCTTGTTTACTAATGAACTGTATTTCTTTAACATGGCATTTTAGAGATATACACTATGTTTTCAGATAATTAAATATTATTTCCATTTCTCTCCATGGTAGAGAAACTGTATGACAGTACATGACTTTGTATAAGACTAATTACACGCTAATTATTATGTTATGAAATATAGCAATTGAGTTCTGAGGATTATTTTAATGTGATGTGCCTTAAAATCCTGAACCCAGCAGATTTTCGATTCCCAAAGAATTTCACAGAATCACACAGAATTGTTGAAGTTGGAAGGGTTCTTCTTGGATTGTCTAGTCCACGATCCCTGGCCCGGGCAGGGCCAGCTACAGCAGTTTTCCCAGGAACATGGATTGATGTTTCTCATTTCAGTCATTGCACCATCAAAAAGTATTTTGTGAACTGATTTAATCAACTGATGATAGACTGACAACTTCAGTTCTAAAAAAATCATGATCACTCTTTCAGTTTGTATCTTTCTTTCTTAGCTGATTTTAATAGGTTTTGGAGTTAAAATAAATTTTCTCATATTTATATGGTTGGCAGGATGAAATAGGTTGTATTTTTTAAGGAGAAAGAATCCTTTTAATACTATAATATTCATTAACGACAAACCAGAGAAAATTTGGAAGAAATAGACTAAGGATCTTTCTGCAATATTACTACATGAATGCAATGGCAAATTAAGATGTATTCTCTGTAGGTATGAATTTAAATATCATACAAATTCAGCTGAAAAAAGTGATAGGTTTAGATAGTGATAATGATAGAGTTGATCATATGTCAGAGTTGAATAAGACAGTGTTATATTTTGTCTCCTAAACTGAGACTATTTCCTACACAAAGTTGTGACATTGACGATATTGTCTATGAGAAGGAGAAGGAAGCTATTGTGGATCTTGAAATTAATGTAGCTCTGACAGAGAATTTTTCCGATAAACCAGCTAGTTTTAGACTGCAGTATCAGACATTGTCCACACAAATGCCTTTCTCTGACTTTACCCTGTACGGTTCATACATTCACCCTGATCTTAACAGAATCTCTTTCTTATGACACACCTGGAAGGAGATTAGTGGAAGCCATAATTTTGCATAGTATCCTTTAATTTTGTCTAATGCAGATAATCAAGATTTATTTCTGCTCTTACAGAAAGAGAGACTAATTAGCTGATACCTAAAAACCTTCATTCGGATGACAGGAGCACTTTTCCCCTTCAAAATAGCAATAATTTCAACATAAGAGCTATATACTACATCTATCTTTACTACATCTATCTTTGCTTTGATGACAGATGAGAAAGGGAGCCACACATTATTAATTATATCTAGGTACACATTTGAAAAATGTTTCACACATTTTCTCTTTTGCTACTTCTTTCACAATATAAAGTCTACAGGAGATCACAGTGACAAAAGTAATTTTGCATTCACATTATTTATGTAATAAGGAACTTCTCAAAATCTCAATGGATTCAATTTTTTGTTTTCTGTTTGACTTTAAAATGTTCTATAGGTCTTCCATGAAGTATGGAGAAGAAATTTGTGCTGTTAAAAACTTAAAAGCATCTGAGCCTTTGCTATCACTCATTTGTTACATGTAGCATGCACATGTTAGTTATGTGCATGGTAGAATTATTAAAGATTTAAAATTACAATGAAAAAAATAAGTCCAGTTTTCGCAAACATATGGTCATCATTTACAGAAAAAAGCCTCCAAAAAGGAAAATCATTTTCAGTACTAAAGCCAGATATTTAGTTTTATAATTAAGATGGATAATATGCAATAAAGGCATTCTCAACTGAAAAATATGGTTCTTCCTCAGAGTCTTTATCTCATTGTTTCAAAAAACCCAACTGCAACATGGAAACAGAGAGGGAGAAATAATTTATATTAAATCAGTCAGGTTACACTGCACATTGCACAGCACTGTATTAATTCACCATCCACATTCTTTGTTATTAATTGGAGTGAGATGGTGACTACCATGCTGTAGGCAATTTTGGTGAAAAAATCCATCCCTGATATCATGCAGAATACCAGTCCCTACTACTGACTCGGTAGCTGTCCTGCAGTGAAGCTCACACCTGCTCATGGCCTGTGACTTGGTGAAATCCATATGGCTTTGCACAGTTGGCAGTAGATGATCAGCTGTAGTTAGATCTTTAAGTCACATAAAGATTTAGGAAAAGCAAAATCAGAAAATGAATTCAGAAGCTGCCCTTACTATGGGTACTAAACAAAGTTGTTTTATCTATAAAATCCCACATGAAAATGAGGCTAATTTAAAAGACTTTATACAAAGGCAAGTTACATAGCAGGTAGTGTGTAGATTTTTGGAAACAGAAATAATGTATATATTCCTGTCTATCATATCTGTCAGTGTCACTGAGGAAAGGTAAAGGTATGCAACAATGTGAGCACAGCTGGTGAGATGGACTCTCTCAAGAAAGTCACTACTTTACCCTATTCTCGTCTTCTTCAATAGCAGAAAGAACAGAAACTTCACTCTTCCTGACCTACTTTCTGCTTTTTCTTTACTGATAATATACCCACTCCTGTCCTTTTCCCTCACCCCTGAGGACACCAAATTGAATTTTTCTTTCTTCATCCTGAAGAGGATTTTCTTCCCTTTTACAGAGGGAAAATATCTGATTTTGCTGTACTAATGTTGTTTTTAGTCCATATAAGAAACCCAGATTCACAAGATCTGAACCACAAAGGGCATTTCAAGATAAGATGCAGTCTGTTATATGTGAATAAAAATTCTTACGCTCACTTCACTGGTGAACTCAAAGGTTAATTTGGTCTGCATTATCTGATTGTATAAAAACAAGGCAGGAGTCCACATCTTCTTAAATATAAACAGAACAAATTTTAAAAAAACCAAACCTAAATAAAGTTATATAAGCCTGTTCCGATTTTGGAAATAAAACAGAACTTAACCTAATGAGTCTGATGTTAGAGCCAAAGTTGTGCCATCAAAATTACAAATTAAGCTATTGCTACAGCATACTGAACTGATCAAAGAACACCTTTCAGTACTTTTCAACACCTTTGATGACACCTGAGGCCTCATTTTTAAAGCAGAAATCTGACATGCCTTCTGCAAAAAATGGGTTTAGATATAGCCATGCACTTTCTTCAGTAGAGGGAAATCCCCTGGAAACTTTTAGAATAATTTTTTTTTTTTTTTTTTTTTAATTCAGGAAATTGTATACTTTTTATTCTGTCCATTGCATTTTTCTTCTAGCTAATGTGTTTATTTCTATAGTGACTAATATGACGCTCACATTTTTAAAAGCTGCTTTCTAAAAATAAATGGCTATTTGAGAATAGAAGCCAAAAATTAAATCATTGGCAGATGTGGGTTTGTGTGTTCTCCCCACTTTGACAGAAGGTTGAATTGGGTTCTAAATCTGGTAGATTTAATTTCTTTAATGGGCTCTATTTGCTCTGTGATAATAGTGTGAATAGAAACAAAGAGTATGGCTATGTGGCAGAATGGAAAGCTAAGAAAATACACTCAAAGAGGTAGCTGCTCATAAGAGTGCCTCAGCATTTAAATGCAGGGATTGATTGAATAATGCTGGCTTACTTGATACCATATTTTCCTTTTTGTGCATTTTTAACCAAATAAAAGTATTCCAGGGTGGACAACAGAGCACAGTTCTGTCACAAATTCCTGAGTTGTATCTGTAGTCAGGTATATTCAGATTTTTTATGGCTTGTGTGCTTCTCATTAGAGCCCAGTTCTCTTTCAGTTTTTACTCTTCCATACAGAAACTGTACCAAAGAAGGGTGACTTTACCTACAGACCTTTGGGAAGTAGATAAAAGCCAAAAATAAACAGATTTTTTTTCCAGTTCTACCACTTCTTGAAAAGCCTGACTACTCAGATATTGGGCAAAAGAGGAACATGACCCCTATGAATTTAGGGTCAGGGAGCTTTATTGTACCCCTGTGTTGTGGGTTGACCTTGTAGGCAGTTAAACACCACACAGACACTTGCTCACTCTCCAAACCCAGCGGGATGGGGGAGAGAATAGAAAGAGCAAAAACAAAAAAAACCATCATGGGTCAAGACACAGATAGTTCAATAAATGAAGGATAAAATAAAATAAAATAAAATAAAATAAAATAAAATAAAATAATGCAAAGGCAATCACTCACCACCTCATGCGGGTACACAAATGCCCATCCTGTCTCTGAGCAATCGTTACTTTCCCAAAAATGTCCCTCCCCTCAATTTTTATTGCTGAGCATCACACTATATGACAAGGAATAACCCTTTGTTCAGTTTGGGTCAGCTTTTTTTGGTTATGTCCCTTCCTTACTTCTTGCCCACTCCCAACCTACCCACAGCGGGGCAGAGTTGGAAGAATAAGAAGACTTTACACTGTACAAGTACTGCTCAGCAATAGTCAAAACACTGGTGTGTAACCAACACTGGTTTAGTCACAAATCAAAACACAGCACCATACAGACTGCTGTGAAGAAAATCAACTCCATCCCAGCCAGAGCCAGCTGTCAACCTCAGAAAAATATTTAAGATAGGGTTTATCTCAGCCATTACAGATGCCTAAAAATTACTTGTCCAAATCTAAGATGAGCTCTAGACCTTTCAATGAATTACAGGGACTTCCAGAATAATGCATCCCAAAGACTGGCATCTTAAGGTAAACAGGACAAATTATCCCTGATTTGTTGATGCATTAAAAAAAAATGAGAATAAGTCAATGAACTTGGACTTAACTAACAAACTTTTAGACTGAAAATTAGCTAATATCAACCATGAATTGGAAGTCAGAGTGGTGAGGGGCATGTTTACAGCTGTTGAGATCTACTCTCCTGAACACTACCTGTGACTTTACAGGTCCAAAGAGTTCTTTGACCTATGATGTGCTCACTTACTTCAGTTCCTTTATTACATATTCAAAGTTGGAGTACAAACTACAGGTTAGTGCTTCTGTAAAGGACATGCATTATCAGAAAGAACACAAAATCATCTTCAAAGCAGTGCTTAAATATTAATTCATTAGTGCATTAAAGTTGTGTTGGGTTTGTGAATTTTACAGAATATGTATATAGTATCCTGAAGAGAAACTAATTGAATGCTATGGCTATTTTCAATCTAGTGATGGCAGAGGTTACTCTTACGGTGTTTTTCCAAGTTGCCTGATACAATCTACTTTAGCTGGATTTCTGTGGAACAGCAGTAGCATGTAAATTACAATTAGGTTAGGCACAGGCATGTGTTATCATGAATAGACTTAGGCATAGTCAGCATGTAGAAACTCATTTGTGTTTAACAGGATACTAATATTAAATATCAGTGCATTATTCACAGCCAAAAGGAAAACAAATTTTTTACATACCAGTTTCAATATTTCATGTTTTCCTATTCATGTGTATTGAAAAAAGACAAAGAATATTAATTGTTTAACACTGAAAAAAAATGTAAACATGTAAATTATGTCATATTCTTGGGTTTTATTATTGGTTACTGCACACATAGTGATTATTTTTTCCTTCTTTTCCTTTTCCTTTAAAGCGTTTATAACACATTAGCATATCTGCACTTTTGTGTACTAGCAGTAAACTTTTTAAACTACTTACAGATGAATCTAGAGTTAGCAACTGATCTGGAACTGTGAACATCTTAGAAAAAAGAACATCACAAGTACAATGCAAACTTGTGCAGCATGTGTGTGTGTGTATTTCTCTGCTCTCCATCTTTGGAACAGAAGACCATGCAATTTTGCTTTTAAAAGAATAAAAATATTCCACCATTTATTTCAAAAGCTTTACGCAGTTCTTGTACCTTTAGGTTGCATCAACTATTGGTATTGAAGTGATGTTCTTTCATGGGCCTTATGAGAACTAGGCATTCAGCTATACTGTCAGACATGAAAGTCAGAAAATCTGATTATACTTTGGAATACTTGTAACTATAATGTGAGACTGAGTACTTAGAGCTACAGTTAGTAACTAACTGGATGACTATCATATTGTGAAAAAAAGTAAGTAGAAAATAAATCGCATATATAAACTCACAATAATTCTATTAATTTAAATTTTATTCAAATATACCTTAAAGGATATTGACTGGAAGTCCAGAGTAATCAGAAAAGAAGTCAAAGCCCAAAGAAGTCAAGGGAAATTGTGTTGATTTCACAGTGGGCTTTCTTTTCTACATGGACAAAAGAACTTTACCCCATTTGGCTTTAAAAATGTTTCAGATGGCTATGTGGTAGTGAAGAGGATTGCAGTAATTTAATGTCAATGGACAATAATGCTTCTGGGGTTGCAAAAGTTACTAAGAAAAGGGAGTACAGGTAGATTAGTAGAGAGGTTTTTATGCTGCTAGCATACTGTACAATGTCAAACCATGACTCTTTTTTTTTGGGTTTTTTTTGGTTTTTTGTTCTTGGGTCATTGGCAAGCAAAATACATTTTAAAAAATATGCATCTGATTCACCATAACTGAAGTACTCAGGTGACTTTTGTTTTCTACAGACCAGTCACCTCTAGGCATTTTTCTCAATTGACATTCAAATATTGCCAAGCTCAGGAGGAGAGGACAATCTACTTGTTCCAAGAGGTTAATTCAGATCAAGGGACATCTGTCACTCCAAACCCAAAATATATGAACGGATTATCTCAGAATAGGTTAGGCTATTTCAACTTTGATATTAAACTCTTTTTATATTGTGCAGAACGGGAGCTCTCTACCAATGAGTAAACAAAACATAGAGAAGATTCAAGAACTGTTGCACAGATAGCGAAGAAGGAAAGAGGGAAATTAAAGAAATGTTTACACATTTACAATGAGCTGAATAATACAATAAATCAGGATTACTAAAGAAGAAATATGCAAGAGAAATCATCTTGGATTCATCTGTTTCCAAAATAAATACTATTTACAGCCACTGCATCATATTTTATTAAATTACTAAGAAGCCACTAATTTGTAAGGAGTCATGGTGTTAAGGATAGCAGAATAAAATGTGTTGTTCACCCCAGCAAGAAATTTAAAGGACCATATGACACTTTATCTTGAAAAAAAAATTAAAATATAAAGAACATTAACTTCAATACACCTTTTTTCAAAATACTTTACAGAATGTGATTTTTGCATAATGATGATTATCAATGCATATAATGTTCTATATGTATGTATACATGTATATTAGGTATGCATACATGGGTCTAAATCCATTTAGTTACTTAGAAACTGCATTAGGATAATAGAAAGTTGTTCCTTTACCCTGATTGTTTTCTTATAAATTGAGATCATTTTCAGCAGATTTTTCAGAGAATTGCCTCTTAATAAGAATCATATAAAAATTGAAACAAATATTTACTTAGAGAATAATCACTAGACTTCGATATCACTTTTAAAGGGGAATCTTGACCTTTGTTTACAAAATTGCATGAGTTCATGACCGCAAAAAGCCACACAGTGTTTTGAGTAAGACCTATCCTGATGCATAAAAAAGGTGCAATTGTTCTGTGAGGGAAATAGGTGTTCTGTGGCTGAACTAAATAAATGGATGCCTACAAAATAAAACTTTCTCCTAATGCTAGTCTTAAATTTTTTTTTCTGTTCACTTGACTGTCATGAAGGTTCAAGAAAACTGTTCCTAGTTTGCTTTGTCATGGGAGACAAAGGCTCTGTATTTGCTTTATAGTGGGCACTAGTAGCTTCTGTAATTGTAGCTATGTTGTATTGGGAGGGGGGGTGGTGGTGGTGTTATTGTTTTGTGTGTATGTGTATGTGCTACGTTCCCTGATCCTACTTAGTTAAGATTTACTCTCCATTTGGAATTTTCATTTATATTATCTATATGAGTTTAAACAAAGTCCCTCAGTCTGCTCTGCCAGGTATGAATGTTCAGATGCTACTTAGTTGTTCCAGAAGAAGATTTCCTTTCAGTATAGTGTCTTAAGATCTCAGATCAGTACTTATACAGAGTTCAGAGAGTTGGTGTTGTAATAAATATAGGTGAAGACTTGCTGATGCAGACTAACAACTTCTTGCAGGCAAGGCAGGATATATTATTTCTCATAGATCTTGTGTGGAATCAGTGGCTCCTTATGTGCAAAGCGAGAAGCATCGATGAGTTGTATATGGGGGGGGAGGGGAGCTTTACCTTCCACCAAAATAGCAAATGCAGATCCTTATTCCTCCTGTTATTTTTAAACACTGAATTTACAAATTAATAAGTAGGGTACCATGAAAATTCACATGTTGAAGACTAATCTGTAAATTGTAAGCCTAATCTCCACATTTGAAGCTAATATCCTTTATATGGAAAACATTCTTCAAGGTCATCTAGAAGCGGTACTAGTAAGTTCTGACTGAAAGGGTGTGAGAAAGCTTACCACTGCTTCTTATGGGTGTCCCTGTAGTCTTCAGAATTTTCTTGAAGGGAAGGAATGTATTGCTAAGAAGAAAACAAAAGATTCTAGAAGAGCTTTCTTGGGCATTTTCTGGTCATACCAAAACTTACAGATTATGCAATTCAGGCTCTGTAATGTACACAGTTAAAGAAACTTACACAACTTACCATATAAGACAGAATTTAATAAAACATAGTATGCAATATTAGAGCCCCCTATTTTAAGGATTTTATACAAGGCCTACATATTTACTAGCATTAAAGCTTCTATCTCTACATTTATGTACTGATAAGAAAGGAAATTCATTAGCTGGGGGAAAATTCTGAACAATATCTGTATAGTCAGAGGGGTATGGTCTCATTCCTGATGTATGGAGTTGCTGCACCTTGTGAAGAGGTAAAGAGGAATGAGGTAAAAGCTTAAGGTCTTTTTGAAGTAAGTAAACCTGACAGTTTTAGATTTTATTTATACACCTCCACAAATTTTAAAATTGGCAGAGCAAATTGATAAAGGTAAATATTTAAAGTGAAAGGTAAAAACTCCATGTCAATTCAACATTGTGCATGCAGATGCACTTGCAGAATCACATTCTTTATAATAACCTGCATAATGATTCATAAAATTATGGTAGGAAAAAAATCATCAGCCATATTTTTATAAACCTAGTAAATACACAGTTTGTGGAATGCCAAATGTTATTGATAGTCATACTCAGCGTTTTTTAATTGTGTATGGTTAGGAAATGCTGTCCTATTTTTAGTCATTGATTTCTGGAAAGATTTTTCTGTTCAGGTTTTGCTTTTGTGGATGTTAACTGAAAAGCAAAGAATGATGTTTTCACTTCTGAGTATCTATACATACAGATTTTCTCCACCTCAGACAATCAACCACAAGTGTGAGCACCTGTAAAATGTTCAGTTAAAATAAGAGAGAATATGACTTAGAATTCATAAATTCAAAATGAATAAAGAATATAATGATTTATTTGGCCAGACACAGAAAACTGAGAATCTTTGAGCCTTAACAATAAAATATCTGCAAGTCAAGATAGAGTGGTAAGGTTAATCAAAAGTGGCAAAATGCAATCAAATAAGAGATATGTTGAAATGAAAAGAAACCAAATTGTTGTTTCTTAGAAATATTTTATATTTTAATTATTTTGCTAAATTACATTTTATCTGTAGAAAATTAAGTACTAAAGAACTCATCCTAATAAGCCAAGGCTTATACACATATGCCTATATATATAATTATATGTATATATGTGCATATATATGACAAGATCTTGATAACCTTCATCGCATGGAACAGTAAGTCACAATACCCCTTCAAAGGCCAGTGAGGCCACCTGGAGAGCTATCAGCACAAAAGAAGTTACTGGAATCTGACTGTAGTAAACAATCTGTAAAGTAATCCAAGACACAATAACAACAAAACAGAAATGGTATTCTCTACAGGGTAAATACATTGAAGCAGCAGACCTATTGTTGCACACCAAAAGGTTTTGCAGCTCCGTGGCAGTGGGATGAACAAGGAAGTAGCATCTGCAGCGTATAAAGCCATCCAATGCAGTGCAGGAAGGATGAGGAAAATCTTCCTTGCATGGAATAAACATTTTCCTGTATCCCTGCTTTATCTGCTATTTACTTGTTTATGAGCACAACGAAAATAATACCTTAAGCATGGTACGTACCTTTAAGAATACCCCCTCCCCAAACCAGACCGTTCTTTCATCAAAGCAATGTTTCATGCAAGTACACTGGAATCTCACATGGATAGATACCAACAGACTATGCTAGCATCTATAAAACTGACAATTACAATTAATATAGTTTTCTTCCTACAGAACAAGACGGGCATTTTTAAAAAGGACTGACAGCAATCATTGTACAAGCATAAGCCCTAATATTCCACAATTTATTTTTCTTAGAAATAAAGTGTGTGCTACTGTACATACACATCCCTTCCCCAGTCACATCAAGTGGACTGGACTGAGGGCTGTACTGTCTCATTTATATATTTGAATAATCCTGCACTTCATTGTGTTAGAAATATTTTGGACAAGGTTTCCCTTGTGGTGTGTTTTGTGGAGTGTATTTGGGCTGCAATGCTTTCAGTTTCTAAAGCAAGCATTTGCAGATAGAAACTAAATGCAAGATCTGCCCAAGAGAACAAACTGCAAGAGCTTCAGTGGTTGTTTACTGTTTAGTAAAATCAGCCATTAACAGACCTTAAGCAATCTAGAAGATATTTAGATGAATTTTACTTTCTGAGTTTCACTTAGATAAGGGAAAAAGGAGGTGAGGGAAATTGCAGGAGGAGGAGGAGCTGATCTGTCTCAAGGTGGAGCTGTATCTTGTACTAAATGACATTGGCAGATTAAAGCTCTCTGGTGGGGAAGGGCTTAAAGGCTGAGTCAAAAGCCAAGAAGTCTCTTTATTTACGCCTACCTCCCAGCCCCTGGCAATCTGACTAATAACAAACTGAGCGAACAAGAAAGACTAGAAAGAGCAGAGAGAACAGCGAAGCAGCTTGGATCTAAAAATCTGACAAACCAAGTGATCAAGTCAAGCTCTGCTGAGCATCTTGTTTGTTTACTGCATCCAAATGCTTGCAAACAGTTAACTATATGCAGAAAAGTCAGCATAGCTGTGAAGTATGCTGTGAATTTTAATTGAGGAAAAAGGACAACTGCTTACAGGATGGTCTGATGTGCATGCTGCCTGGAAGATTTTTTCAATTGAACGCTTTGTACTTTGTCTTCTGAACAAGGATTTTAACTTCATGGAGCTGTAGTATTGCCAGAGCTTGCAGCAAAGTGAAACTCAGAAGAAAGTGTGCATTTTTCACAGGAAGAAATTACATCGCATTGAAACAGCTGCTCCAACTGTGCATTACTGAGCATTTCAGGGAGTGTTACTGCTGTACAGGTAAGAAAGATTCCAGTTAGTTAATTGGCTTAGCATATGATAAAATTATTTCTCAGTACCAGTTGGATTTATTTTTCTGCATGACTTTGTGTAACTTCTATGTTAAATGATGGCAGTTTATACTGTATTTCAACCAGTCTGCCAGGTGCATTTATTCAAACTGCCAGCTGTGTAGAATGTGTGTACTAAGGGAACGCTGATTTCAGATCCCTTGGGGGGGAGGAATGGGTGTTTGCTTTTATTTCCTGAAGTGCAAGAATGGTCTTAAATGCATCATCTCACTGTGATTCCCTGCAGAATTTAATAAACAATCATGAAGGCTTTCAGAAATTACCAATTTTTAGCTTGAGGCTTTGAATTTCTTCAACGTGCATTTTTTAAATAGCTGAATTAAAACAACCAACCAAACAAAACCCAAGTAAAACGAAACAAGATATATCAGTGTTTTAAAACCATGATTATTTTCTTGAGCATGTCATGCCTTTGCTATAAAGTGACTACTTCTGAAAGTATCCAACTTTGCCTTGTAGAAAGCACTGTGACATTTTTTAGTCTTTTAGAATTCCTACTGCAAAAAGCTTAGTTACAGTATAGTTTGTAGTGACTTACATGAAAGCAGATAAAATGAACAAACTTAAGTTACCATGTAGAATTTGCTGAAAAACCTCACCACAGGTTGGTTCACATGAAACAGAAAAAGGTCAGCTTTGTCAAGTGTTTTAAATTAAATTGTATTTTATTATGAATTCTTTTGGTTAAATGTTGATCATCTGTTACTTGAAAGCAGTTTTTTTTTTTTTTTACAACAGCAGCCCACTGAGAGCTTCATTACATATTCCTGAGTGTTCAGACCAAAAAAAAAAAAAAAAAAAAGGAAAAAGGAAACAAGAATACAACTCTTCTATTAATTTTTGTTGTCTGTATATGTGTGTGTGAGAGTCTGGAAGTGCTGCCCACAGAAGTATGACGATGATTAAAATACGAATGTTTTCCAATTGGTTACAAATGTTGTTGCTTTCATCTCTGAGAGCAGGGTTTGCATTTTTATAACCTAATTTCTCAATATGCACTAGAATGCAACATGTTTTTCAGATTATTTTTATTTTTAATTTAATTTTGCTCAGGGACTTCATAAGTGCAGTTTGAATTTGCTACAGATTGAAGCTGGAATTCCTACAGAGAAGAAGTGTACAGAAATAAAGTCTAATTAGTCATACAGGAGGATTTGAAGCTGGCATCTGTGTCAAGAGCCTGTATTTTTTTTACCTTGGGTCACTGGAAAGGATATTGATGCATGTAAAGCAAGAATAGATCTCTAGCATAATATGATCCTGGAATTAATCTGCATACTTCAAAATAACATCTTGACATGCTGTGTTTTATCCAATACTTCTTGGGAAAACAAACTTAAAGACATATATATTAAACATAGGCAGCTGGAGTTCAAGGAGTGTTGTATGAGACAACAAAATTATTTGTTCTACTGAAACAATGACCAAAAGTCATATTATTAGAGACTCTTTTTCTCACACTGAATTGCACTTACTACTTCTAAACATACATCTACACCCACTTATCAGGAACTACTAATGGAGAAAAACATAATTCACTGTGCACACCTTTGCTGTTGTTGCTTTTGTGCATGTGTAATACTCATACCACAGCACTTAAGTGCTTGCATGTATAAATCTTTGCAATCCATTTTAAGAGAAGCCTTGAGAAATGCTGTTGCTACTAACAATGATAATTAAAATATCTATTGATAAGATGCCAGATCATGTGGGCACACCAGAAGAATGTTCACGCATGTAATTGAATAGATTCTTGTAAAAGGTTCTACTCTTTCAAAAATTACCACTTCAGCTGGTTAATTGCATAGTGACATTCTGTACTCCGTGTTTCAATAGCTTACTTTGAAAGATCAAGTGACCTTTATTAGATGGATTACTTAAGAACGCTGTTTAGTTCAGTCCTAGAATAAACAGCGTGCCCCTAAACAGTTCTTGTGGTATAAATGATCCATTCCATTGTAAGATTTTTTTTTTGTTTTAGAAATATGGATATATTTAATTAAAGATTATAAACAGTGATTTCACTCCATCTCATATATCAAGAATTACCATCGTTCTTGCTAATTAAATGGCCTTGACAGAAAGAGAGAATCTACACATGGAGTGTAGCATAAATTAATTCAAACTAATGATAACAAATGCTTGATTTCAATGTATAAATTTTGTTTGTGACTCCATAGTTGTACTGTAATGATGCATTTATCAGGTATTGCAAAGCTCAAGATCAGCTCGACAGATGATAATTTCTTACATAACATCCGGATGATACAAGTGATCATTATTTAACTTCTAAAGTACAATTAGTTCCATGTACATTTCAGAATTTTTGTGGTAACTGATTATTATAATAATTGCAAGGAGTCTAATAATTAATCTCAAAAAAAAAGTTTGCCCTTTGCTCACCTGTTTATTCTGACATGTACTGCATTGTCAGTACTCTCTTTTATTTTAATTGTGTACACAACTATTTTATGTGTATATTATATACAAACTTATTATACTACTGTGTGCTGTCTTCCAGCTTTCACTAAATATCCACAAACTAAAACATATGCATTGAAATTTAGATAAAGAAAAAGAGTTATTTTGTCTACTTCCTTTTCAGTTTGAGGGTGCAAGGATTGCAGAGGAGATACCTTTTGATTTACACACATAATGCAGAGCCAAAGGAGAGATTCCTTGTATCCTGACTGAATGGGCTTTTTCTCACAACACATTGTTGAACCAAAGGAAATCTTATTTCTTCTCTTCAGTAGCTGGACAACATTAAGTTGAACTTAGCAAGGTACTCTTAAAATTTGCAGTGTTATTATGGCGACACAAAGCAACAATCCAAAATATTATATTAACCTTGATATAAGCTCCTCAAGGCAGTAAATAATTACTGTTGTCCACTGGCAAAACATTCTATATGGTATATAAATAAAGATAACTCACACTTGCTTATGTCCTACTTTGGTGTATCAGTGTGAAAGTACTGAAGCACTCCCCTTATGACTGTGTTTATTGATTCAGTATATTAAACTAAATATATTTTTCTCTGTTTAGAAAATCATTGTAATATTTTGCACTATATAATATTGTTTGAAAGGTGAGGTAGCTCAATGACAAGTACTAGGAATGATTATTGCTGCCCCCTGCCCCAGAATAAAAAAAACAACCCTGTGAAACCATGACTCTATTACTTTTCCTTTTTCCTTTCTTTTCCTTTTTCTTTTTTTATAGAATCTGCTGGGCAAGATGAAGCTCTGGATTTTTTTTCTGTATTCAGTTGTGGTTACATCTAATCCTTTCCAGTCACAGCCTTCTTTTTCTTCAGCCAGAGGATCTTGTCAGAGTTTGTGTTCATGTGAAGAAAAGGATGATACCATGATTATAAACTGCGAAGAAAGAGGCATCAAGTTGGTATCAGAAATAAATGTCCCACCATCACGGCCTTTCCATCTTAATCTGTTAAATAATGGCTTGACTATGTTACAGGTGAATGATTTTGCTGGCCTTGTTAATGCTATCTCTCTACATCTTGGTTTTAATAATATTGCAGTCATTGAGCCTGGGGCTTTCAGTGGTCTCAGCCTTCTTAAGCAACTTCATATCAATCACAATTCTTTAGAAACACTTAAAGAAGATATGTTTCATGGATTGGAAAATTTGGAGTTTCTTCAAGCAGACAATAATTTCATCACAGTGATTGAAGCAAGTGCCTTTAGCAAGCTCAATAGGCTTAAAGTGCTTATTTTGAATGACAATGCCATTGAGTATCTTCCTCCAAACATATTTCGTTTTGTGCCATTGACCCATTTAGATCTTCGTGGAAACCAGTTACAGACACTACCTTATGTTGGCTTTTTGGAACACATTGGTAGAATACTAGACCTTCAGTTGGAAGACAATAAATGGGCCTGTAACTGTGATTTGCTACAGCTGAAGATATGGCTAGAAAACATGCCTCCTCAGTCAATAATAGGTGATGTTGTATGCAATAGTCCTCCAGTTATCAAAGGTAGCATCTTAAGCCGGTTGAAAAAAGAATCACTTTGTCCCACTCATCCTGTCAATGAACTTGAAGATCCTTCAGGGTCACTGCCCTTGGTTGTAACCACCTCCATCAGTGATAGTCACCTATCAACTAAGGTGATTCCTATCCTGAAAGCTCCTACTAAAGAACCAAGTTTAGTGCTTCATACTTCAAAGCCTACTACTCAGTTTCCAGGAATCTATTGTCCCGTCCCCTGTCACTGCACCAGCCATATGCTCTCAGGAGTTCTCATGCACTGCCAGGAGCGAAATATTGAAAGCTTGTCTGATTTAGGACCCCCTCCTCCAAATCCTAAAAAGCTTATTCTAGCTGGAAACATTATTCAGACATTACTGAAATCAGATCTTGTGGACTATGCCAGCCTGGAAATGCTTCACCTGGGGAACAATCGCATTGAAATCCTTGAGGAAGGATCCTTTATGAATCTGACTAGACTGCAGAAATTATATCTCAATGGAAATCATCTTACAAAGCTAAGTCAGAATCTCTTCCTTGGTCTTCAGCACCTTGAATACTTGTACCTTGAATATAATGCCATCAAAGAAGTTTTGCCAGGGACATTTAATGTAATGCCAAAACTTAAGGTCCTCTACTTAAATAACAACCTTCTGCAGACTTTGCCACCTCATATCTTTTCAGGTGTTCCACTCGCCAGACTAAATCTGAAAACAAACCAATTTGCTCATTTGCCTGTGAGCAATGTCTTGGATGAACTGGATATGCTGGTGCAAATTGAACTTGAAGACAACCCCTGGGACTGTACTTGTGATTCAGTTGGGCTGCAAAAATGGATACAAAAACTGAGTAAGAATACAATGATGGGTGATATTTTTTGTAAATCTCCAGGACACCTAGCAAAAAAGGAATTGAAATCTCTGAACAGCGAAGTCTTGTGTCCAGGTTTAATAAACAGTCCTGCCCTACCAACTCATGCCAGTTTTGTAGTTGTGACAACTGCTTCTACTACTACCAACACTGCAGACACCATCCTGCGGTCCCTTACAGATGCTGTCCCACTTTCTGTTCTAATATT